>NC_041404.2:102229652-102554652 GCF_900747795.2 Erpetoichthys calabaricus
GCATTGGGTATGCATCAGACTTGGAAATCTTACTCAAACTCCTAAAACAGAACCGAACTGAACCATTGGGCTTGGAGACAAGTACGATTGGGCACCACCATTCACTTTTGCTCAGTCAAATAACACCTAACTGAAGCATCTGCTAAACTTCTTCATGTACCACCTTCCTTGTTGCCTCTGGCATGCGATATGGGGGCACGTGTATGGTAACATCGGGTAGTGTTACGATTTTGTGATCTGCGATTGTTGTCTGGCCAGGCACAGCCAAAAAGATATCGGAGTTCCTCTCAATCACTGATAGCAATTCTGCCTTCTGAGTATCAATTAAATCCTCACCTATCACTGTTGAATCACTCCAGGGAGAATTAAGAAGATAGGACTGCCAAGTTTACTTGGATTGAATAGATAGATAGATAGATAGATAGATAGATAGATAGATAGATAGATAGATAGATAGATAGATAGATAGATAGATAGATAGATAGATAGATAGATAGATAGATAGATATGTACTTTATTTGTCTCCAAGGGGAAATTACAACTTTACAGAAGCCTTGAGAGAAAGAGAAATATATAAATAATATATAAATAATTAAACAAATGCCACTCCTTCAGCCGGTTAATATGCAAAATATATATAGGCTTCAACCGCCCTGGAATCCTAACTTTATAATTTATGCAAATCTGATGAAATCAACACCAGCTCCCGATCCCCCTTCTTAAACTCGCAAAGTTTACTTGTCTTGTCATAATCACCATCTGCTCACGCTGAAGATGTTCCACCTGAATACTGGACAGTCTGAAAATCTGTTCCTGCAGTGACACAATTCGGCCGACAAACCTGACCCCTTGAGGTGTCAGACGAGTCCCTGTCCACTCTTCTCAAAAAATGTCTAACTCATCGTACAGTTGGCGGCCAAAGAGTAGCTCAAAAGAGCTCAGGCCAGTAGATTCCTGCGGAAACTGCATAACAGCAAACAGGAGGAAGGGCATTACTTTATCCCATGAGGTTGGGTCATCATGGGCTATTCATCAAATCATCTGTTTTAGGGATTTATTGAATCATTCAGTCAGGCCATTTGTCTGCAGATGATAAACCGTGATGTGCAGCTACTTAACTGCAAAGCTTTCGCAAAGTTGCTTCATGATGCAAGACATAAAGGGCGTGCCCTGATGAGTCAAAATCTCGTGAAGGATACCAACATGTGTGAACATTTCTGAGAGTGCTTTTTCAATAGAGCGAGTGTCCACTCACCACAGCACAGACACTTCTGGGTATCAACTAACATGAGCATATACTGAAAGCCACTTTTACTCTTGGGAAACGGGCCAACAATATTTAATCCCACCCTCTTAAAGGGGACGTCTAAAATAGGCATCAGTACAAGGGGTACCCTGGCAGGTCTGTGAGCAGAAACTATTTGACAGTTGGGACAGGTCTTACAAAATTGCTCCATATCCCAGCACATATTCATCCAATAAAAGCACTTCAAAATGTGTTCCCTTGTCTTTTCTGCGCCGAAGTGACCCCCCAAAACGTTACTGCGAGTAATTTTTAAAACCTTCTCCCTATGCTCACTTGACATTACCAACTGCTTGATACACCCATCACCCTGGCAATCAGAAATCACCCGATGCAGAAAACCATCCTTAAGTAAAAAATGTGGTGTTTTAAAATTCGGGTCTTCTTTCTCCAGATAATAAGAGTCATCTGTGACGTGGGCTTGTCTGAATGCAAAATCCAAGTTGCCATCGGCTTGTTGCAGACGAGCAAACTCCGTCTGGATGGCAATCTCTGTTTCCTCTGTGTTCGATGCAGCATCGTATTCACCTCCCACTGCTACTTCATTTTTGTCCGGGTCCATATTGTCTGGTCTGGGGAGGCTGTGGTGTGTGCGATGGCGTGGAAAAGTCTGCCAGCTCTCCCGGGTCTTCACTTGAGGAATCGTCCCCGACCTCACTGGATAACTCTGGTTCAATTTCAAACTGGTTCCTTGACTGACATTGTCTGTGGTGATCCCCTCTCTATCCACTATGGGGGAAGGCTCTCTGGAGGTGGCCAAGACCCGTGGGAAGAGGGCATTCCTTTTTCCTATTAGGAGTGGCCAGGGTGAGGTGTCTGATATGGCAGTCCAAACCTTAAAGTTCTTCCCTTTAAATTTCAGGCAGGAGTAATATAGTCTCATATGTTTAAATGTCCCCATGGACGCAGTGGATGTTTACTTTGTCTGTTGTGTTATAAGGGGTCTGCCAGAACAAGTCACGGCAGACTACGTAAAGGTCGCTACCAGCGTCCAACATTGCCGAGAATTCCCATGCGGTCAATGTAATAGTGACCTTAAAATTGCCCTCCTTTAACATCTTGGGGGAAACTTGCGAGCCGCATACCTGGGTCAGGCCGATAGCCATTGTTTGTGCAGGTGGGAGGTGGCACTCCCGAGCCAGATGTCCCGGTTGATCACAGTGAAAGCAGCTGTGTTCAGTCCAGATTATGGTGATCCCTCTATGGCATCTTCCAACCGTGGTGCTGATGATCCTGAAGGTCTGTGCTGGCTGGATTAAAATCAAGGTCAAGCCTAGGTAGCCCCATTGTTTCCAGGTGGTTTGTGCACCCTCTATTCTGCGGGTCAGATCCAGGACAGAGTGGACATTGTTCCATAGCATTTCATCACAAAGGCTTTCATCTATCCCTGACAGGACCGCATCAACAGCAAGTTTCTCCAGAATGCGCTCAAAGTGAAACTGGGGCCCTTTGACCACTGGGCTCACAGCCGTGCCTCAGGAGTAGTGTACAGCCAACGCTGAAGAGGGGGCAAGAGGATCACTCCTGCTGAGCAATCAGGAGCAGGAGTGATCTCTACGCTGAGGAGGATTCTGTTGCCGGATAGAGCCCTATGACTGGCAGCGGTGAGAGGACAGCACACTTTCGCCGGGTAGAGCCTGGATTGGCAGTGGTGGGCACAGGAGCAGGGTCCAGTGGCTCACCATGGAACGCCATGGATCAGGCAGTGGGGACATGGGCCAGTTTAGAAGGATGTCTGCGCCTGTTGGTAGACATCTTTCTGTGCTGCGAGGTCCGAGAAGGATAAACTGGAGAGGCGTCGGTTTTAAAAGGGATGAGAATTTTATAGACTCCTATCTGAATTTTAACCTAATTTTAATGGATTATTTATTGATTTTAATGTCCACCAGCACTTTGATGATTTTATGGATTATTTATTGAATTTGTTTTAGAGCAATGCACTTTTTGGAACACTTGTTCTGTGGATTGTTTTAATAAAAACACTCGCACTTTGCACCTTCCCCTTTCTTCATGTGTGCTTTGTCCCCATCAGCCATGCTCAACTTGGTTACAGTACTGACGATGTCAGGTTCGAGAGTCTCCAATTATAGAAGAGGGAGCAAGGAGCCAACCTGCATGGTCACAGTTACTTGTTACTTGTACTTTGTGATAGATGGCTGAGGACCTTGCCCGGTCGGGATGCCCTTTTGAGGAGAGGACCAGGGGAAAGGACATATCACCAGAAGTATCCCCCCCCCCCCCCCCCCCCCCCCCCGGGACACAAGAGGGCAGCTCCCCAGTTTACATCGGGGCCACAGGACTGGAGCTTAGAAGCTCAACCCTGCTGTGGCCCATGGCCACTGACAGGGGGTGCCTGGACAGCTCCGGAGCCATGGCATGCAGTTCTGCCACACCGAGAAGTGCTGCCAGAAGAGGAGCTGGATTTCCATGCAGCATTTCATCCACACCTGGAAGTGCTGCCGGAATTTGATCAAGGAGCGCCTGGAGCACTTCTGGGTGCAGTATAAATGAGGCTACCTCACTCCATTCGGAGAGCTGGAGTCGGGAAGCAGAGGACAAAGCTTGTGAGAGAAGAGTAGAGGCGGCCAGATAAGAGAAGAAAAGGACAGGACTGAGCATTGTGGCTGGTTGGTGCATGGTGTTGTGTGTACAGAAGTACTATAAAATAAAATGTGTGTGCTTTTGGACGTTGTTGTGCCTCAGTGTCTGTCTGTAGTTGGGCTGGTCTTCTACAACTTGTTTATGTTATTTTTATTCAAAACTAGTGTCGTCAAAGCAGGACAAAAAGCGGTTTCTGAAACTGACAAGTTTGTAAGTAGATAATTGTCGTTGTAGTGTCAAATAGCTTAAAGTAACAACAATTTACAGTGGCATGCAAAAGTTTGGGCAGAAGATGAACTGATCACCAAAAGGCAGAAAGTTATAAAGATGACAAATTTCTTTAATATTTTAAGAAAAATTACATTTTTATTTTCTATCATTCACAGTGTGAAAGCTAGGGGGCAGCAGTGAGCCTCAAACATGAATGCACCAGACAGTCCCAACTTCAAATATTATACAAATACCTCACGGAAACACCAAAGCACAAGTTATTTCTCATCCAATCACCTCTTCATTCATTGCAACGTCCTTCTCCAGTTGAGTGTTGATCATCCTCCTCCCAGCTCCGACTTGCCTGGACAAGGGACAATGGTCCCTTTTATTGAGGACCTAGGAGCACTTCTGGTGCCAGGGCTGTTACTCATTGAAAGCACTTCCGGGTCATATGGAAGCCCCACAAAGCAGGAAGTACACCTCCCTGCAGCACCTTCTTATTTCCCCCAAGGACCCTAGCAAGGCTGTGCTGCCAGACTACAATTCCCAGCATTCCCACTGGTTCTCAAATGGGTGCTGATATTGAATGCCGCTGCCATCTAGCAACTGGGGGAATTAACACCCCCCAGAAACAGTCCTTCCTTGTCCTCCTCTTTTATCCTGGCCAGGGAAGGTGCTGCACACAGTCTGGTTTGGATGCCTGTCCATTTGTCTTGGGCTTCCTGACTGGGTAAGGAATCATCTTCTTTTCTGGCTGGGATGTCCGTCCATCCATTTCGGGAGCCTTGTCTGGGTGCGACATCCTTCCCTCTCTCGGCTGGGGTGCCTTTCTGTCCCCTCGGGGCCTCTCGTCTGGGTATGGTATCTTCTTGTCTCCTTGTTGGGATGCCTGTCCATCCTGTGTGCCACCTACAACAGGTACAAAATGGCAAAAAAATGAAAAGGGCCTGAAGCAAAAGTTTGGATGCCTGACATGGTCAGTACTTATTAACATCCCCTCTGGCAAGTACCACAGCTTGTAAAAGCTTTATTTGCCAGCTAAGAATGTTTCAGTTCAGTTCAGTTTGCCCATTTATCCTTACAAAAGACCTCTAATTCTGCCAGAATCTTGGGCCGTCTTGCATGCACTGTTTTTTCAGATCTATCCACAGATCTTCAATGATGTTTAGGTTGGGGGACTGTGAGGGCCATGGCAAAACCGTCAGCTTGTGCCTCTTGAGGTATTCCATTGTAGATTGTGAGGTGTGTTTCAGATCTTTATCTTGTTCTAGGACCCATCCTCATTTTAACTTCTACTTTTTAAAGATGGTGTGATGTTTCTTCCAGAATTTGCTGGTATTTATTTTAATCTATTCTTCCCTCTACAAATGACACTTTCCCTGTGCCACTGGCTGCAACACAAGCTCAACGCATGATCAATCCAGCCCCAAGCTTAGTTGTTGGAGAGATGTTCTTTTCAAGGAATTTTGCACCATTTTTTCTCCAAGCATACCTTTGTAAATTGCACCCAAAAAGTTCTACTCTATTTGGGCATCAGTCCACATGACTTCTTTCCAAATAGCATCAGGCTTGTTTAGAAGTTAATTTGCAAACTTTTGGTGCTGAATTTTTTCTTCGGCTGACTCTTACCATGAAGGTCATATTTTTTCAGGTGGCTCTGCACAGCAGAACAGTGCACTGACACTCCAGAGTCTGCTAAATCGTCCTGAAGATTTTTTGCAGTCAGATAAGGGTTTTTATTTGCCTTTCTAGCAAACCAATGAGCAGTTCTTTCAGAAAGTTTTCTTGGTCTTAACTTGAGCTCCACAATTCCTGTTAGCCGCCATTTCTTAATAACTTTACAAACTGAGGAAACTGCTACCTGAAAATGCTTTGCTATCTTCTTGTAGCCTTCTCTTACTTTGTGAGCATCAAGTATTTTATTTTTCAGAGTGCTAGGCAGCTGCTTAGTGGAACCCATGGGAGAAGGTTTGAGGAGTCAGAGAAATGATAAAGCTTTGCAATATGGATAACCTGAGGTTTCCTAACAATGACTGTAAACAAGCCATAGCTCTAATGACCAAATTGAGGTCTGAGATCTTGGGAGAAATTATCCAAACTTTTGCATGGGTGGACCT
Source organism: Erpetoichthys calabaricus (assembly GCF_900747795.2). Classification (NCBI taxonomy): domain Eukaryota; kingdom Metazoa; phylum Chordata; class Cladistia; order Polypteriformes; family Polypteridae; genus Erpetoichthys; species Erpetoichthys calabaricus. Next base: position 102,235,887 of record NC_041404.2, read on the forward strand.
TTCCTTTTTTCACTGTACAATTGTACAAAGCAAAAACAATATACTACCTTCATAAAATGTTAAAATGAAATGTCATCTTTAATGTTATGCCTTTTGGTGATCAGTACATCTTCTTCTCATTTAACTACTGTATTCACAGTAACAAACATTTTAAGCAAGGGTGCTCATACCCATGCATACCACTGAAATAATGGAAAGAAGTTCAGGCATACAAAGAAGAATTAGAGCACTACTTAGCACTTGAAAAGTAACACATTAGTGCTAGTAGAAAGCGAGCACATACACATTCATTCCTTAGGAAGTATTTATTTTAAATACAGATAGGCAGTTGACTTTAAAGCAATCAAAAGAGAGACATAAACAGGCATTTAACGAGAGACCACCAACTAGCCACAAACAACAGTAGAAACAGACAAGTGAATAAGTATATACAGTGGTGTGAAAAACTATTTGCCCCTTTCCTGATTTCTTATTCTTTTGCATGTTTGTCACACAAAATGTTTCTGATCATCAAACACATTTAACCATTAGTCAAATATAACACAAGTAAACACAAAATGCAGTTTTTAAATGATGGTTTTTATTATTTAGGGAGAAAAAAAATCCAAACCTACATGGCCCTGTGTGAAAAAGTAATTGCCCCCTTGTTAAAAAATAACCTAATTGTGGTGTATCACACCTGAGTTCAATTTCCGTAGCCACCCCCAGGCCTGATTACTGCCACACCTGTTTCAATCAAGAAATCACTTAAATAGGAGCTGCCTGACACAGAGAAGTAGACCAAAAGCACCTCAAAAGCTAGACATCATGCCAAGATCCAAAGAAATTCAGGAACAAATGAGAACAGAAGTAATTGAGATCTATCAGTCTGGTAAAGGTTATAAAGCCATTTCTAAAGCTTTGGGACTCCAGCAAACCACAGTGAGAGCCATTATCCACAAATGGCAAAAACATGGAACAGTGGTGAACCTTCCCAGGAGTGGCCGGCCGACCAAAATTACCCCAAGAGCGCAGAGACGACTCATCCGAGAGGTCACAAAAGACCCCAGGACAATGTCTAAAGAACTGCAGGCCTCACTTGCCTCAATTAAGGTCAGTGTTCACGACTCCACCATAAGAAAGAGACTGGGCAAAAACGGCCTGCATGGCAGATTTCCAAGACGCAAACCACTGTTAAGCAAAAAGAACATTAGGGCTCGTCTCAATTTTGCTAAGAAACATCTCAATGATTGCCAAGACTTTTGGGAAAATACCTTGTTACTGATGAGACAAAAGTTGAACTTTTTGGAAGGCAAATGTCCCATTACATCTGGCGTAAAAGGAACACAGCATTTCAGAAAAAGAACATCATACCAACAGTAAAATATGGTGGTGGTAGTGTGATGGTCTGGGGTTGTTTTGCTGCTTCAGGACCTGGAAGGCTTGCTGTGATAGATGGAACCATGAATTCTACTGTCTACCAAAAAATCCTGAAGGAGAATGTCCGGCCATCTGTTCGTCAACTCAAGCTGAAGCGATCTTGGGTGCTGCAACAGGACAATGACCCAAAACACACCAGCAAATCCACCTCTGAATGGCTGAAGAAAAACAAAATGAAGACTTTGGAGTGGCCTAGTCAAAGTCCTGACCTGAATCCAATTGAGATGCTATGGCATGACCTTAAAAAGGCGGTTCATGCTAGAAAACCCTCAAATAAAGCTGAATTACAACAATTTTGCAAAGATGAGTGGGCCAAAATTCCTCCAGAGCGCTGTAAAAGACTCATTGCAAGTTATCGCAAACGCTTGATTGCAGTTATTGCTGCTACCAGTTATTAGGTTCAGGGGGCAATTACTTTTTCACACAGGGCCATGTAGGTTTGGATTTTTTTTCTCCCTAAATAATGAAAACCATCATTTAAAAACTGCATTTTGTGTTTACTTGTGTTATATTTGACTAATGGTTAAATGTGTTTGATGATCAGAAACATTTTGTGTGACAAACATGCAAAAGAATAAGAAATCAGGAAGGGGGCAAATAGTTTTTCACACCACTGTAACTAGGGGCTGAAATGAGTAAGCAAGTTTTCTCAGTTACAAGGAAGTAGGGTGTGAAAACATTTACCTGATAGAACAGTTCTCAGTGGTCAGGAAAGCTAGGGCAATTAAGAAGGTGACAGCATCTTCTTCTTCTTTCGGCTGCTCCCATTAGGGGTTGCCACAGCGGATCATCTTCTTCAATATCTTTCTGTACTTTGCATCTTGTCCTGTCACACCCATCACCTGCATGTCCTCTCTCACCAAATCCATAAACCTTCTCTTAGGCCTTCCTCTTTTCCTCTTGCCTGGCAGTTCTATCCTTAACATCCTTCTCCCAATATACTCAGCATCTCTCCTCTGCACATGTCCAAACCAACGCAATACTGCCTCTCTGACTTTTTTCTCCCAACCCTCCAACATAAGCTGACCCTCTAATGTACTCATTTCTAATCCTATCCATCCTCGTCACACCCAGTGCAAATCTTAGCATCTTTAACTCTGCTACCTCCAGCTCTGTCTCCTGCTTTCTGGTCAGTGCCACCATCTCCAACCCATATAACATAGCTGGTCTCACTACCGTCCTGTAGACCTTCCCTTTCACTCTTACTGATACCCATCTGTCACAAATTACTCCTGTCACTCTTCTCCATCCATTCTACCCTGCCTGGACTCTCTTATTTTACCTCTCTTCCACAATCCCCATTACTCTGTACTGTTGATCCCAAGAATTTAAACTCATCCACCATCGCCAACTCTATTCCTTGCATCCTCACCATTCCACTGACCTCCATCTCATTTACAAACATGCATTCTGTCTTGTTCCTACTGACCTTCATTCCTCTCCTCTCTAGAGCATATCTCCACCTCTCCAGGGTCTCCTCAACCTGCTCCCTACTATCGCTACAGATCACAATGTCATCAGCAAACATCATAGTCCACGGGGACTCCTGTCTAATCTTGTCTGTCAACCTGTCCATCACCATTGCAAACAAGAAAGGGCTCAGAGCCAATCCCTGATGTAATCCCACCTCCACCTTGAATGCAGACCTTACCAGTGTCACACTTCGCTTGTACATATGCTGTACAACTCTTACTTACTTCTCTGCTGCTCCTGACTTCTTCATACAATACCATAGCTCCTCTCGAGGCACCCTGTCATATGCTTTCTCCAGGTCCACAAAGACATAATGCAACTCCTTCTGGCCTTCTCTGTACTTCTCCATCAACATCCTCAGAGCAAACAACGCATCTGTGGTGCTCTTTCTATTAAACCATACTGCTGCTCACTAATCATCACCTCACTTCTTAACCTAGCTTCCACTACTCTTTCCCATAATTTCATGTTGTGGCTCATCAATTTTATCCCCCTGTAGTTATTACAGTCTTGCACATCCCCCTTATTCTTAAATATCGGCACCAGTACACTTCTTCTCCACTCGTCACGCATCATTCACTTTTCAAGATTCCATTAAACAATCTGGTTAAAAACTCCACTGCCATCTCTCCTAAACACCTCTATGCTTCCACAAGTATGTCATCTGGACCAACGGCCCTTCCATTTTTCATCCTCTTCATAGCTCTCCTATGACAAATAGAGGCACTGTCGACCCCTTGAACCCTCTGACCAGACGTCAGACACCAGATAAAAGTCCAATAATAATATTTATTTGAACAAATACGTACACAAAGCACCCTTCTCTCCACGATACTCATAAACTACACAATAACTAATCAATAATCAATCCTCCACTCCCAGACATGTTGCCACCCTTCCACCCAGCTCAGCTCAATGCTCTGGTCTCTCACAGTCCTTTATATAGTCCGTGACCCGGAAGCGTTTTTCTCTCTCTCTGTCCATGTGACTGTGAACACTTCCGGGTCAGATAAAAGCTCCTTTTCTTCAATTCGGAAGTGTGTCATTCGCTCTGTTGCCGTGACTAAGATGCACTTCCGGGTTATAGGTGAAACAAAAGTCTCTGGGCCTTCCTGCAGCGTCCCCTGGAGGTTCCCATGGTATCCAGCAGGGCTGTGATGAAAAACTCCACTGTCCATGATGCCCTGCTGGAACTCGGGGCACCTCTATATTGCAGGCAGGGCTACACCTGGCGGCTTGGGGGTATTGGCCGGGATGAACGGCTGGCCATATTCCACAATACTCCCCCCCCCCCCCAGTGAAGAATTATAATTCGGAACGGCCAGCCCCACGAGGGAGGTCTTCCTCCAGGAGGAGGTGTTGGCCGGGCCTTGGCGACGTCCAGAAAACTCCCGGGAGAACCTTGGAGGAATATTATATAAAAAGGACCTCTGATCTCCTGTCCTACGAGGACAACTTCACCATACATGGCCCGGTCGGCAGCATTCATAACACAGACACCGTTCTCCTACTGGTCTCCCTCTGCGAGGCTGGAAACAGTCAGGAAACTTCCGCTCCACCCCTTTGTCCACCGAGGAGGGTTCCACAGCCGCAGTTGAGCTCTCAGTTCTCAGCTCTACTTTATCAGGAGACCCCCATTTTATTTTTGGGATTTCCTTTTTATTCTGGGGCTTGTGCACAGTTTGGGTCTCTCTATTAGAGGAAGAGAGCCCTTTTGCTGTCTGCACACCCTTTGATCTTAAGCTAATCGGAGGCAGCGTCTTCAGCACCGCATTGCTCCGAGAGACAGCACTTTTCAGCTGCTCCGGATCGATCGGCGCTTCCTCCGCCCCTTCTGTCATCACACCATATTCCTTTGTAGGGCTCGCAGTGACTTGGCACCCGCTACTAAGTAATCGCGGGCCCAGTTTACACTGCGTCCCTATTTCATTATATACGGTACCGGTTGAACTCACCTGTGCCACCGCATTTATCATGACAGGAGGCTCCCGACCAAATCGCCGTAGGTATTCGTCAACCTTTCTTAAAGGCGCTTCGGCTGCTGCTCCCAGATCCCCAACGATCTTCTTTATTGTCGCCACAACCTGTAAGAAACTGTGCACGGGCTGAAGTAACTTCTTCAACTCGCGCACGTTCAAAAAGTTATTTAATTCAGCCAGAGGTATGCTCAGGAGATCACTAGCCTTACCCTCCGGCTAGGAGCCAATGAGCATGCCCGCTCCTGGCACGTGCTCTGACGGGTTCCGCAAGGGAGCCTGGGATTTGGAGTTGTTTTCGGAGGTCCGCGGTGCCACTTTTGGCTGACTGTGATCCGTCTGTCTCAATTTATTGACAGACCGATCAGTCATTACCCGGACCTCCTTACCGTTTTGTAGGGCGAGCGGTGCTTTGCTCGCCTCCCCTTTCCCCTTCGGAAAAACCAAGTCCGTCTTCGTGTGGGCGAAATCAGAAGTATTAGGACGCGTACCTCCTCCTTTCCCCAATCCTTCGGGGTGAGTCACGTGTCCATCGCCAGCACCCGACATGCGGAAGTCTGTTGTGTTGTCCATCTGCCCGCACAAAAGCGCCACACCGTCTTCGGGAGATTCTCCTGCATCCCGCAGAACCTCCGGATGATCTTTTCCAAGGTAGGTGCACAGTACAAAATGTGTAATTTTAAATAGGTTATCTATTATATCCCCGGCACATATCTTGTTGTAGGTTTCTTCGTCTGGAGGCCTCTCCCAATCTGTGTAGCCACCCTGTAACTCATCCCGAGTGTCGGCCATGACGAACATGGAACCACCGCTGGCGTTGTTGCCCTGCTTTGCCTTCTTTTTCCCCATGACGGACATGAAAATAGGGTTAGTGGCGATTTTACTGCATGTCTTGACGCTGCCTTCTTGGGGTCTTCTGTCCGCAGTAAAAATATTTTAAATTCAGGTCCTCTGCCAAACCAACGGCCAGAGAAACCTGCCGAGACTACACCAACTGTGAAAAATAGAGGCACTGTCGACCCCTTGAACCCTCAGACCAGACATCAGACACCAGATAAAAGTCCAATAATAATATTTATTTGAACAAATACGTGCACAAAGCACCCTTCTCTCCACAATACTCATAAACTACACAATAAATAATCAATAATCAATCCTCCACTTCCAGACGCGTTGCCACCCTTCCACCCAGCTCAGCTCAATGCTCTGGTCTCTCACAGTCTTTTATATAGTCCGTGACCCAGAAGCGTTTCTCTCTCTCTGTCCATGTGACCGTGAACACTTCCGGGTCAGATAAAAGCTCCTTTTCTTCAACCCGGAAGTGTGTCATTCGCTCTGTCGCCGTGACTAAGATGCACTTCCGGGTTATAGGTGAAACAAAAGTCTCTGGGCCTTCCTGCAGCGTCCCCTGGAGGTTCCCATATTCCACACTCCTTAATTCCTCCTTGCTAATCCATTGCACTTCCTGATTCACTATCTCCTCATCATCCAACGTTTTCTCTCCCTCGTTTTCTTCATTCATCTGCCTCTCAAAGTACTCTTTCCATCTGCTCAACGCACTCTCCTTGCTTGTGAGTATGTTTCCATCTTTATCCTTTATCACCCTAAACTGCTGTACATCTTTCCCAGCTTGGTCCCTCTGTCTATCCAATTGGTACAGGTCCTTTTCTCCCTCCTTAGTGTCCAACCTCTCATACAACTCATCACACGCCTTTTCATTAGCCTTCGCCACCTTTCTCTTCACCTTGAGCCTTATCTCGTTGTACTCTTGTCTACTTTCTGCATCTCTCTGACTATCCCACTTCTTTGACATCCTCTTCCTCTGTATACTCTCCTGTACTTCCCCATTCCACCACCAGGTTTTCTTTTCCTCCTTCCTCTGTCCAGATGTCACGCCAAGCACTCTTCTTGCTGTCACCCTTACTATTTCTGCTGTAGTTTCCCAACTGTCTGGTAACTCTTCAGTATCACCCAGTGCCTGTCTCACCTTCTCCCTAAACTCAACCTTGCAGTCTTCCTTTTTCAAATTTCACCATTTGATCCTTAGCTCTGCCCTCACTCTCTTCCTCTTCTTAATCTCCAACGTCATCCTACAGACCACCATCCTATGCTGCTTAACTACACTTTCTCCTGCCACCACTTTGCAGTATTCAAACTCCTTCAGATTGACTCTTCTACATAGGATGTAATCTACCTGTGTGCATCTTCCTCCACTCTTGTATATAACTCTATGTTCCTCCCTGTTTTTAAAATACGTATTCACCACAGCCATGTCCATCCTTTTGGCAAAATCCATTATCATTTGACTTTCTTCATTCCTCTCCTTGACACCACACCTACCCATCACCTCCTCGTCTCCTCTGTTCCCTTCACCAACGTCCATTAAAATCTGCTCCAGTCACCACTTTCTGTCCCTTGGGTACACTGTTCATCTCTTCATCCAACCCATTCCAAAAATCTTCTTTCTCCTCAAGTGCACACCCAACTTGTGGGGCATATGCACTAACAACATTCGTCATCACATCTCCAATTTCCAGCTCCATAATCAGTACTCTGTCTGACACTCTTTTCACCTCCAAAACACTATTGACATACTGTTCCTTCAAAATAACCCCTACCCCAATTCTCCTCCCATCCATACCATGATAGAACAATTTGAATTCACCTCTCCATTTAGTTACTTGCATGCACAATATATCAACCTTCCTTCTCTCCATCATATCTGCTAACTCTCTCCCCTTACCAGTCAAACTGCCAACATTCAAAGTTCCTACCCTCAGTTCCACTCTCTTTACTTTCCTCCTCTCCTCCTTCCTCCAGACATGTCTCCCCCCTCTTCTTCTCCTTCTTCTTCTTTGTCCAACAGTAGCCCAATTTCCAACAGCACCCAGTTGGCTAACAGTACTGGTGGCGGTCATTGTTAACCCGGGGCTCGACCGATCCAGTATGGAAATTTGTATTGTTGTCTGCATTTTGATTTCGCAAAATTTTACACTGGATGCCCTTCCTGACGTAACCCTCCCCATTTATCCGGGCTTGGGACTGGCACACACTGGTTTGTGCATCCTCTGTGGCTAAGAAGGTGACAGCATAAGGGTTCATTAATAGACAAACGGTGTATGTGTAGAGCTTCAAAGTAAGAAAGTAATAAGGTGAGTGCAAAGTTAGGAAAACAAACAGGGAAAAAGTAAAGTTTAATAACTTCAAAGAAAGACATACAGTGGACAGTTGAGGGGGAGAGTATTCTATTACAGAAGCTTAAAGGGCCAGAAGGTTTTAAAAAACTGCAGTACTGTATTCTTTATTCTATTAATTAATTTTAATCTCTTAAGTTAAAATTTAACAATAAAAAAGAGTTGAGTAGTTTAGTAATCCAAAGCCAAATTTTAAAAATGAAGTCCGTGCAATGCAAATCCTTTTGGATGATGGACTTTTTAGAGAATGTTTTAAAGAAGTCCTTCTTGAAGGCTATGTCTGCAGGAGATGCCAGCTGCTCCAGCACCTTAAGCACTAGGTTACTGAAGTCGAGGAGGAGTTGACTGGTCTGCATTGCAGTGGAGAATTGGCAGAACTGGCTCTGGTGCCCTTTAGAGAGACTGTGCACCCCTAAGGTGGAAACTTCAGACCAGACTTGTGTAGGATAGGTGGGTAACAGCTGCAACAACCAAGGCAAAGGGTGCACACTGTCCAGGGCATCAACCACTGAATTGGAAGTGTCAAACAGTTTTCAGATCCTTGAGGAGCTGAACAGTGTTTCTGAGGAAACTCTGGTGGTAGACAGGCATGAGGAGCCCCAACGGGCCACCTCAAAGCCAGTCCTCAGAAAAAGAGAGGTAGCGATATTGGATGACTCAGTTGTTAGGGTGATTGAAGTACATATTTGCTCCAGAGACAAACAGTTTTGCACAATGTATCGCTTTCCTGGTGCACAGGTGGGAGACCTCTCTGAAAGGATTGATAGACACTTGGCCAAAGTGTGTGTGTGTGTGTGGGGGGGGGGGGGGTCCTGCTCGCATTGTGCATGTTGGACAATTGGCAAACATAAGGGCGTTCTATCAGTTTTGCAATCCAGATTTAAAGAGTTAGGTGCCAGGCTGCACAGCAGTACCAACAAGGTAGTCTCTTCCAAAGTTCTATCTGTACCACGCACCAGTCCATATATATGTGATGGTTTGAGTTAGCTTCACACTCACAGGTCACTTCCTGGAGCCATTTAAACTTGAAAAAGTCAATAATATACCCAAGGATAAGTCTGGCAAATGAGAGCACACACAGTCAGCAAGGGGTGGAGTGAAGCATTTTGGTGCTTTTTTAAAAAACAAATCGCCCAGAAATGCAATGATTAAAAAATTATTAAATAAGTAATCTAATAAAATCAAGTTAGTGGTGGAGGTTAAAAAGACAAATACCAATAAATATATCCATTAAAACAAGGTTAAAAAACAAGGCAGGAGACGGTTCTAAAAACTCAAAATACTAGCTGCAGACGTCTCCTGTACTTACCCCAGATTGGATCCTGCAGCCAGAGGAGACATCCTTTCAACAGACACAGCGAACCTTGTAAATGCGCTCGAGCCCTTTCTGCCATCACAGGCACCTGTGTTAGTAAACAGCGTGATTCTGTCTTCCAGCAGGAAATTACCATCACCTGAACCTATAAGCTGTCCTAAATGTGTATGTGTGTGACAACATTTATATTAGACTGTTTATTTTTTTTAGTGTATCTGTAATAAGTTATTGAAGGCTTAATATAATGCACCTCTTCTGCTACTTAGTAATTTGGAAATTGTAGAAGGAGAAGTACTGCTCAGATTAAATAGGCTGAAATCAAACAAATCACGAGGATCACATAATATTTATCCTTGACTGCTTAAGGAAGTTTGTGAGTACAATATAAACCCTTCACACATATTTTAGGAAGTCATTGTGCAAAGTAGAAATTCTGAAGGACAAGAAAATGGCAAATATTATACAATTATATAAAAAAGGTGATTGGGCAGATCTAAGTATCTTTGGCCAATAAGCTGAACGTGCATCACATATAAATTAATTTAATGGATTATTAACAACAGAATCCCTCAAGCCTGCAAAAAAAAATTGTAATCTCGGCCCACCTTAAATTCCTTCACACCTCTCCATCAGTGTTCTTTTGTTTTGTAAATGTGTTGATCAGCACAAGCAGCCCGCTATCCTATCCCCCCCTTGATGGAGCTCAACCCAGACAAAAAGTTTTCTCAGCTCAAGGCTCCTTATCTGTGTGTGAGGTGCCTGGAGTTGTATTGGATAAATAATACATCCATCCATCCATTTTCCAACCCGCTGAATCCGAACACAGGGTCACGGGGGTCTGCTGGAGCCAATCCCAGCCAACACAGGGCACAAGGCAGGAACCAACTCACCGCAGGACATACACAAACACACCCATACACCAAGCACACACTAGGGCCAATTTAGAATCGCCAATGCACCTAGCCTGCATGTCTTTGGACTGCGGGAGGAAACCCACGCAGACACGGAGAGAACATACAAACTACATGCAGGGAGGACCCGGGAAGCGAACCCAGGTCACCTAACTACGAGGCAGAAGCGGTACCACTGTGCCACCGTGCTGCCCATAAATAATACAGTATATTGTTATTTGGATACATGCATTCCATGTGATCTGTGTCTACAAAGATCTGAGTAAGTGTAGGATGAAAGGAAATGAATGGCAAGAAATTCTGAACACATACCTAAAGCAGAAACATTTTCCATGTTATACTAATAATGACGTGAAGTGCATAATGTGTGAAGACTTTAGTCCAAATATCAAATAAACACATACAATTATATTCAAGAATATCCATCCATCCATCCATTATCCAACCTGCTATATCCTAACTACAGGGTCACGGGGGAGCCAATCCCAGCCAACACAGGGCACAAGGCAGGAAACAAACCCTGGGCAGGGCACCAGCCCACCGCAGGGTGCGCACACACACACACACACACACACCAGGGACAATTTAGAATCGCCAATGCACTTAATCTGCATGTCTTTGGACTGTGGGAGGAAACCGGAGTAACCCACGCAGACACAGAGAGAACAGGCAAACTCCACGCAGGGAGGACATGGGAAGTGAACCCGGGTCTCCTAAACTGAGAGGCAGCAGCACTACCCACTGCGCCACCGTGCCGCCCATTCAAGAATATGACCAAAGTAAATTTACAATTACATGTTACTGTCAATGATTTACAAACCCAAGCTCAAATGTCAATCAACAGAAAGTTGATTATATATTCTTGGATGGTGTAGAGGTAAGAATTAAAAACATACATTTGATTTGACTCTATAACACCCAGTGTAAATTTTGGATACTTGTAAAAGTTAGCGCTTTTTTTTATTATTCAGTTTTATTCTCTCAGTGACGTTCACGTGGTACAACGAACTTGCCTCTCCCTCTCTAGCATGATGAATTGCTCGTGTACTGAAGTGACTTTATCTGCAGGTGGAAGTCCCATTTTACTTATGGTGCCAAGCAGAGATGCGTTGTGGTGATGGAGTCTATTAGCCAGTGAAAGCACTGTGAAGAATCTGTCTGTTCTTACTGTTCTGCCTTTGTCCAGTCTGATAGTGGTCATGGGACATAGAATCTTTGATTGCCGGTACAACAAATAGTTCTGAGCAGGCATGAACCACAGTACCAACTGTGGTGATTGCTGCTCTTGTGAGAAGAATGGTGATAAACAGCATCAACTCAGAGGAGAAGCAAGTTCATTGTACCACGTGAACGTCACTGAGAGAATAAAACTGAATAATAAAAAAAAGCACTAAGTTTTACAAGTAGCCAAAATTTACACCAGGTGTTTCAGACTCAAATCAAATGCATGTTTTTATTATATTATAGCAATAATAATGATATCAACTCACTACGCAAAACGCAGAGCACTGGGACTCGAACTGCCAACCTTTTGGTTATGACCTGGGGTTCCGAGTTTTTTCATAGGCTTCAGGGATTCTAGTGTTAAGGATACAATTTTGAAACACATGGGAAGGACAGGAGCTTTACCGAACAGTCAGCATAAGGTCAGGCGAGGGAGCTTGTGTTTTACTAACATGCCGGAATTCTATGAGGAAGCAAAAAAAGGATACAATCAGAGTGGTGCATATATTAATTATCTTGATTCCACACAAGAGGTTGGGCATCAGAATAAAAGAGGTGGGAGATCTGGGTGCTGTGTGTAGATGGGTGCAAATTTAGCTAAAACACAGGAAGCAGATGGTGATGGTGTGAGAAACCTTATCAAAATCAGGTAAAGTTAAGAGTGTTTTCTCACAAAGGTCAGTGTTAGGATCACTAATCCTTTAAAATATTTATAAATGATTTGCATAGCAATATATATAACAAGCTGGTTAAATTTGCAGATATACAAGCCAGGAAGATTGGCAGATAATCAAGAATCTGTTGAATCATTAAAGAGGGAACTGGACAGAATACAGGCTCGGGCAGATTTGTGGCAGATGAAATTTAATATAAGTAAATGTAAATTATTACACATATGAAGTAAAAATGCTAGGTTTGAATACATAATGCGAGGTCCGAAAACTGAAAGTACACCTTATCAGAAGGTCATAGTAGACTCGTCACTATCAACTTTCAGACAGCCATTAAGAAGTCTAACAGATTCTTAGGTTATATACAGGCAGCATGATGTGTAGAGTGCAGGTCAAAGGAAGAACTGCTGATGCTTTATAACACAATAGTATGGTCTCATCTGGAGTACTGTGTGCAGTTTTGGAAGAGTAACTAGGCTGATTTCTCAAATATAGGAGATGAGTTATGAGGAAATATTTAAACAACTGAGCCATTTCAGTTTAAGCAAAAGTAGATTAGGAGATGATGTGTTCAAAATTATGAAAGGAATTAGTGCAGTGGATATAGGCTGTTCCCCGAAATTAAGTTTAACGAGAACAGGAGGACAAATTTGGAAACTTTGTTAAAGGTAAATTCACGCAGAGAACCATAGACACATGGAATAAGTTACCAAGTACTGTGGTAGACAGTAGGAATTTAGGGACCTTAAAAACTCAACTTGATGTTATTTTGGAGGAATTAACTGGATAGGAGTTGCAAGCTTTTTTGGGTGAATGCCCTGTTCTTGACTAATGTTCTAATTAAGCAATTATGTGTTCGGCCAGGAGGCACTTGTATTGGCCAGTTGATCCATGAGTGTGGCATTTTGAATGGAAAGGTTTTAAAATGTTGAACAGGTTACTTCTGTGTGCAGTGTTTTGCAAACAGTGCCATATTGAATTGCAAATTGGGTGTAAAGCAGAAAATGTGTTTAGAGTTTTGGAGATTTAGATGTGGTTTTGCTGTCAGTTTCAATTACTGTGCTTTCTGTGTCATTTTGATATGTTATCAGGTAAGAAAAACTGTAATGGGTTTTTATGGTGGGACAGTGGTAGTGCTGTATCCTCACAGTGAGTAGGCTGGGGTTCAAGTTTCTGCTCCTTACATGGAGTTTCTCTTCATGTACTGTACATGTGGGTTTCCTCCAGGTTGTCAGGTTTCCTACCACAGCCAAAAGACATGGAGATTAGGTGAACTGATGATGCTAAATTGACTTTCGGACAGACTGACAACCTGTCTAAGACTTTTCCTGCTGATGGTTGCTAGGGGATAGCCTGCAGCTTGCATATTACTCTGCTCTGGATAAACAAATTTAACAAGCAGATGGATGAATGTTTTATAGTAAATACTCATAAGCTAACATTTAAGCCAATAAATTATGTGCAAAATTGTGATTTATGGCATTTTTATGTTGTATTGGTTTGTTGGAGCATATGTTGACACATTCAATTCAGCACAGCTCTTTAGATTTGCTGGTCCACACATTGGGTTGCTGGGACACAAATTGGTTTTGCCTGGCAAAATAAGCCCAGGAAATGATTCTCTGATGCATATGTGCGATAATTTTGTAAAACAGTGCTGCCACAAATTAATATTTTCTCAATAATTCATCTATCAATTATTGTATTGAATAATCGATTAATCTAAAGACTGATTTTGTTCAGATAATTGAAGTAGGAATATGAAAGTCTGCATTAATTAAATTTTGAGTAATTTTATATATGGTATTTAAAAAAATATCAGAATATAAACAAAAAACAAAACTAAAACAACTAATAACTAATAATAATAAGTAGAAAACAAACAATACAACACTGGTAAATATTTTATTTTTAAGTCAGAAAATCCTAGAAGTGCCAACATGTTTTTTATTTATTTACATAAGTTGATGCCAGCAGTCCAACATGAAACAAGACCAAATAATTAGCCTTTGAGTTGTCTTAGACCTGAGTGGTGCAATGTGTCCACTCTAAGGCTCATTTCACATGATTAAAAAAAAACAACTTTAATCACCTGTCACAAACTCCATAAAAAGCCATAGCAAGGTTTGGAGCAGCCACCCGTATATTTGGTTTCCTGGCTGCAAATTGCAAATAAATGATAGCATTGATGTGCCCAAAACCGAGTCGCAAAACAGAACTGAGGGAATAGAGAAAAGGCGGAGGAGTGCACTCTGCCGCATCCCGGTCTGATTTGGAATTGCTCTTACTCGAGCCCTTTAGCTGCCTCCCATGCGCACATGTGTGACAAGACACACATGTTATTCGTAGACATCATCATTGTTATAGCTGCTAGGCACATTTAACATGCAGCTGCCTAATATTGTTTCTAAAATATAAATGATACCACCTGAAATCATATAGCCAGGGATGGGCAAGTCCTGTTTCTTAAAGAGTGAGGTAAAACCAATATTCTGTACTTTTCTAATTGTCATCACATTTATATTTTATATATAAAAATGGTGACAAACAGGGATGACAATATGCATGTAAATCATTAATTTATTCTCAAAAAGCATTATAGACAACGAAGTGCCCATAATTGGTGACTCCACAGTGTGGAGTGTCAGAATTTTAAACCATGTTAATCCAGCAAGATATTTCACATAAAATTTAAATTGGACGTTCTGATGTTGCACGTCAGACCAAATAAGACAAAAGCGGAAATGTGTTTACGTACCAAAAAATCCAGATGCATAAATCTATGCGTACGCCAACTTCCACGTTCTTCCGCTACATAAATGAGCGTGAAAAGTAATGCACATGAACACGCCTGCTGTCCCGCCCCAACTCCTCCCAGAATTACTCCTTTTTGACTATGCAAATCAATTTAAATAGCCCTTAAGTGCAGCCTTCTGTGAAAAGACAATGGCAAAAGCACAGGGGAAAATAGAAGAATTGCAGCAAATACCAGGTGGAGGCAAGGAAAAATGTACTATTTGTTGGTTTTAACAGTGGTATAAACAACAAAAGGAAGTTGATCAAGTGACATAGCGTGTCGGAGAAACTCGAAAGCTCAAGTTCACAAAGTCGCACAGTGCCTGAAATAAAAAAGAAGTTGTCACATATCAAATTCGCCGTGAAAAGGTGAGTCGTAGCCCACCGTCTGAGTGTCACATGAAGGCTTATTAGGGTACAGTGAAAAAAAAAGCAGGCACAGAGTGGGAAAAAGCATGAAATGTCAACTTTAATCTCGAAATTTCCACTTTAATCACATAGTTTATTTTGTCATTAAAGTATAACATCATAAACCCATCCATCCATCTATTATCCAACCCGCTATATCCTAACTACAGGGTCATGGGGGTCTGCTGGAGCCAATCGCAGCCAACACAGGGCGCAAGGCAGGAAACAATCCCTGGGCAGGGCGCCAGCCCACCTCAGGAACATCATAAACTTAATCTTAAAATCGTTTAATTTACTAGTTTCTCAAATCCCATTGTAACTAAAGTAGCACGTTAAATGCTTTGTTTTATATTTGATCTTCTATGTGCTCTATGTGTGTGAATCACTACGTGCTTATGGGCTTTCTCTTTCTCAGGACACAGAATCCATTACATTCGTAATATTACAGCTCTCTGAATAATTAAAATGCTGAGATGTATGATGATACTGCGGTGGGTTGGCACCCTGCCCGGGATTGGTTCCTGCCTTGTGCCCTGTGTTGGCTGGGATTGGCTCCAGCAGACCCCCGTGACCCTGTGTTCAGATTCAGCGGGTTGGAAAATGGATGGATGGATGGATGTATGATGATAGGAGTTAAAGCATGTTATTAAACATGGGAACACAGTGGCGCAATGATTGTTCCTGCCTAACGCAAGTTGCTTCCTACGCCCTACATGACCTTCGATGAAATAATTTATTGCAGCAGTACCGTCTCTTTCAAATGTACTAACCCCCAATTCCTGTCCTTACTTTTCTTTCTCCAAATACCCAATCACCACACAATTAGCTCTGTTATAGACGTTAAGCAATCTGTAAACTTAGAACGCTGATTCTTCAAAACTTTTAAGGAACATCTTCGTAGTACGTGTTTAATTATTCTATCCATCCAGTGTCGCACCAGCACGAGCGAGGCAGGGACAATCTGTGAACGGAGCACCAGATCATTGCTAGCGCAGCGACACTGTGTCCTCACATGTTTAATTATTAACAATATAAATTATTTAAATGAAGTTAAAGTTTTATCTGTATAATATAATAAACATTTTGCTGCATTTCATTTTAAAAATGATATCGTCATCATATGTAAATACGCGCTTTATAAAGTGGCTCAGGTTGTGCAATATTATAACTGTATCGCAAGTTTACAATGAGATAATTGTACTTATAAGTACAAACAGTTCTACAAGGAGCACTTGATGGACTGATTGAGTGCGTTTATAGTTCTTGGGATGATACTGTTTCTGAACCGCGAGGTCCGTACTGGAAAGGCTTTAAAGCGTTTGCCGTGTGAGAGCAGTTCAATAGATAGCATGGCTGAGGCAGCGTCTGCTTGATGCTGTTTACCGATAATTCTCTTTCCGATCAGCTGCTTTAGGTCTGTGATTCCCCACTCAGATATAGTGATATAAATACTCTAAGTGGTGCAGTGAGAGTAATATGGAAAAAGATGATCCACTGTGGCAACCCCTAATGGGAGCAGCTGAAAGAAGAAGAAGAAGGTGCAGTGAGAGTAACAATGCTAAAGCAGCTATGGTATTTAGAATAGTTTGACCATTCCTTGAACCATTATATTGTTACAGGTTAATTACAATCAGATGCCTTAAACTAATAAACAATATGCAGTTAGTTTCAGTGTATATAATAAAGCCACGTCAGGGATGTGGATCTAAAAAGAAAGGGTAACCACACGGGAACAGTAGCACTGCTTTGACGCTGGGTGCTGCCAGTTTGCAAAACCGAGCAGAGAACTTGCGTACATCAGGGTTGGAGCTACTGTGAAAATGTGTGTGGCTTTACGCCAAGTTTAGGTTTTATACATCGCGATTTGAGCATGGAAACATTTGTACACAACATTTATTTGCGTACACACCGTTTATACATGAGGCCCGAGGAGGTTTCAAGAAACATTAGGTCTCATGTAAAATGCCATGTGTAGAAATCACAGTGTACAGACAAAAACAGAAATGTGTATACACACAAAAAATTCAGATGCATCAAACTGTGCGTAAGCAAAGTTACACACACTTCCCCTTTATAAATCCCAATCAACATGAATTTTAATGCTAATGCATATGTCTACAGCCCCACCCCATATTTGAATATGTCAATCAATATAAATAGCCCCTTCCGTTTAGTTTTTGTTAAAATACAATGGTAAAAATATATTAAAAAGATGAATTTCACCAAATGCAAAGTGGAGGTCCTACTCAGTGACGTGGAGGCAAGGAAAAACATACAATCTGGTGGCTTAGGCCAAATTGATTGAGTGGCACTCAAAGGTTCTTGTTCAAAAAGTTGCACAGTGCCCAAAATATAAAAGAAGTGATCATATGTCAAAGTCAACTGAAAAGTACAGTGTCTGAGTATAATACAATGTCATAAAGTCTAAATGTCAACTTTAATCCTGAAATTTCAACTTTAATCTCATAGTTTATTTTGTCATTAAAGTAGAATGATGTAATGTTCATCTTAAAATTGATGTTTAATCTACAAGAATTTCTCAAATCCCATCATAACTAAAATAGCACGTTAAATGCTTCATATTCTATGTGTTCCCGACCCAGTTGTTAAATGCAACGTGTTTCTTAAACGGGCTTTTCTCTTTCGCTGACAGGAGCACACAAGTAGTGATTGCCACACAAAATACATTACATTCATGATGTTAAAACTTTATGAACATTTTAGAATTCCAAGATGTATACTTGATATCATTTTCATGATGAAATGCATTAAAACATATATTAAACATGTGGGGGCATGGTGGCGCAGCGGTAGCGATGATCTGGTGCCCCATCCAAGGATTGTTCCAGCCTCCCACAAGATGCTTGTTGTGGCACGCATGACTCCAGATGGAATAATTTATTGCAGCAGTACTGTGTTTGTCAAACATACCAACCCCCAGTTCCTGTACTGTTTCTTTCTCCACATGACCAATTACCACACAATAAGAATCTGTCTTCTTCTTTCGGCTGCTCCCATTAGGGGTTGCCACAGTGGATCATCTTCTTCCATACTTTCTGTCCTCTGCATCTTGTTCCGTTACTCCCATCACCTGTATGTCCTTTCTCACCACATCCATAAACCTTCGCTTAGGCCTTCCTCTTTTCCTCTTCCCTGGCAGCTCTATCCTTAGCATCCTTCTCCCAATATACCCAGTATCTCTCCTCTGCACATGTCCAAACCAACACAATCTTGCCTCTCTGACTTTTTCTTCCAAATGTCCAACTTGAGCTGACCCTGTAATGTACTCCTTTCTAATCCTATCCATCCTCGTCACACACAGTGCAAATCTTAGCATCTTTAACTCTGCTACCTCCAGCTCTGTCTCCTGCTTTCTGGTCAGTGCCACCATCTCCAACCCATATAACATAGCTGGTCTCACTACCGTCCTGTAGACCTTCCCTTTCACTCTTGCTGATACCCGTCTGTCACAAATTACTCTTGACACTCTTCTCCACCCATTCCACCCTGCCTGCACTCTCTTTTTCACCTCTCTTCCACAATCCCCATTACTCTGTACTGTTGATCCCAAGTATTTAAACTCATCCACCTTCGCCAACTCTACTCCTTGCATCCTCACCATTCCACTGACCTCCCTCTCATTTACACACATGTATTCTGTCTTGTTCCTACTGACCTTCATTCCTCTCCTCTCTAGAGCATATCTCCACCTCTCCAGGGTCTCCTCAACCTGCTCCCTACTATCGCTACAGATCACAATGTCATCAACAAACATCATAGTCCACGGGGACTGCTGTCTAATCTTGTCTGTCAACCTGTCCATCACCATTGCAAATAAGAAAGGGCTCAGAGCCGATCCCTGATGTAATCCCACCTCCAACTTGAATGCATCCGTCACTCCTACCGCAGACCTCACCACTGTCACACTTCCCTTGTACATATCCCGTACAACTCTTACGTACTTCTCTGCTATTCCCGACTTCCTCATACAATACTACAGCTCCTCTCGAGGCACCCTGTCATATGCTTTCTCCAGGTCCACAAAGACGCAATGCAACTCCTTCTGGCCTTTTCTAAAGGCGAAGGAGCAGTACAGGAGAAAGCTGGAGCAGAAGTTGCAGAATAACAGCATGAAGGAAGTGTGGGATGGGATGAAGATCATCTCTGGCTGCAGCTCGAAGCGGGGTGCCACCATCGAGAGAGACATGGAGAGAGCAAACCTGATGCACAACTTCTTTAACAAGTTTGACCACCCTAACCCACTCTCACCTCAGAGTACTGTACCCTCCACCCATCCTTCTGCGGATACCAGCATAGGAGAGAGTTTCCCCCCACCCACAATTACAGCAGCCCAGATAAGCAGAGAGCTGAGGAGACTTCGTGTCAGCAGAGCAGTAGGTCCAGATGGAGTATCGCCATGATTGCTGAAGGCCTGTGAGTTGGAGCTGGAGAAGTCCTCTACAGCGCATCTTCAACCTGAGCCTGGAACAGGGGAGAGTCTCAAGGCTTTGGAAAACATCTTGCATTACCCCAGTCCCAAAGGTATCATGTCCTAGTGAGCTGAATGACTTCCGGCCTGTTGCTGTGACGTCACATGTGATGAAGACCATGTAGCGGCTGCTGCTTCACCACCTGAGGCCACAGGTCCGCCATGCCCTCGACCCTCTGCAGTTCACATACCAGGAGAAGGTGGGAGCGGAGGATGCCATCATCTATATGCTACACCGATCACTCTCCCACTTGGACAGAGGCAGTGGTGCTGTAAGAATTATGTTTCTGGACTTCTCTAGCGCCTTCAACACCATCCAACCTCTGCTCCTTAGAGACAAGCTGACAGAGGTGGGAGTAGATTCCTACCTGGTGGCATGGATTGTGGACTATCTTACAGACAGACCTCAGTATGTGCGTCTTGGGAACTGCAGATCTAACATTGTGGTCAGCAGCACAGGAGCGCCGCAGGGGACTGTACTTTCTCCAGTCCTGTTCAGCCTATATACATCGGACTTCCAATACAACTCGGAGTCCTGCAACGTGCAAACGTTCGCTGACGACACTGCTATCGTGGGCTGCATCAGGAGTAGGCAGGAGAAGGAGTATAGGAACCTAATCAAGGACTTTGTTAAATGGTGTGACTCAAATCACCTACAACAACAACAACAACATTTATTTATATAGCACATTTTCATACAAAAAAGTAGCTCAAAGTGCTTTACATAATGAAGAAAAGAAAAATAAAACACAAAGTAAGAAATTAAAATAAGACAACATTAATTAACATAGAATAAGAGTAAGGTCCGATGGCCAGGGAGGACAGAAAAAACAAAAAAAAACTCCAGACGGCTGGAGAAAAAAATAAAATCTGCAGGGGTTCCAGGCCATGAGACTGCCCAGTCCCCTCTGGGCAATCTACCTAACATAAATGAAATAGTCCTCTTTGTATTTAGGGTTCTCACGGAAGGACTTCATGATGATGGTCATGCAGACTTCTGGCTTTTAATCCATCAATGTTGGAACATCACGGTGCTTTGAGTAGATGGTGGTGGCGCAAGCCGCCACCACAAAGAAACCGGAAAAAGAAACAGAAGAGAGAATAGTGGTTAGTATGGATTTTAGAGCCACCATGAATAGTTAATAAAATGAATTGAATATACAGGATTAAATTAAAGTGATGTTATGAGAAAGCCATGTTAAAATAATGTGTTTCAGCTGTTTTTTAAAGTGCTCCACTGTATTAGCCTGGCGAATTTCTATTGGCAGGCTATTCCAGATTTTAGGTGCATAAACTAAACCTACAACTGAACACCAGCAAAACCAAGGAGCTGGTGGTGGATTTTAGGAGGACCAGGCTCCTCATGGACCCCGTGATCATCAGAGGTGACTGTGTGCAGAGGGTACAGACCTATAAATACCTGGGAGTGCAGCTGGATGATAAATTGGACTGGACTGCCAATACTGATGCTCTGTGCAAGAGAGGACAGAACCAACTATACTTCCTTAGAAGGCTGGCGTTATTCAACATCTGCAATAAGATGCTGCAGATATTCTATCAGACGGTTGTGGCGAGCGCCCTCTTCTACGCGGTGGTGAGCTGGGGAGGCAGCATAAAAAAGACAGATGCCTCACGCCTGAACAAACTGGTGAGGAAGGCAGGCTCTATTGTAGGCATGGAGCTGGACAGTTTGACATCCATGGAAGAGCGACAGGTGCTGAGCAGGCTCCTGTCAATCATGTAGAATCTACTGCATCCACTGAACAGTATAATCTCCAGACAGAGGAGCAGCTTCAGCGACAGACTGCTGTCACTATCCTGCTCCACTGACAGACTGAGGAGATCGTTCTTCCCCCACAATATGCGACTCTTCAGTTCCACCAAAGGGGGTAAACGTTAACATTATACAAAGTTACTGTCTGTTATACCTGCATTTTAATCACTCTTTAATTTAATATTGTTTTTTTATCAGTATCCTGCTGCTGGAGTATGTGAATTTCCCCTTGGGATTAATAAAGTATCTATCTATCTATCTATCTATCTATCTATCTATCTATCTATCTATCTATCTATCTATCTATCTATCTATCTATCTATCTATCTATCTATCTATCTATCTATCTATCTATCTATCTATCTATCTATCTATCTATCTATCTATTTTCTTGCTGTCAAATTCTTGTCTGTTCTTCACATTGGATATAGCATTCATACAGCTAGTAAGAAAAGCTGCATAGTCTCTTCAGTGAAGCTTGAACATCCTACTTTATTTGAGGCCACTTTATTGCTTTGTCAAAGTATGCATCAGCTATCTGTATATGGTTTCCATAATAACTCTCAAGCCACTTTCTGGTTTCTATGTAACCTTTTTCTAGTGACAGGTGTGTACAGCCTTTAGCAATCTCAAGTGGTGAATCTTTGGTGTACTGCACTAAGTAACCTAGTTTATCTTGAGGGCTCTCCAGCATATTTCCTACAGCATGGTCAAATGCCCTGATAAAGCTTACATAGACCAACAGGTCACCTTCAAATAAAGGACCTTTTCTGTATGGTATATGTGGCTTGTTTTGTTGGTTACTTACTACTTCAGTTCATATAGTTCATATTTACATTCATATCTATCTATCTTTGAAACCATACTGCTGCTCACTAATCATCACCTCACTTAACCTATCTTCCACTACTCTTTCCCATAACTTCATGCTGTGGTTCATCAGTTTTATTCCCCTGTAGTTACTGCAGTCCTGCACATCCCCCTTATTCTTAAATATCAGCACCAGTACACTTCTTCTCCACTCCTCAGGCATCCTCTCACTTTCCAAGCTTCCATTAAACAATCTGGTTAAAAACTCCACTACCATCTCTCCTAAACAACTCCATGATTCCATATGTATGTTACCTGGACCAACGGCCTTTCCATTTTTCATCCTCTTCATAGCTGTCCTTACTTCCTCATTGCTAATCCGTTGCACTTCCAAATTCTCTATCTCCACATCATCCAACCTCTTCTCTCTCTCGTTCTCTTCATTTATCAGCCTCTTAAAGTACTCTTTCCATCTGCTCAACACACTCTCCTCGCTTGTGAGTACGTTTCCATCTTTATCCTTTATCACCATAATCTTTCCCAGCTCAGCCCCTCTGTCTAGTCAGTCGGTACAGGTCCTTTTCTCCCTCCTTAGTGTCCGACCTCTAATACAACTCATCATACGCCTTTTCTTTAGCCTTCGCCACCTCTCTCTTCACCTTGCACCTTATCTCCTTGTACTCTTGTCTACTTTCCACATCTCTCTGACTATTCCACCTCTTCTTTACCATCCTCTTCCACTGTATACTCTCCTGTATTTCCTCATTCCACCACCAGGTTTCCTTTTCCTCCTTCCTCTTTCCAGATGTCACGCCAAGCACCTTTCTTGTTGTCACCCTTACTACATCTGCTGTAGTTTCCCAGCTGTCTGGTAACTCTTCACTGCCACCCAGTGTCTGTCTCACCTCTTCCCTAAACTCAACCTTGCAATCTTCCTTTTTCAACTTCCACCATTTGATCCTTGGCTCTGCCCTCACTCTCTTCCTCTTCTTGATCTGCAACGTCATCATACAGACCACCATCTTATGCTGCTTAACTACACTTTCCCCTGCCACCACTTTGCAATCTTCAATCTCCTTCAGATCAACTCTTCTGCATAGGATGTAATCTACCTGTGTGCATCTTCCGCCACTCTTGTACATAACCCTAAGTTCCTCCCTCTTCTTAAAATACACATTCACCACAGCCATGCCCATCCTTTTGGCAAAATCCTCTATCCTCTGACCTTCTTCATTCCTCTCCTTGACACCATACCTACCCATCACCTCCTCGTCTCCTCTGTTCCCTTCACCAACATGTCCATTGAAATCCGCTCCAATCACCACTTTCTGTCCCTTGGGTACACTGTTCATTACTTCATCCAACTCACTCCAAAAATCTTCTTTCTCATCCATTGCACACCCAACTTGCGGTGCATATGCACTAACAACATTCATCATCACACCTCCAATTTCCAGCTTCATAATCATTACTCTGCCTGACACTCTTTTCACCTCCAAAACACTCTTGACATACTGTTCCTTCAGAATAACTCCTACCCCATTTCTCCTCCCATCCACACAATGATAGAACAATTTGAATCCACCTCCAATCCACCTGGCCTTACTCCCCTTCCATTTAGTCTCTTTCACGCACAATATATCAACCTTCCTTCTCTCCATCA
Organism: Erpetoichthys calabaricus; assembly: GCF_900747795.2. Lineage (NCBI taxonomy): Eukaryota > Metazoa > Chordata > Cladistia > Polypteriformes > Polypteridae > Erpetoichthys > Erpetoichthys calabaricus. Next base: position 102,260,010 of record NC_041404.2, read on the forward strand.
TATCTGCTAACTCTCTCCCCTTACCAGTCATACTGCCAACATTCAAAGTCCCTACCCTCAATTCCACTCTCTTTACTTTCCTCCTCTCCTCCTGCCTCCGGACATGTCTCCCCCCTCTTCTTCTCCTTCTTCTTCTTCAGCCAACAGTAGCCCATTTCTGCCAGCACCTCTTGGATAACAGTACTGGTGGCGGTCATTGTTAACCCGGGGCTCGACTGATCCGGTATGGAAATTTGTATTGTTGTCCACATATTGATTTGGCAAAATTTTACACTTGGTGCCCTTCCTGACGTAACCCTCTCCATTTATCCGGGCTTCACACCGGCACGAAGAAACACACTGGTTTGTGCATCCCCTGTGGCACAAATAAGCATCTGTAATAAATGTAAAACCAGCTGTAAGCTTACAATGCAGAGTCTTCAAAACTTTTAAGGATCATTAAAAAATCTTTGTTATACTTGTTTAATTATTCCATCCATTCATTCATCTAGGGTCGTGCCAGTCCCAGCAAGCATACAGCACAAGGCAGGAACAATCCCTGGATTGGGCCCCAGCTCATCAGTAACTATTTAACTATTAACTGTACACACTATTTAAATGAAGTTAAACATTTATCTGTAAAATGTAATATACATGCTTTAATGAATTTCATCATAAAAATGATTTCAAGCATACATCCTAGTATTCTTACAACACACAGCTCCAAGATGATAGCTCTTGGAACTATAAATCGACTTAGAATCCAGTCATAATCATCTATAAATATGCACTCTCTTCTATTAAACTGAATTGAATTGAATTCCTTTATTGTCATTGTATGTATGGTACAATAAAATTCAATCAAAAACTCCTCCATAAACTTATTTTTACTATAAAATAATAACAACAACAATAATAATAATATCATAAAAACAATGAAAAAATACAGTTTGAAAGCATAAGTACAATATACATGTACATGTAGTGCAAATAGTGCAGATGGTTCATAAAATGGCTCAAGATGTGCAATATTACAGTTGTAGTGCAAGTTTATAGTGAGATAATTGTAATTATAAGTACAAACAGTTCATCTAGATTATAAATCTGCATCAAAATTTTGAAGATATTTTGAGAAACACAAGCATTATTGTTGAAAACAATTTGGTTTAGCTAATCTCAAATAATAATGAGAATTTGAAAGTTGCTTTAGATACAGTTGTACATATCAAAACAATAGTGATTAAAGTGCATGGAAACTCACCCTAGTTTAATGAAAATACTTGAGTTCTTAAATTAGATAATCAAATTGGAGCATAAATGGAAGGCAACAAAGCTGCTGGTATTCTGAATTGCTTGGCCAGAGAATGTCAAAAAAGCTCTTTATAGCCCTCTCTTACTACTCTTCTAGATTAATAAATAACAACAGTAATAATCCTCACAAACTGTTTAAAACAGCAGATAATCTAACAAATGAGAATTCTAAACTATAATGCAAAATATCTACAGATATTCCACTGCAGACTTTATGAACTGAAAATGAGAAAATTGACAATATAAGATCCCAGATTTCAGCATCACTTTGAATGTATTACCAGATCAATAAACCCTGTTGTTTCTTGTTCGCACCACTTTAGTAATTTTAATTTGTTAATTTGTTACATTTTTGTTAACTTGTTAACAGATCAAAACAGGAAGTCATATGGTTTATTTCTAAAATGAAACCTACTACTTGTTCCTTAGACCAAATAAAATTAGTAAAAAGCTCAATAGATAGTTTGGCAACACACATTCTTAGTGTAAGAGCCATTTGTAAGTTTGTTAGGTTATGTTAAATTGAGAGAAGTATTTTCCAAGTTATGTTAAAACATCCATCCATCCATTGTCCAACCCGCTAAATCCGAACACAGGGTCACAGGGGTCTGCTGGAGCCAATCCCAGCCAACACAGGGCACAAGGCAGGAACCAATTCCGGGCAGGGCGCCAACCCACCGCAGGACACACACACACACACACACCCACACACCAAGCAAACACTAGGGCCAATTTAGAATTGATGTTAAAACATTTGACTGTATATTAGTGTAGAGGCAATGGAAGGTTCTATTATAACCTCTACAAGCTAAATTGTAAATTGAATATTCTAATTATTTCTTGTCATTGTGACTAGAGACTACTTTAGTCTATGAGCTGTCTTGCAGTTGGTAAGGAATGGAAAGCAAACTGTTTCAAACTGAAATAAACATATTGAACATACTGAACATGTTGAAATGAAGACTACTATGTGAGTTTGCCATAGAAAAGTTACACAACTTTTAAGTACAGAAAGTAACTGAAGTTTGAGAACTGTAATGAAACTCAGAAGAATTTTTTTCCTTTTTTTCCCTTTATTCTGTGTGTGTAATAAATTTTTTCTGAATTTTTGTGACTTTTATTTTTAGATTTTCACTAAACATTTGTAGAATTATCCTTTTTGGAGTGAGGAATTTCTTTTGTTACATATTTGACTCATGCTGAATCTTACCTTGCCAAATCACTAGCTGCTCGATTTTGGGAACCTGTAAAAGATGCTACTATACTTAAGTTTGAAACTGCCTGTTTAAGTTTGACATTGGTTTGCAATGAAAGAAATCAGTGACAACTTGAGAGAAAGGAATACTGGAAGATAAAACAGGTATTGTACTGTTTGCATGCTTTGGCACATTAGCCGATCAGAGCTAAACTTTTGAAAAGTCAGAAAGCTGTCTTTTGTGTGACTGTCTGAACTAAGAAAAAAATTTACATTACATTTACATATTTTTAAAGAAGCTACTAGTTATAGAAGAATAATACGATCAGCTGTCCAACTTGATGAAACACAGAAAATCTGAAGAAGTATAGATCTACTAAGGAAAAAATAAATGAGATAATTGAAATAGAATTTTCTGCAGTGAAAAGGAATATATAGCTAAATGATAAATTAGAGAGGAGTCAGATGAGGTGGCTCGGGCATCTGATCAGGATGCCTCCTAGTTGTCTCCCTGGTGAGGTGTTTCGGGCACGTCTAACCGGGAGGAGGCCCCGGGGAAGACCCAGGACACGCTGGAGGGACTATGTCTCTAGGCTGGCCTGGGAACACCTCGGAATTCCCCCAGAAGAGCTAGTAGAAGTGGCCAGGGACATGGAAGGCTGGGCATCTCTGCTCAAGCTACTGCCCCCACGACAGAATCTCGGATAAGTGGAAGAGGATGGATGGATGGATGGATAGGTAAATGATAAGGTATTTTCTTTGCTGAGTGAAGAGGAAGCTCGAAAAAAGCAACGTAAAGGTTTCAAGGCTAAACTGAGCACTTTAAACACGTATGTTTTCAGTGAAAAAGCATGAGTTTGGAAAACACAGCCCCTTTTAGTGCATTAAAATAAAGGTATCTTGAAGATGTCTTCCAGAATGGTAAACGTTTTAAAGCAATTCAGTGAGTTCAGAATTCTGCTGACTGTGCCTCTCAAGTTTCTGTAAAAACAAGAAGTCAATTTAGCTCATTGGTAACCTTTGTTAGTGTGCTCAAGGTGCAGGAGATGGATCACACAGGACTACTTGCTCACACTGAAGCTTTAAAAAGGAACAGGCTCTAGATTTGGAAAAAACTAAGGCTAATTACACAGCTAAAGGACAAAAGAGAATCTGAAGAGGCACAGCTGAGAGCCAAATCCAAAGTAAAATTGAAAGCTCTTAAATGACAAAATAACATTCAAAACAACTCAAATTGTTATAATCCTCCTAAAAATCTAGTTTAGAAGAAAGAATGTGGCATTTTAACAGCAGTAGTTCTTAATGAATCTAAATATGAACTATATGAACTAAAGCAGTAAGTAACCAACAAAACAAGCCACATATACCATACAGAAAAGGTCCTTTATTTGAATGTGACCTGTTGGTCTATGTAAGCTTTATCAGGGCATTTGACCATGCTGTAGGAAATATGCTGGAGAGCCCTCAAGATAAACTAGGTTACTTAGTGCAGTATACCAGAGATTCACCACTTGAGATTGCTAAAGGCTGTACACACCTGTCACTAGAAAAAGGTTACATAGAAACCAGGAAGTGGCTTGAGAGTTATTATGGAAACCATATACAGATAGCTGATGCATACTTTGACAAAGCAATGAAGTGGCCTCAAATAAAGTAGGATGTTCAAGCTTCACTGAGAGACTATGCAGCTTTTCTTACTAGCTGTATGAATGCTATATTCAATGTGAAGAACGGACAAGAATTTGACAGCAAGAAGATAGATAGATAGATAGATAGATAGATAGATAGATAGATAGATAGATAGATAGATAGATAGATAGATAGATAGATAGATAGATAGATAGATAGATAGATAGATAGATAGATAGATAGATAGATAGATAGATAGATACTTTATTAATCCCAAGGGGAAATTCACATTATCCAGCAGCAGTATGCTGATACAAAAACAATATTAAAGAGTAATAAAAATGCAGCTAAAAACTGACAATAACTTTGAATAATGTTAATTCCCCCCCCCCCCCCCAACCCAGGTGGAATTGAAGAGTCGCATAGTTTGGGGGAGGAACGATCTCCTCAGTCTGTCAGTGGAACAGGACAGTGACAGCAGTCTGTCGCTGAAGCTGCTCCTCTGTCTGGAGATAACACTGTTTAGTGGATGCAGTGGATTCTCCATAATTGATAGGAGCCTGCTGAGTGCCCGTTGCTCTGCCACGGATGTCAAACTGTCCAGCTCCATGCTTACAATAGAGCCTGCTTTCCTCACCAGTTTGTCCAGGTGTGAAGCATCCTTCTTCTTTATGCTGCCTCCCCAGCACACCACCGCGTAGAAGAGGGCGCTCGCCACAACCGTCTGATAGAACATCTGCAGCATCTTATTGCAGATGTTGAAGGACGCCAGTCTTCTAAGGAAGTATAGCCGACTCTGTCCTTTCTTGCACAGAGAATCAGTATCGGCAGTCCAGTCCAATTTATCATCCAGCTGCACTCCCATGTATTTATAGGTCTGTACCCTCTGCACACAGTCACCTCTGATGATCACGGGGTCCAGGAGGGGCCTGGGCCTCCTAAAATCCACCACCAGCTCCTTGGTTTTGCTGGTGTTCAGGTGTAGGTGGTTTGAGTTGCACCATTTAACAAAGTCCTTGATGAGGTTCCTATACTCCTCCTCCTGCCCACTCCTGATGCAGCCCACGATAGCAGTGTCGTCAGCGAACTTTTGCACGTGGTAGGATTCTGAGTTGTATTGGAAGTCCGATGTATATAGGCTGAACAGGACCGGAGAAAGTACAGTCCCCTGTGGCGTTCCTGTGTTTCTGACCACAATGTCAGACCTGCAGTTCCCAAGACGCACATACTAAGGTCTGTTTGTAAGATAATCCATGATCCATGCCACTAGGTATGAATCTCCTCGCATCTCTATCAGGTTGTCTCTAAGGAGCAAAGGTTGGATGGTGTTGAAGGTGCTAGAGAAGTCTAGAAATATAATTCTTACAGCACCACTGCCTCTGTCCAATTGGTAGAGTGATTGGTGTAGCATATAGATGATGGCATCCTCCGCTCCCACCTTCTCCTGGTATGTGAACTGCAGAGGGTCGAGGGCGTGGCATACCTGTGGCCTCAGGTGGTGCAAACATTCATACTGTACTTTCAAAGCTTACCTATCACTTGCGAGACAAATGTGAAACTATACCTTACAATATTGAAGAAAATGAAAATAGAAGGGTATGACTGGCTGACCTAGTTGACTTTTAACATTGACAGGCAAAAAAATCTTTTTATCCTGTGAGAAACCTAACAAAGACACATATCCATAAAGGGAAAGTTAAAGATTGACAAAGGGAAGTCTCTCCTGAAAAGTGGCCAGGGAAGAAATAGTTTTGCTACAAACATTATAGTTGCTGCTGAAAAAGGGACTCAAAACACTGTGGTCAAAAAACCAACTATGACTGTCTTTTCATTCAGTAAACCCTGTCTGTTATCCCAAGAAAGTCATGCTTTTGTTAAATGAAGTAAGATTAAGAAACTACCAAATGAAGGTAGAACTGACTTTTTGAAATTTAAAGGTTTATACTTCAATTGCCTTAAACAAGGTCACCTTAGAAAAGACTATAGAAAGAATTAAAAGTTAAATATGTTCTCAGTTACATCCAGATATCTTGCATTTGAATAAAGAAAATAAACCCTCATCCGTTAAAACTGAATACAACAAAAGAAAGATATCTTATGATCATATATCTCTGTGTAATCAGAGACATGCACTGTTACCAGACTAGGGGCCTCATGTATAAACGGTGCATATGCACAGAAATGCTGCGTAAGATCGTTTCCACGTTCAAATTGCAATGTATAAAACCTAAACTTGGCGTAAAGCCACGCACTTTTCCACGGTACCTCATACCCTGTCGTACGCAAGTTCTTCACTTGGTTTTGCAGACTGGCGGCACCCAGCATCAAAGCAGTGCTACTGTTCCTGTGTGGTTTATCTTTCTTTTTCAGATCAACATCCCTGATGCGGCTTTATAAATACACTGAAATTAACCACATATTGTTTATTAGTGTAATGCATCTGATTGTAATTAACCTGTAACATTATAATGGTCCAGGGAATAGCCATAGTATTCCAAATACCATAACTGCTTTAGCGTTGTTACTGTCACTGCACCTTCTTTTTCTTCTTTCAGCTGTTCCTGTTAAGGGTTGCCACGGATCATCTTTTTCCATATTACTCTTACTGCACCACTCGGAGTATTTATATCACTGTATCTGAGTGGGGAATCACAGCAACAGCTGATTGGAAAGAGAATTATCAGTATACAGCATCAAGCACGCGCTGCCTCAGCCACGGCATAACGTTTCAGAGTCTCTCTTGTACGGACCTCGCGGTTCAGAAACAGTTTCATCCCAAGAACTTTAAACACAGTCAATCAGTCCATCAAGTGCTCCTTGTAGAACTGTTTGTACTTATAAGTACAATTACCTCACTGTAAACTTGCACTTCAGTTATAATATTGCACGACCTGCGCCACTTTATAAAGCGCGTATTTACATATGATGACAATATCATTTTTAAGATGAAATGCAGCAAAATATGTTGATTATATTATACAGATAAAACTAACTTCATTTAAATAATCTGTATTGTTTATAATTAAACATGTGAGGACACCGTGCCTCGTTCACAGATTGATCCTGATTGATTGCTGTATGCTGGAAGGATAGATGGATAGAATAATTAAACACATACTATGAAGATATTTCAATGTTCCTTAAAAGTTCTGAAGAATCGTCGTTGCAAGCTTACAGATGGCTTAACGTCTATTACAGAGCTGCATAAGTGGCGATTGGGTATTTGGAGAAAGAAAAGGAAGGACAGGAATTAGAGGTTAGTTCGTTTGAAAGAGACAGTACCGCCACCGTGTTCCCATGTTTAATAACATGCTTTCATGCTTTCATTCCTATCATTATGAAAAAGATATCACGTATACATCTCAGTATTTTAATTATTCAGACAGCTGTAATATCACGACTGTAATGGATTCTGTGTCCTATTGGAGGAAGAGAATGCCGGTTTAAGAACCACGTAGTGATTCACACACAGAGCACAAAGAAGATCAAACACAAAACAAAGCATTTAACGTGTTACTTTAGTTACGATGGGATTTGAGAAACTAGTAAATTAAGCTACCAGTGGCACCAATAAAGGTCAAGTCTAAAATTAGTACAGTGGGACCTCGATTCACGAACGTCTCGGAACACGCACAAATTTGTTTACAGCCAAAAAGTTCGCCAAACTTTTGCATCTGTTCACGACCACACACTCAGTATACGAATAAGCCAGTTTCCCCTTCGGTTTGTACGTGTTCAGTCTCTCCCTGTGCATTTCCTGTGCAGCGAGCAAGAGAGAGAGAGCGAGAGAGCGCAACACACACATGAGAGAGAGACACACACACACACACACAGGCAGCTCGAGAGAGACACACACACACAGGCAGCGCGAGAAAGGGAGACACACACACAGGCAGCGGGAGAGAGAGAGACACACACACACAGGCAGCGCGAGAGAGAGAGACACAAACACATACAGGCAGCACAAGAAAGAGAGAGAGACACACACACAGGCAGCACGAGAGAGAGAGAGACACTGTTATAGTAGGTTTTGTTATTAACTTTAATGTCACTGTTCTCTGTGCCCACTGTTATGGACTCATTCATACAGGCAGACCAAGTATGGTACACAGGGGTACAGCATCTTCATTTAGAATTGCCGAGCCAAGCACAGGACTAGAGAGCCAAAGACAACTGGACAATTGAATAGTCAGCCTAAAGACAGACTAGTATATTTCTGTCTTAATGTCAGCACACTATCCTTGTTGGGAGAATGAGAACTGTATGTAGGCTTTGTGCTATTCCTGTATTTTTGAAGGTGGGGTTTGAGTCCTTTCCTGTCCTTGTTTGGATCCAGAGAAGAGCCTGCACATGGAGCAACCAGAATATAAGGATGGACCTACGGCCAACACTTTGAAGCTGCCAGGTGGAAGATTATGTCTTCCGTCCGAGGCCGGGCAGAAGATTATGTCTTCCGTCCGGTGAAAATCCTTTCAGCGTGGCAAACGAAAGATGGCAGACTGCGTTGATCAAGACACCCACATGCTTGATAGTCTGTCATAAGCTTTCTGTTTGTGATATCCGCGTGAAACCGTCATAAAGAGCTAAATTATCCTTTATGCTTCTCGTGTAATCTTGTAACCGTCATATTGCATGAGGGGTGGGGATAATACCTTTTTTATTTATAATTATTTAAATTCAGGTTAATTAAAACGCCGCAATTCAAAAGAACACATTTCCAGAGAGCTAATGCCTCCTAAGGAAACAGACACACACACACAGGCAGCGCGAGAGAGAGAGACACACACACAGGCAGCGCAAGAGAGAGAGAGAGACACACACACACACACAGGCAGCACGAGAGAGAGAGAGAGAGACACACAGGCAGCGCGAGACAGAGAAAGAGAGAGAGAGACACACACAGGCAGCGCGAGGGAGAGACACACACACAGAGGCAGCGCAAGAGAGAGAGACACACACACAGGCAGTGTCGGTGTTATTCAATGTTTTTACATTTAGTTTATTATTACGCTGTGCATTCTATGGTTTAATTAACTATATTTGGCCTTCTTAATAGTTTATTAACATTGTTAAGAGACTGATAACATTGAGTCCACTACGACTCCTAAATCGTTCTTATAAGGTGTACTCTCAATTGTCAGTCCACCCATTGTGTATTCAAACTTAACATTTTTACTTCCTATGTGTAATACTTTACTTTTATTGACATTAAATTTCATTTGCCACAAATCTGCCCACGCCTGTATGCTGTCCAAGTCCTACTGTAATGATTTAAAGAATTCCAAATTATCTGCCGATCCACCTATCTTAGTATCATCTGCAAACTTAATCAGCTTGTTATTTATATTCCTATCTAAATTATTTATATACAGTATATTAAAAATAGCAGCAGCCCTAGCACTGACCCATGTGGAACACCACTCTTACCATCAGCCAATTCTGATAATGTTCCTCGCACCACCATCCTCTGCTTCCTGTGTCTGAGCCAATTCTGCACACATCTAAAACATTACCATTTCTTTTAGTGTGATGCCCAACCTTTCATGTGGCACCTTATCAAATGGTCTAAATTCAAGATAAATAATATCATATGCTCCACTTTGATCATATTATTTTGTTGCATCCTCATTGAATTCCAGCTTGTTAGTAATACACAACCTCCCTTTTCTGAAACCATGTTGATTGTTCAGAAAAACACCTGCACTTGCCATGTGCTATTCAATCTTAGCCTTAATAATTCCTTCCATTAATTTTCCTGTGATGCATGTTAAGCTTACTGGCCTATAGTTGCTTGGATCTGCCCAGTCACCCTTTTTATATAGTGGAACAACATTTGTCATTTTCCAGTCCTTTGGAAATTCCCCAGTGCACAGTGACTTCCTAAAAATATGTGTCAAGGGTTTTTATACTTGTAGGTGACCCCAGCTGGGCTGATCTGCTGGACTACATCTCCCTGCATGCCCTGCTGGCTTTCCACAGGGCACCAATATCCGGGGCTGCTGCCATCTAGTGTGCTGGGGGAGTAAAAAAAAAAACTCCAGCAATATTTTTTTCTTTCAATGGGCTGTCATTCCATCCCTTACTGTTCTTCCTTCTGATTCTGCTCCCTTTCTTCTCCCCGGCCAGGAGAGTGGATGATTCCTTGCCCGGATGGGAGAATTCTAACGGACAGATAAGCATCCCGGCCAAGGAGAAGAACTGAGAACTGTATTATATTATGGTCACTTGACCCTAATGGTTCAATCACCTCTACACCCTCAATTCTGTCTTGATTATTACAAAATACTAAATCCAGACAAGCTTCATCCCAAGTTGGTGCTTTAACATACCGTGTTAAAAACAGTCACTGATTACTTTTAAAAATTCCTCCTGTTGTGCTTCACTATTCGCAAGGTTATCCCAGTTAATATTTTAATAATTAAAGTCCCCATGACAATAATAGGGCGGCACAGTGACGCAGTGGGTAGCGCTGCTGCCTCGCAGTTGGGAGACCTGGGAACCTGGGTTCGCTTCCCGGGTCCTCCCTGTGTGGAGTTTGCATGTTCTCCCCGTGTCTGTGTGGGTTTCCTCCGGGCGCTCCGGTTTCCTCCCACAGTCCAAAGACATGCTGGTTAGGTGGATTGGCGATTCTAAATTGGCCCTAGTGTGTGCTTGGTGTGTGGGTGTGTTTGTGTGTGTCCTGCGGTGGGTTGGCACCCTGCCCGGGATTGGTTCCTGCCTTGTGCCCTGTGTTGGCTGGGATTGGCTCCAGCAGACCCCCGTGACCCTGTGTTCGGATTCAGCGGGTTGGAAAATGGATGGATGGATGACAATAATATCCCCCTGTAAACTTGCCTTTTTAATATTGTGAAAAAGATGTGTGTTGAAATTACACACTCCTAAAATAAGGCCTCTTCCCCTAATGCTTTCAAGCCACATATTCCTCACTAAGATGGGGCTCATCATATAACTGAAGAGGACTTGTATTTAAATTCAGTTTGACATAAACAGCAGCCCCTTCTCCTTTACTGTTCTCTCTATCCTTCCTAAAAAATATGTATCCATCTATGTTATACTCATCTCTTTCTTTGTTATTTATCCAGGTTTCTGTTATTGCTATAATATCATAATTATGCTCTGCTACATACAGCTCCAACTCACTTGCCTTATTTTTGACACTTCTAGCATTAACACAAGCTATTTTAGTTACACCTCCAAGGAAGAAGAACTCAGATTCATATCATCACAGTAGAAATGGATAAATTAAATAAACAGAAACAAGTAAAATGTTCTGTCCTATCAGAATTACAAGTCGTTGGAGCTCAGGTGAGGTCATGTTGGAGAACATGCACTGGTACAGTGCGTTGCCACATCCACCACATGACTAAACAGCTTGGGATCCTGGTCAGCAACCCCCCAGGCAGATACATGGTCCAGCCACCACCACCCCACCCCCCCGGAAATGATCATCTATCTGTGTGAGCATCCTCTTGTCAAGGTCCAGACGTTCCAGTCCTCAACAATGAGGATCTGTCACCCGGATCACCCTCGGGAATCACGCCACAACTAATGCTTCCTCACAATGCAGGTAATGTGCCTCATTTGGGACTCTGTGAGCAACCATTCAACTGACAAAAAGTCAAACCAGAGGTACCCAAGGATTCTCCAAAGAGACACAGTACCAAAGGAGTCCAGTCTTCGTCTCAGGTCAGTGGATAGCGTCCACGTCTCATAACCATGCAGAAAGACAGGAAGCACCAGGAGTCTAAAGACTTGGACCTTTGTCCTTTTGCAAAGATATCAGAAGCACCACACATCTGTGGAGCTGAAGAAAATGTATTCATTGAATTGCCAAAGGTGTACACAGTGAACTTCATCCCAATGAAAAAAGAAAACATTCCAAGGCAAGAGGACATTGCAAAAAAGGTCTTGCCTCAAAAATGTCTATCTGCCCCAGATTAAAGCAGACGTCTGTTTGTTAAAATGTACAGAAATGTTCAGAAAGTTTTTTTGCAATAAACAGCTGAGGATGTAAGAAACACAGCTTCTCACAAAGCAATTCACAATATGCTTCACAACTTCTATGTAGATAACTGTCTAAGGTCAGTTGCAACAGAAGAAGAAGCCATAAAATTATAAAGATATTGTAGCAGTTGAGGCGTGGAGCCACCTCTTGAACCCTCAGGTACCACTCGAGACACGAGGTAAAAGTATAATTAATATTTATTTCTCTGTTATACAGTGCACCAAGCACCCTCCACTCCACACTCATATAATCAATAAACTCTCAATAAACCAATACAAAATACTCTCTCCTCCTCGCCCAGACACTTTGCCACCCTACCTCCCAGCTCAGCTCAGCGTACTGGGCTTCCCACAGTCCTTTTATAGCCCCTGACCCGGAAGTGGTTCCTGGCAAAACCCCCAAGTCCTTATCCCTTCCGGGTCAGGGTAAACAGTCTCTTCAGCCCGGGAGCACGTCGTTTCTTCCTGTCACGTGGTGATGACGCACTCCCGGGTTATAGAGCACGTAAGGGCCCACTAGGCCCCTTACAGAGACTCCTGGCGGCCCCCAAGGTATCCAGCAAGGCTGTGTAACAACACTACAAAGTCCATGATGCCCTGCTGGAACTCGGGGCACGAATATGCTGTCCGGAGGGCTCCTCCTAGTGGCCTGGGGGTGAGGGCCGGACTGGGAAGCCGGCAATCCTCCACAGTCCCCCCCCTTAGCGAAGCCAACTGGGGCGGAGCGTTGATCCCCGCGAGGGACGTCCTCCTCCAGGAGGACGCGTCGTCCGGACTTTGGCGACGATGTCTAGATCCCCCAGCGAACCTTGGGGGAACGGTGTATCTTCTGTCCCACCGCTCCCTTGTCCTCTGGGGACAACTTCGCCATACGTGGCCCGGTTGACGGCAGTTGTAACACCGCCGCCGTCCTCCTGGTCGCCTCTCTTCCCGGGACCTAAAACACTTCGGGAATTCAGTCAAGGTTAGCTCCGCCCTTTCCTCCGCCAAAAAGGGGATTACGGCCGCTTTGCTGCTCTCAGCACGTTTCTTTTCTTTGTCAGGAGACCCGCATTTCTGTTTGGGGATCTCCTGCTTTTTCTGGGGCTGGTGCACAGCGTCAGGCTCCCTATGGAAAAGAGAGAGCCTCTTTGCTGTTTGCACACCCGTTGTCCTATGCATTATCGGAGGCGGCGTCATTAGTACCACATCGCTCCGGGTAACAGCACTGTCCAGCCGCCCCGGTTTGATTGGCACTTCCTCCGCCCCTCCAGTAACGAGTGACAACTCCCTCTTCACGCGGGTCGGGGCGTTAAGGTCCGTGTCGTTCCGGAGCGGCGTCTGATACCGCCGCCCCAGTTCTATCGGACCGTTGCCCGACCTCTCAGTCTTTATACCACGCTCCACCGTCGGGTTCACAGTGCTTTGGCAGCCGCTACTTATTAAACGCGGTGCCGGCTCACACTGCGTCCCCTTATCATATACGATACGGGCAGGACTCACCTGTATTCCTGCATCGATCACCGGAGGAGTGTCTCGCCTCAGTCGCCGTAGGAATCCCTGCAGTCCCTTTAGTTGTGCCTCGGCCGTAGCTCCTAGCTCCTCCACATGAGCCTTCAGTTCCTCCAGACCCTGGAAGAAACGATTCACAGGCCCGAGCAACTTCTCGAGTTCCCGCATGTCCAAAATATTATTTAATTCGGCCAGAGGCAGGTTAGAATCTTCACTTCCTTTACCTTCTGTCCGGGAGCCAATGGGCACGTCCCCTCCTGGCACGTGTCCGGCTGGGCATCGCGGAGGCTCCTGGGGATTTGAGTCCCGCATTTTAGACGGCCTGGGCGCTGCTACCGGCCGAGAGCCAATGGGCACATCCGTTGTCGGCACGTGCTCAGTGTCACGGAAAGACTCTTGGGAGTTGGAGTCTTTAGAGGGACGGCTAGCTGCTCCGAGCCGACTGAGATCTGCCTTTTTTACTTTAACGGCAGATCCTTCAGTCACATCCCGCCCCTCTTTGCCTTTGTTTAATTTTGGCGCTGCTTCGCTCGCCGCCCCTTCTCTTTCAGGGAGCTCAGACTCTTCGGGGAATTATTGACCTCACCGACGGCTTCAAACTGACCTTCTTCCCGGTCGCCATCGCGTGAGGTCACGTGGACGTTGTCAGCGTATGTGCTGACCGCTTTTCGACCCTTAGCCTGTATTGCCTTCTGGTAATCGCGGCCATCTTGGTGAGGTATGAGGCAGGCATCCAACGCACCCTCCGTTCTCTGGAGGTAGGTTTCTGCAAAATAGGAATAAAAGTTGCCCGAAACTTTGGGCTTTTTCCCGGCACATACCTCCAGATTTGTCAGCGGTGTCCCCACTTCATTCAGGGTTTTCGGCACGGCCCCTGGCTGGCAACGTTCCTGCTGTTGCGCCCTTCGGGCTTCTTCAGCCATTACCAGCTCCCGGTCGACGGCACACCCAGTCAGGCGAGTCCAGGCCAACTCGTCGTTGGTCATGTTCTTTACCCAGTCGGTGTTGTCCTTCTTTTTTCCGGATTTCTTCCCCATTGCGGCCGGCTGTGTCGTACGGCTCCCGATTGCAGCGCTCTTCGTCGCTGGTGGAGTTTTCACCTCCGCGGTTACTAGAGGGACCTTTCTGGGGTTCTCTGCCACCACAAAATTTATTTTAATTGCAGATCATCTGCCCACAGACGGCCAGAGTATCCTGCCGACTACGCCAGTGTAGCAGTTGAGGCATGGAGCCACCTCTTGAACCCTCAGGTACCACTCGAGACACGAGGTAAAAGTATAATTAATATTTATTTCTCTGTTATACAGTGCACCAAGCACCCTCCACTCCACACTCATATAATCAATAAACTCTCAATAAACCAATACAAAATACTCTCTCCTCCTCGCCCAGACACTTTGCCACCCTACCTCCCAGCTCAGCTCAGCGTACTGGGCTTCCCACAGTCCTTTTATAGCCCCTGACCCGGAAGTGGTTCCTGGCAAAACCCCCAAGTCCTTATCCCTTCCGGGTCAGGGTAAACAGTCTCTTCAGCCCGGGAGCACGTTGTTTCTTCCTGTCACGTGGTGATGACGCACTCCCGGGTTATAGGGCACGTAAAAAAAGATGATCCAGAAATCAAAGGCTGTGTATTAAACTCAACAAGTGTTGAAGAGAAAACTGAAACCAAAAAGGAAATCATAGATTACTATTTAGAGTGACTAGGTATGTTTCTTAGATTAAAGGAATACTGTTGCACTTGAAAAATGAAAGAAAGGCATTCCAATTTATGGTCAGTCAATCTGAATATGATCCAGAAAGACAAAAAACACTTATCACACAACATATGAAGGAATATAGATCCACAAGGAGGTTAAAGCCACTTTCTTTAGAAGACATGTGAAACTCTGAAACAGAGCTTATACACCTCAGTCAATTACAAGCTTATCCAAGAGAGATTCATGTAAAGAAAAATAGCCAAATCTACAAACTAGACCAAGTCCTGCAAAATGGAATTGTAAAAGTCAGAGGCAGACTCAGCAAAGCTGCTACGCCAGAGGAAACACCTTTGCAAGAATTAAAATGTTGCTTCCCTTATTTTGCAACACATCCACAAAATAAATGGTCATTATAGATGTAACTATATGCTAGCAAAGTTGCATCAGAAATGATGGATCCCTCAAGCTAATTCATTTATCAGAAGAATCCTTTCAAAGTGCACAAACTGTAGAACATACAATGTAAATATAAGCAAAAAATGGCAGATTTTCCAGAAGACCATCTACTCCCTGGCCAGCCTCCTTTTACCAATGTTAGAAATGATTATTTTGGATCTTTTCAAGATAACAGAGGATGAATCTTAGTCAAGGGGTATGGAGAAATGTCCACTTGCCTAACAATAAGAGCTGAAGTTGCACACAGTTTTCTGTATCAATTTCATACGTCGCTTTCTTTGTAGAAGAGAACAAGTTAAAGTCATGCGCTTGGATAATTGGACAAACTTTATTGGTGCTGAAAAAGAGCTAGGAGAAGCAATCAAAGTCGTTAATCAGGACAAAAAAATCAACATGATGATTAAGAAAGAAATTACTGTAAATGGATTTTCCACCCGTCATCAGCAGAAGCACAAGAAAAGTCCTAAGTACTTAACAAACAATCATTAGACAATGAAAGTCTTCAAACAGTAATTTGTGAAGTAGAATCCATCATCAACAGACCCCTCACAAAGTTATCAGATGACCCAAATGACTTGGAAGCACTGACACCCAAACAACACTGTTGCTCAAGACTCAACCCAACATACCTCCAGGCCTTTTTGCAAAAATAACCAGTATAAACAAAGATGCTGGAAACAAGTTTGGTACATTGCTGATTTGTTTTAGAAAAGATGGACTAAAGAGTATGGATAACACCAAAAAGAAATTTGAACCAGGAAAACATTGTTTAGATAATAGGAATGGGATTGGAATCTGCAACCTCCCAGATCCCAGTGCAAAGCCTTTGCCTCAGTATCACCATTCCTATTATCTGCCTTTCAGTTGGTAAGGCATGGAGGGTAAACTGTTTCAAACCATACTGAACATATTGAACATAATGAACATACTAAACATATTGAAGTGAAACTTATGTACAGTAGGTTTTTCTATAGAAAAGTAACATAATTTTATGTATAGAAAGGAACTGAAGTTTAACATGAGAAAGTTTAGACTGTAATGAAACAGAAAAGAAGCATTTTTTTCCTTTTGCCCTTGATTCTGCATGTGTAATATTGTGTGTTCAGATTTTTTTGTGATTTGGTCTTTTTAAATTTTCACAAAACTTTTTTAAAACAAATTTTATTGGACTATAGAATGTGTTTTGTTATGTGATTAACTCATACTGAAGATACAGCTACAATAAAGTATAAGGTGTCAGACAGGGCTAGACCCACATATGTTTAATAAATATAGACTCATTTCAAATTTACTCTTTCTCTCTAAAATACTTGAAAAGTAATTGCCACACAGCTTCAGTCTCACATTACATAGTGAATCACAATTTATTTGAAAAATTCCAGTCTGGCTTCAGCAGTGGTCAGTAGTACAGAAACTGAACTGACCCAGTTGTAAACAACATTCTGATATCCTCTGATGAAGGAAATTCCATAGCAATTATGTGCTTAGATTTAAGCGAGGATTCAAATTACAACAAAGTCGACATTTTAAATCCATGGAAATGGGTAAATTGATGTTAGATCAATTATTAAGGTATGGAGATGGGTGTAATATAGATATATATTCAGTTATATAAAAACTGCAAGATTATTTGAGAATATTTAAATTGGAAATATAGGTATTTCGAATTATAGTTTTTTTTTGGTTCCCTTTTCTGCATCACACTCCAGTCCAGTAGGTGGCAGTAATGCACCTTAATTTGGTTTGCCAACCACCATTCAACAACAAAAGAAAGAACAAGAAGAAAACACAAAGGGTGGGGACTCATTTTATAAACTATTGAATTTACATACAGTGTCAGTCAATGGATACGTTTACTCTGGTACACTGCATACATTTACTCTGGCTGGTTTGTTGGTTTACACATCAGATAACTATTTTTGTTATACTCCTGTTCTTCCCATATCTTTAGGTTTAGCTATTATCCTTGAAATTTCTGTGTATGTCAGAACTGTCCAATTTTGTTGCTACAGGTCATCTGCTGATCTTAATTATCTTTTAGCACATTTTTTGCATTAAATCTATGTCTATTTTGTTCATTTGACCTTTATCTAGTTTCCTGATATGCCTGAACAGGTTTCTGACACTTATTAAGCCTTTATGCTATTATTTTAAGATGAATGATACGTTACCCTAAAATTATTCTCACATTAATTACAAACCAGAGCACACATTGGCATCTCTATATACTGGTCTATGTAAGATTCCAAGATTTAATAAAATAACAGTGAGAGGTTGATCTTTTAGCTACAGGAATCAGGAATACAGGAAGCTATGGAATTATTTGCCTGCTAATATAAAAGATGCATCTTCAGTCTTAACTTTTAAATCTAACTGAAGACTTATTACTTTAGTCCAACGTACCCTGACTACATCTGCTGATTAGCTGCCATACTGCTTTTTTGTTTGTAAGTCATTTGTACAGAAATAAATAATAAAGGAGCATTGGAATTATTGGATGGAAAGATTCTATCATTAGATTGGATGGCCAACACAGACTTCATTATAGAAAAACAAGGAGCAGGTAGGCAACCAGTAGATGAAGGACTCCAGGGGCATCATGCATAACTCTGTGCATAGAATTCACACTAAAACATGCATATATCTGTGCGTACACCAACGTCCATGTTCTTCCACTACATAAATCAGTGTGAAAAGTAACGCACATGCACACGCCTGCTGCCACTCCCCAACTCCTCCCAGAATTACACCTCTTTGAATATGCAAATCAATATAAATAGCCCTTAAGCTCAGCATTCTGTGAAAAGGCAATGGCAAAAGCACAGGGGAAAATAGAAGAATTTCAGTGAAAACCTAGTGGAGGCAAGGAAAGTGTACTATTTGTTGGTTTAAACAGTGGTATAAACAACAAAAGGAAGTTGATCGAGCGACATAGAGTATCGGAGAAACTTGTAAGCTCAAGTTCACAAAGTTGCACAGTGCCCGACATAAATAAAAAATTGTCAGATATCAAAGTAGCCGTGAAAAGGCGAGTCATAGCCCACCATGTGAGTGTCACATGAAAGCTTATTAGGGTACAGAGAAAAGTGGGAAAAAAGCTTGAAATTTCAACTTTAATCTCAAAATTTCCACTTTAATCACATAGTTTATTTTGTCATTAAAGTAGAACATCATAAACTTCATCTTAAAATCATTTAATTTACTAGTTTCTCAAATCCCATCGTAACTAAAGTAGCACGTTAAATGCTTTGTTTTGTATACGTTCTTCTATATGCTCTATGTGTGTAAATCACTACATGCTTCTTAAACGGGCTTTCTCTTCCCCCGGCAGGACAAAGAATCTATTACATTACAATAATTTAAATACTGAGATGTATACTTATCAATTAAAGCATGTATTAAACATGGGAACACAGTGGTGCAGTGATAGTGACGAATTGGTGCCCCACCCAAAGATTGTTCCTGCCTCACGCAAGATGCTTGCTGCGCCATGCGCGACCTTCGATAAAATAATTTGTTGCAGCAGTACTGTCTCTTTCAAACGTACTAACCCCCAATTCCTGTCCTTCTTTTTCTTTTTCCAAGTACCCAATCGCCACAAAATCAGCTCAGTAATAGATGTTAATCCATCTGTAAGCTTAGAACTCCAATTCTTCAAAACTTTTAAGGAACATTGAAATATCTTTGTAGTACATGTTTAATTATTCTATCCATCTATCCTTCCAGTGTCGCGCCAGTCCCAGCAAGAATACCCCTTTAGGCAGGAACAATCCCTGAATGGGGCGCCAGCTCCTTGCTAGTGCTGCGACACCGTGTCCTCATATGTTTAATTATTAAAAATACAGATTATTTAAATGATGTTAACATTTTATCTGTATAATGTAATAAACATATTTTGCTGCATTTCATCTTAAAAATTATATCGTCATCATATGTAAATACGCGCTTTATAAAGTGGCGCAGGTTGTGCAATATTATAACTGTATCGCAAGTTTTCAGTGAGGTGATTGTACTTATAAGTACAACCAGTTCTACAAGGAGCACTGATTGAGTGCGTTTATAGTTTCTTGGGATGAAACTGTTTCTGAACCGCGAGGTCAGTACAGGAAAGGCTCTGAAGCGTTTGCCGTATGAGAGCAGTTCAAATAGGCAGCATGGCTGAAGCAGCATCTGCTAGATGCTGTATACCGATAATTCTCTTTCCAATCAGCTGCTGTAGAGCTGTGATTCCACACTCAGATACAGTGATATAAATACTCCGAGTGGTGCAGTGAGAGTAATATGGAAAAAGATGATCCGCTGTGGCAACCCATAATGGGAGCAGCTGAAAGAAAAAGAAGAAGGTGCAGTGAGAGTAACAATGCTAAAGCAGCTATGGTATTTGGAACAGTTTGACCATTCAGTGGACCATTATATTGTTACAGGTTAATTACAATCAGATGCCTTAAACTAATAAAGAATATGCGGTTAACTTCAGTGTATATGATAAAGCCACGTCAGGGATGTGGATCTAAAAAAGAAAGTGAAACCACACTGATACAAAAGCACTGCTTTGACTCTGGGTGCCACCAGTTTGCAAAACCGAGTGGAGAACTTGCGTACGACAGGGTTTGAGCTAGCGTGGAAATGTGCGTGGCTTTATGCCAAGTTTAGGTTTCATGCATCGCGATTTGAGTGTGGAAACAGGAGTACGCAACATTTTTGTGCGTACGCACCGTTTATACATGAGGCCCCAGGACTGTGACATTATTTTTGTCTTTCTCTTGTATGATTTTAATCTCTACCATTGTCAACTGGCCATACTTTATCATTTAATTAATAGAGTGATATTATTGGTTTCCATATATGTTTCATCAGTTCTACCTTGTTTTTGTGTGTTTTAACAAATTTGCATTTGTATGTGTACCAGTTCTGCTTTTAGTAATTAATGTAATCTGTAGTTGTATTTTAAATGAGAATTGCTCACAGTGCTCTGCACCTGCACTCAGTGAAGAGTGCTTTACAAAAGATAAGTTGCATTGTATTGCTCTGCAAAAATGTCTCTTATGTACTCTCATCAGTTAAGAAAATAAAATTCTTACTGGCATGTTCTTAATTTTAATCAAATCTGAAAATGTATATTTGTGTTTAATTTCTTACTCTGTTATTTTGTTTTATTAATTGAAGTGGCACTTACCTGCTTGGTTCAGTTACTCAGACAGATGATTTACAGTTTAAACATAAATAGCACAAATGCTGATTGATGTGTAAACCCTCTTATATCTTGCTTAAATGAGGAATAGGAAATCAGAGTCAAAGAATTTGCTATGGTTATTAAATGACAAGCAAGTCATCAGGTTTGGTCCCCCTATATTTTAATGTATAAGAAATCAGTTGATACATGTTTTACTTCACTCTTGTCTTTTGTAATATAAAAATAATAACCCTTCAGGGTTGATGGGTAAGTCATCTTAGATTTGGTCTTCCCTAAAATTGAATGTGGCAGTAAGGAATATGAAGTTAATTGAGACGTGTTTCATACAATTCTTTTCTCTTATAATATAAAAAGGACAAATCTTCACTTTAATGATTAGTTTGAACAGGAAATAAAGAGGGGGTTCTTAGGTCAAGTGCTCTGACCAATCTGAGTTCACTCAATAAATGTTTATTCTCTGAAATACAGATAATACTCCCATACTAAGCAAAATATGATATTTTGGATTAACTTGGAGAGAATTGAGAAATAATAAAGTCATGTTTAGGCACAAATAACATTATCCTAACATTTACGTTGGGGACATAATTTTTATTTTGCAGTATTAATCAACCAAAAAAAGTGGATTAAGAAAATACTTATTTCAATGCTCATTAAATTCTTTATAATTCAGAGTGTTCATGAGAAAAAAAGGGACTACCTTTGCCACAAGGGTCTTGTGAGACTGTTCCACACCCATGTCAGCCAGATGGAACATAAAGTGATTCCACCTTCCAGACTCATCAGATCTAAGAACTAACACATCGGGTCAAGAGGGGGTGCTGTCTCTTTTCTCATCCACGGCTCCAGATGTCCAATGAGGACAACTAACCCCACTCTTTCCAGTCTGAGTACTATAAGAAACTGCTGAGGGGCAGTGTCTCATTTGCCTTCTAATAAGTATTTTTTTCTTGTTTGCACCATTGTGCACTCATTTATTTTTGCCTTGCCAGCACCATTATTAAAAAGGATGACCTTTTAAGAAATATTGGAACCCCAAAATTTATTTTGGACCTGTGTGTTCTCCTTGCTCGACCTCAGTAAATACTTGTTAGGCATATAATTTCAGGAGCTCATAAATTGTCATAGTTCCTTAGCACATTCATAAATGTTTAGTTTGATCTGGTCATTATTCAGAGTTGTCTTATGTAGAGTAAAATGATAAACACAAACAGTGCTATGTCTAAATAGCCATATAAATATCTAGTTTGTAGAAAAACTTTACTTTCACTTGTTTGGCTGACACCTTTATCCAAGTTGACTTACAACATTATGATACAATTGGTTGTATTTCTTTAGTTTTCCAATTGGTGCCCAGGCAGGTCAAGTGAATCGCTCATGGTTACACTGTATTAGTACCAGGATTTGAACTCACAATCTCAAGGTTTGAAGTGCAAAGCCATAATCACTCAACAACACTACCAGATGAATCAGTCTTGCTGATTTAAGATTTAAAATTCTATGAAGTTACTGAAGGACTCTGGAAAACCTTCTGTTTGACATGAAAAATCAACTGTATGTTGTGCTGTAATGCAACTTCTATTAATCTCATTGAAATCAGTTGCCAAAACTGGATTAAACAGCACACTGTATTTTTACCAGAATTACTAAAGGATGTACAGTACTTGGAGACTGAAAATGAATATTTGACAGTTTGTGTTGTATCATATGATGCATGTATCTTAATTACTGTATCCAATCTGTTTACTGTATATGTTGCATTTTAAACATGCTATAAGTGAAATGTGTCATGGTTGAGGAGAAGAATATACAGAGGAAGACTCTAGCACAGAAGAAAGAACATTATGGTGTGTGTCAGGGTGGTTATCAGTATGTCACAAAAGTTTGAAAGACCATGAGAGAGAGAAAGAATAAGCTTACTGTATGTCTTAGGGTAATCTTCAAATGTTTAACAGGCAGTGTGTAATAAAGTCTGACTGAAATGTAAGTAATTTTTTACGAAAATCTATGAATGGAAAATAAGCCAATGTCTTACCTTTGAACAAACTCAAGGCTGCATGCAGCCTCTTCCTTATACTGGAGATTGAAATTGTAATTGGGATCAACAGGTCAGGGGACGCTGGCGCACTGATGTTGTTGCCGCTCCTCCCTGTTAACAACACTTTTCACAAAATTCGCCTTAATTCTACACTTTCTTACGCTTGTTTTATTTCTTTTATTGTACGTATAGTTCGTGGATACAGCTGACTCGAATTGTATGGATCTGGCTTAATATTTACAGATTTTATGGACTCTACTTTGACTGGGAACAGCTGAGTCTGTGGATCACGGGACGAGAACCTACGAACATTTCTTCGTACCAGGCAATCTAGGACCTCGGGATGATCTGTCTCCGTGATTATATTAAATTCGCTATGCTGATCTGCTCCCGTTTCATCTTACAGTACTCTACGACTGGAAACTGATCTGATTTTCATATTAATCTGGCTTTTGGCTCCGGGGTGATCATGCCTGAAATTACCAAGCGTTACTCCTTGTGGCTGTGTATTGGAACCTCCAAATCCTGCTACCTCCTCCTGCTATGCTTTCTGCTGCTTTGCTATCACCGCTCACCTACGCTACCACACCCGTCTGTCCTACTGGGTCCGCTGTGCTGTGCTGCTTCTCCAGTGCTATTCAGATAAGTATTGCCCAGTATCATGCTAAAATACTCTCATGACAAACTCCTTCTTATTAAACAGTTTGTCCAGAGCAAATGGTCTGACTGGAACATCCTAAAAGACGCTGGTATTTTGCAACGCCCGAAATATATACATCGCGGGTCAGGTCGCCGCCACCGCCGGGCTGCGAATGAAAAGACCACCGGCAGCATTTGCTCAGGAATACGCCGTCTTTCTCATGACCCTGGAAATAGAAGTGTCAGTGTGCCAAATTTACATTATGTGGAAATAAACCCTGATCGTGGCTCTGTGCAAAAGAAGCCTCATTAACTAACATTGCACTATTTAACTCGAGGTCTCTTAATGGCAAAGCATTGGTGCTGTCAGAACTCATCACTGACACCAAACTTGATATTCTGTGTTTAACGGAGACTTGGCAAGAACCAAATGAATTTGCGTCTCTCATAGAGGCGACTCCAATTGGTTTCACTTTCCACACAGAGCCTCGAGGCTCAAGACAAGGTGGTGGGCTTGCAGTAATTGTCAGAGCTGACTTAAACATTAAACGAATCCCGATTGACTGTCCATTGTCTTTTGAGTGCCTGGCTCTTAAACTAATAATGAAATCAGGTCCTGTCTCACTCATTGTTCTTTATCGTCCCCCAAAATACAATGCATCCTTCTTATCCGATCTGATTGAACTGACCCACCTAAGCTCTTACTCTCAGAGAATTATCCTTCTTGGTGATTTCAACATCCATATTGACATCCCCACATCTAAACTGAGGAATGAATTCCTATCCTTACTGGACTGCTTTGACTTGACACAACATGTTAATTTTCCAACCCACTCTGGCGGTCATATATTGGATCTGATCTGCACTTCTGGACTATCTGTTGCCAACATTTACAGCACTGATTTGAAACTCTCTGACCATAAAGCAGTATTTTTCACTGTTTCACTGCCTTTCCCTCCTCTTACCTGTAAACGACAAATTTCTTACAGAAACCTTAAAAATATCTGTCCCTCTATCCTTTCTGGATCCATTTCTGATCTTTTACTGTCTTCACCTATTCCACCAACACTAGATAGTCTTGTTGACCACTATAACTCAGCTCTTCATTCAGCATTAGATAAAACAGCTCCTTTAAAACATAAGGAGGTTTCCTTTAAACGTTCAGCTCCTTGGTATAACTCAGAATTGCAATCTATGAAAGCAGCTGGCCGACGCCTTGAGAAAATGCCACGTAAGACTGGCCTCACCGTGCACATCCAGGCTTTCTCTGACCACCAAAGAGCTTACAGAGAAGCACTAACTGCTGCCAAGAACACCCATTACGGCAGAATAATAGAAAGTGGCCACCATAACCCAAGGGTTCTGTTCTCTGTAGTTAATAAACTACTTGAACCCACATCTGACCCAACTACCTCTTCTACTGAAGTCTGTGAGGAATTCCTCCACTTTTTCCGTAACAAAATTAACGATCTAAATAATTCAACTAACATAAATACATCATCTGTTTATATCTCTCCCTGTTTTCCCACTCCATCCAGCTCCTTCTCTAAGTTCTCACCAGTCACACTACTTAAATCCTGCCTTCATGCCATAATCCCGACTGTTACAACAATAATAAACTCATCCCTTGACACTGGCTCTGTGCCGCTCACTTTTAAAATTGCTTCTGTAACCCCAATGTTAAAAAAAGTCTGGTCTTGATGCTGACAATCTTAACAATTTCCGGCCTATTTCCCACTTACCTTTCCTGTCAAAAGTTCTTGAGCATGTTGTAGCTTCCCAACTCACCAATTACCTAACCTCTAATAATTTGATGGAACCCTTTCAGTCTGGTTTCAGGGCGCGGCACAGCTGTGAAACTGCTCTGCTACGGGTAACCGATGATTTGCTTATGGCAGCAGACTCTGGATAATAACTAGCATATTAATTCTGTTAGACCTCAGTGCAGCATTTGACACAGTCAGACATGACATCCTACTGTCCAGAATGGAGAACATGCTGAGTATCTCTGGCACTGCCCTCCAGTGGTTCAAGTCCTATCTGACTGATAGGCAAGAGTTTGTTAGTCTTGGCAAGAGCAGATCCAGCTCAGCGCCAGTCACACAAGGAGTCCCTCAAGGCTCTGTCCTCGGTCCTCTGCTTTTCTGTATTTATTTACATGCTTCCCCTTGGCCATATTATTCGTAGCTATGGACTGGGTTATCATTTTTATGCAGATGATACTCAACTCTACTTCAATGTTAAAAGTGGAACTTCATCAGAGCTTTCTCAGCTCACAACCTGCCTTAGTGAAATTAAAGCCTGGATGGAGCAGAACTCTTTAAAATTAAATTGCAATAAAACTGAACTCCTGCAAATTGGGAATAAAATGCAACTTAATAAAATGAGCTCCTTCCCAGTCTATCTTGGCGGTAATCTCATCAGACCTGCCTCTACTGTAAAAAATCTTGGTGTCATTTTTGATTCCTCCCTCTCTTATTCCGCCCAAATAAATCACATTAAGAAACTTACTTACTTTCACCTCCGTAACATATCCCGTGTTCGCTCCTTCCTCTTCTTTTCTAACGCTGAGATACTTGTCCATGCTTTTATCACATCCCGCATCGATTATTGTAATTCCCTACTGGCAGGTGCCCTTTCTAATCTTATATCACAGTTCCAGCTTATTCAAAACTCAGCTGCAAGAGTCCTTACTCGAACCAGCAGCAGCGAGCACATCACACCCATCCTGCTCCGTCTCCACTGGCTCCCTGTGTCTTACAGAATTGAATATAAAATCCTACTAATAACCTACAAAGCCTTAAATAACCTCGCGCCAAACTACATCAGTGACCTTCTCCATCACTATGTGCCTGCCCGCCCACTAAGGTCCTCTGATTCTGGCAATCTTGTTGTGCCCCTCACTAATCTACACTCCATGGGTGACAGGGCCTTCAGCTGTATAGCGCCCAGACTCTGGAATGACCTTCCAAAATTAATCAGGTCAGCTGACTCCATGAATTCTTTTAAAAAACAACTCAAAACTCATCTGTTCAGGAAGGCTTTTAGCTCTACTTGACTTTATTACCCTTCTTTCAGTTTACTTCTCTGTCAAGATGCTAATGTAACCTGTGTGTGTGTGCTAGACCATCAATTATGTTGTCTGTTTCTTTTTTTTCAGAATTCACTGTCTTAATCTTCTTTATTTATTTATCTGGTTTGTACAATTCTATATACTCTATACCCTGCCGTTCTTTATTATATTCTGTAAGTGCCTTGAGCATGGGAAAGACACTATATAAATAAAATGTATTATTATTATTATTATTAATATGAAACAAACACAGCAGCAAGGCCAGAGACAAAGCTGGGTTGTATTCCCACACATACAACCTGACTTTCAATGCTCAGCATCCACTATTGGTTGCTTATAGTTTGACCTGAAAATAAAGATTACAAAATTATCCTCATGACTCTGTAAAGAGTACTCAAACCTGAGTAACCTTTATCTAGTACAATTAGATCTCTGCACCATTATGTTTGCATACCATACCAAGAATTATCGGTCGAGGACTGTCAGGCAAGTGGAGTTTTCTCTGGACATCTGCTGGAGTGGAAAATGCCTGAAGTAAATTTAAAAAAATGGACCCAGCATGCAAACAAATGGTTAGACGTTGCAGCATAAAGTCATGCATATGATTTTTTGAAAATATTTCACTGATATCTGCTTGAAGGATGAACCCATCCACTCTCTCCTCAAAGTATGCAATGAGTAGCAGCAAGACACAGCATCCATATCCTCTTCATTTGTGGTTAGGACAATCTGGACAATGGCATTAGTTGGCTTGCTTTTAAAATACTCAGTAATGAGTTTTCCACATTCTTGCATCGATATACGTAGTTCAAAATGACCATACATATAACTCTGTATGAAGATATCATACTCTTTATGAAGATATTCATATATGAATACTCTGTATCGAATATGACTCAGGCACTGCTGCGAGTGGCAGCCTTTCCAGCAACTCCGTGTACGACTTTACCTTTCTACCTTTTTATCTATTTTATCTATTTCTCTGTTCACTCCTACCACTTTCTTTTTATGTGGACTCGTTCCCTGGACACTTTTTACTACTTTTTACTACTTGGACATGGATTTTTACATGCCGAGACTCGTCTATTCAGGTAGTTAACTTCAAGCGCTGAGAACAAAGGCCTGCACCGGTGTGGTTCCCTATTTACCTGACAAAGTAAGAAGGCGATATTGTGGCAGCAGAGCCAGAGCGAAGCTAAAGGTGAGGCGGCTTGCGAGAAAGTGGCATTACAAGCCTTCGGTGCCTTCTGTGATCCTTGGAAATGTGAACTCACTACCAAATAAGATCGATGAACTGGCTGCGCTGGTGAAAAATGTCAGAACCTACAGAGAATGCAGTTTGTTGTACTTTTGCGAAACGTGGCTAACTACCACCATCCCAGATGCTAACGTGCAGCTACCCGAGTTTAGCACAGTTAGAGCGGACAGAGATGCAAGTATCTGCAGGAGACACAAAGGAGGAGGACCCGCTCTCTATGTTAATACACGGTGGTGTAACTCTGGACATGTTAACGTCAAAATCTCCAATTGCTTTAGGGACATCGAACTGTTGGCCATAAGTTTGCATCCCTATTACTTGCCCAGAGAGTTTGGACTCGTCATTGTTGTTATTGTTTACATCCCTCCTCGGGAGGACGTGGAGACAGCGAGTGACATCATCCATTCTGCTGTTGCTAAGTTACAAACGCAGCACCCTGAAGCACTTGTGCTAATCGCTGGAGACTTTAACCATGTGACGCTGGACAAAACATTACCTGCCTTCTCCCAATATGTGGATTGTAACACCCGGGGAAATAAGACTATTGATTTACTGTATGCAAACGTTAAAGATGCATACAGCGCCACCCCGCTGCCTGGGCTTGGGAAAGCAGATCATAACCCGGTTCTGCTTCAGCCAAGAGTGAGGGTCCTACCTACAACCACACGCTCATTCAGGAAGTGGTCCCCTGAGGCAGAGCAGGCTCTGAGAGACTGCTTTGGAACTACAGACTGGGATATCCTGCAGGGATCATATAGTGAGAACATTGAGGAGGTTGTTGACTGCACTACTGACTACATCAACTTCTGTATGGACATTGTAGTTCCAGTAAGAACTGTACGCTGCTATGCTAACAACAAGCCATGGATTACAAGTGACATCAAGGGCCTTTTGAATCAGAAGAAAAGGGCTTTTAAAGGCGGTGATCAGCATGAGCTCAAGCGTGTGCAGAAGGAACTCCGAGTCCAGTTCAGTGCGGCGAAGAAGCAGTACAGGAGAAAGCTGGAGCAGAAGTTGCGGAATAACACCATGAAGGAAGTGTGGGATGGGATGAAGATCATCTCTGGCTGCAGCTCGAAGCGGGGTGCCACCATCAAGAGAGACGCAGAGAGAGCAAACCACATGAACACCTTCTTTAACAGGCTTGAGCACCCTAACCCACTCTCACCTCAGAGTACTGCACCCTCCACCCATCCTTCTGCTGATACCAGCATAGGAGAGAGTTTCCCCCCACCCACAATTACAGGAGCCCAGGTAAGCAGAGAGCTGAGGAGACTTCGTGCCAGCAAAGCAGTGGGTCCAGATGGAGTATCACCACGACTGCTGAAGGCCTGTGCGTTGGAGCTGAGGAGTCCTCTACAGCGCATCTTCAACCTGAGCCTGAAACAGGGGAGAGTCCCGAGGCTTTGGAAAACATCTTGCATCACTCCAGTCCCAAAGGTATGTCGTCCTAGTGAGCTGAATGACTTCCGGCCTGTCGCTCTTACGTCACATGTGATGAAGACCATGGAGCGGCTGCTGCTTCACCACCTGAGGCCACAGGTCCGCCACACCCTCGACCCTCTGCAGTTCGCATACCAGGAGAAGGTGGGAGCGGGGGATGCCATCATCTATATGCTACACCGATCCCTCTCCCACTTGGACAGAGGCAGTGGTGCTGTAAGAATTATGTTTCAGAACTTCTCTAGCGCCTTCAGCACCATCCAACCTCTGCTCCTCAGGGACAAACTGACAGAGATGGGAGTAGATTCATACCTGGTGGCATGGATCGTGGACTGGCTTACAGACAAACCTCAGTATGTGTGTCTCAGGAACTGCAGGTCTGACATTGTGGTCAGCAACATAGGAGCGCCACAGGGGACTGTACTTTCTCTGGTCCTGTTCAGCCTAAATACATCAGACTTCAAATACAACTCAGAGTCCTGCCACGTGCAAAAGTTCGCTGACAACACTGCTATCGTGGGCTGCATCAGGAGTGGGCAGGAGGAGGAGTATAGGAACCTAATCAAGGACTTTGTTAAATGGTGCGACTCAAACCACCTACACCTGAACACCAGCAAAACCAAGGAGCTGGTGGTGGATTTTAGGAGACCCCGGCCCCTCCTGGACCCCGTGATCATCAGAGGTGACTGTGTGCAGAAGGTGCAGACCTATAAATACCTGGGAGTGCAGCTGGATGATAAACGTTAACATTATACAAAGTTATTGTCTGCTTTACCTGCATTTTTATCACTCTTTAATTTAATATTGTTTCTTTATCGGTATGCTGCTGCTGGAGTATGTGAATTTCCTCTTGGGATTAATAAAGTACCTATCTATCTATCTATCTATCTATCTATCTATCTATCTATCTATCTATCTATCTATCTATCTATCTATCTATCTATCTATCTATCTATCTGTCTGTCTGTCTGTCTGTCTGTCTGTCTGTCTGTCTGTCTGTCTGTCTGTCTGTCTGTCTGTCTGTCTGTCTGTCTATTTGGTTCTTAAATCAGCAGTGGTAGGAGATGAGATGGTATTTTTCATTCAATGTGGTAGGCAATAGGTTCCCTCCATCAACTTACAAACTTCTCTCTCTGCTCCAGTGCTTCCCTCATTAAGAAATATCTCCTCCATTCTTTGAAGCTTTCCTTCAAGGCTGTCATAACGTTCACCACAAGTTCAGGCGGCCATTGTATGCATCCATAGGAGTCACTGGAGCTTCTGTTTTTAATTGCCCCAGTGTCATTCCGGTGGATCTGATGATGACTTAGTGCATTGCTCAGGTTAGGATGCTTTATGCGCACTTTCAGATGTGACGAAACAGAAGCATATCTACCTACACAGTCTGCAAAACTCTTTGGATAATGCTTGACTATTTTGCATACAACTATAAAGCATTGTGATCTGGTGGGATTTGATTTGTGTTTTTTTAACTCATCAGCAAGGACTCTTCGGCGTCTGGCAATTCAAAATTGACTTCTGTTTACCTGGTGGCATTAAGTCCCAGGGTACTTGGAAGGTTTCAGGCCATTTAACAAACAAAGGACACACCCAGGTAGAAGATACAGCATATCCTGGGTTGTTTAATAAGGAGCTTGTTTGTGTTTAATTTTCAGGAGAGCCAGGTTGAACAAACTGCTGGACTGAAATGCTGCTTTTTATCCATCCATCCATCCATCCATCCTCTTCTGCTTATCCGAGGTTGGGTCGTGGGGGCAGCAGCTTGAGCAGAGATGCCCAGACTTCCCTATCCCCGGCCACTTCTTCTAGCCCTTCTGGGAGAATCCCAAGGCGTTCCCAGGCCAGCTGAGAAACATAGTCCCTCCAGCGTGTCCTGGGTCTTCCCTGGGGCCTCCTCCTGGTTAAACGTGCCCGGAACACCTCACTAGGGAGGCGTCCAGGAGGCATCCTGATCAGATGCCCAAGCCACCTCATCTGACTCCTCTCGATGTGGAGGAGCAGCGGCCCTACTCTGAGCCCCTCCCGGATGACTGAGCTTCTCACCCTATCTTTAAGGGAAAGCCCAGACACCCTGCGGAGGAAACTCATTTCAGCCGCTTGTATTCGCGATCTCGTTCTTTCGGTCACTACCCATAGCTCATGACCATAGGTGAGGGTAGGAACATAGATCGACTGGTAAATTGAGAGCTTTGCCTTGCGGATCAGCTCCTTTTTCACCAAGACAGACCGATGCAGAGCCTGCATTACTGCTAATGCCGCACCGATCCGCCTGTCAATCTCACGCTTTGTTCTTCCCTCACTCGTGAACAAGACCCCGAGATACTTGAACTCCTCCACTTGGGGCAGGATCTCGCTACCAACCCTGAGAGGGCACTCCACCCTTTTCCGGCTGAGGACCATGGTCTTGGATTTGGAGGTGCTGATTCCCATCCCAGCCGCTTCACACTCGGCTGTGAACCGATCCAGAGAGAGCTGAAGATCACGGCCTGATGAAGCAAACAGGACAACATCATCTGCAAAAAGCAGCGACCCAATCCTGAGTCCACCAAACCGGACCCCCTCAACGCCCTGGCTGAGCCTAGAAATTCTGTCCATAAAAGTTATGAACAGAATCAGTGACAAAGGGCAGTCCCGGCGGAGTCCAACTCTCACTGAAAACGGGTTCGACTTACTGCAATGCGGACCAAGCTCTGGCACCGATCATACAGGGACCGAACAGCCCTTATCAGAGGGTCCAGTACCCCATACTCTCGGAGTACCCCCCACAGGATTCCCCGAGGGACACGGTCGAATGACTTTTCCAAGTCCACAAAACACATGTAGACTGGTTGGGCAAACTCCCACGCACCCTCCAGGACCCTGCTAAGGGTGTAGAGCTGGTCCACTGTTCCGCAACCAGGACGAAAACCACACTGTTCCTCTCCAGGACCCCCGAATAGACTTTTCCAGGGAAGCTGAGGAGTGTGATCCCTCTGTAGTTGGAACACACCCTCCGGTCCCCTTTCTTAAAGAGGGGGACCACCACCCCGGTCTGCACAGGGAGGCACTGTCCCTGATGTCCATGCGATGTTGCAGAGGCGTGTCAACCAAGACAGTCCTACAACATCCAGAGCCTTGAGGAACTCCGGGCGTATCTCATACACCCCCGGGGCACTGCCACCAAGGAGTTTTTTGACCACCTCGGTGACCTCAGTCCCAGAGATGGTGGAGCCCACCTCTGAGTCCCCAGGCTCTGCTTCCTCATTGGAAGGCATGTTAATGGGATTGAGGAGGTCTTTGAAGCAGTGGCGTAGCGTAGTGGGGGCAGCAGGGGCGGCCCGCCCCAGGTGGCACTTTTAGGGGTCGGCAAAATTTCACAATAAATAATAATAATATCTTGTAAAAATTTGAACCATTTCATTTCAGATTTTTGTCGCTCCTACGATTCGGACCGATTGAAATGAGCACGGAATTTTTCATTACTTATTCTGTGACGAAACTGGGGAATCTCCTTTCTTTAAATTAATGTATACGCATATGCCGAAATTGACAAGCAGGACTTCAAACTGGAGCGACTTCGACTGCGGACTTTTATTACTGCCACAGGCAACGAAAATAAATTAATTAATGCGGACCCAATTGAATTATTAAAATTTATTGTGAAATCCAAGCTGGAAGATACTCTGCCCAATATTATAATAATGCTCCGAATATTCCTCACAATTGCCATAAGCAGTGCCAGCTGTGATAGGAGTTTTTCAAAATTGAAATTGATCAAAAATTATTTAAGATCAACAATGAGTACTTTAAGGCTAACCAATCTGGCTATCTTGTCTATTGAGCAAGAGGTATGTGATGCTATAGACATTGATAGTGCAATAAAAGACTTTGCTCTTAAAAAAAGTAGATGAATAAAGTTTTAGTTAAAGACAGAAGTTTTGTTTTTAATTCTAACAATTATATTATTTTTCAATAAAAATATAAATAGTAACAGTATTGTTCTAGTTCTAATTGGAAGTCGATTTGTGTTTTATATTCAATTCGCTAATAACTTCATCTTGTCGATCGTCAAGGTATAATCATAAGTGTTCTACACCTGTTATATCAATGTAAGTGGCATATGTGTAAGAATTTTTGTAATAAATGTGATTATTATATTGTAAAACATATATACATGACTTTTTTATTTGTAACCTGTACAATACACAATAATGATGATTGTTCTTGCCGAAAAATTCTTTAGAATTACTGTATATTTTAGTCTTTTAAATTGAAATACCTAAATAAGGGGGCGGCGGAATTTTCCTCCGCACCGGGCGGCTGACACCCACGCTACGCCACTGCTTCGAAGTACTCCCCCCACCGACCCACAACGTCCCGAGTCGAGGTCAGCAGCGCACCATCACCACCATATACTGTGTTGACACTGCACTGCTTCCCCCTCCTGAGACGCCGGACGGTGGACCAGAATCTCCTCGAAGCCGTCCGAAAGTCATTCTCCATGGCCTCCCCAAACTCCCCCAATGCCCGAGTTTTTGCCTCAGCAACCACCAAAGCCGCATTCCGTTTGGCCTGCCGGTACCTATCAGCTGCCTCCAGAGTCCCACAGGACAAAAGGGTCCTGTAGGACTCCTTCTTCAGTTTGACGGCATCCCTCACAGCCGGTGTCCACCAACAGGTTCGGGGATTGCCGCCACGACAGGCACCGACCACCTTACGGCCACAGCTCCGGTCAGCTGCCTCAACAATAGAGGCACGGAACATGGCCCATTCGGACTCAATGTCCCCCACCTCCCTCGGGATGTGATCGAAGTTCTGCCGGAGGTGGGAGTTGAAGCTACTTCTGACAGGGGGCTCTGCCAGACGTTCCCAGCAGACCCTCACAACACGTTCGGGCCTACCAGGCCTGACCGGCATCCTCCCCCACCATCGAATCCAACTCACCACCAGGTGGTGATCAGTTGACAGCTCTGCCCCTCTCTTCACCCGAGTGTCCAAGACATGTGGCTGCAAGTCCGATGACACGACCACAAAGTCGATCATCGAACTGAGGCCTAGGGTGTCCTGGTGCCAAATGCACATATGAACACCCCTATGCTTGAACATGGTGTTCGTTATGGACAATCCGTGACGAGCACAGAAGTCCAATAACAAAACACCGCTCGGGTTCAGATCGGGGGTGCCATTCCTCCCAATCACGCCCTTCCAGGTCTCACTGTCATTGCCCACATGAGCATTGAAGTCTCCCAGCAGAACAAGGGAGTCCCCAAAAGGTATGCCCTCTAGCACCCCCTCCAGGAACTCCAAAAAGGGTGGGTACTCCAAACAGCTGTTCGGTGCATACGCACAAACAACAGTTAGGACCCGCCCCCCCCCCACCCGAAGGTGGAGGGAGGCTACCCTCTCATCTACCGGGGTAAACCCAAATGAACAGGCTCCAAGTCGGGGGGCAATAAGTATACCCACACCTGATCGGTGCCTCTCACCGGGGGCAACTCCAGAGTGGTAGAGAGTCCAGCCCCTCTCAAGGAGATTGGTTCCAGAGTCCAAGCTGTGCGTCGAGGTGAGTTCGACTATATCTAGCCGGAACCTCTCAACCTCGCGCACTAGCTCAGGCTCCTTCCCCTTCAGAGAGGTGACATTCCACGTCCCAAGAGCCAGCTTCTGTTGCCGAGGATCGGACTGCCAAGGTCCCTGCCTTCGGCCACCATCCAACTCACACTGCACCCGACCTCCTTGGCCCCTCTCATAGGTGGTGAGCCCATGGGAAGGGGGACCCACGTTGCCTCTTCGGGCTGTGCCCGGCCGAGCCCCATGGGTGCAGGCCTGGCTACCAGGCGCTCGCCATCGAGTCCCACCTCCAGGCCTGGCTCCAGAGGGGGGCCCCGGTGACCCGCGTCCAGGCAATGGAAAACGCCGTCCAAAGTTTTCATTCATCATAGAAGGTTTGAACCGCTCTTTGTCTCATCCCTCACCTAGGACCAGTTTGCCTTGGGTGGCCCTACCAGGGGCATAAAGCCCCGGACAACAGATCTCCTAGGGTCATTGGGACACGCAAACCCCTTCACCACGATAAGGTGGCGGTTAAAGGAGGGGATGCTGCTTTTTGTTCTGAAAAATGAATAAAAAATGAAAAAAATATGGATTCAAGAATTATACAGTAAACAATGCACCACAACATAATTATTTTTTAACTGTTTTAACTAATTGTTTAACTTACCATGATGTTTCCAGGCATTCAGCAGTTTTCAGCACTGAATAGGTTGTAACAGTTCTAAGATGTCCTTTTTTTCATATACATTAAATCTTCAAAACTCTCTACTCTTAGTCCTACAAGATTCTCAACTAATTGATTTTTTGCCTGCTCAGGAGGGCTTGGTATTACTGACAATGCAGTTTGCTTAATCTGTTCTTGTAATTCAGATATCATTCTAGTAACAGAAAAGAGTGATGAAGATCTATTATGAACAGACCAGGCAAGGAGTATTCAGGCAAAGGAAAATAATCAGATAGGTTATCTTGATTAATGCATCAGTGACCAACATTTTGTGACGTCAAGCAGTACATTTCCTGGTCCACAAGACAAAAAGACTGATATTTTTTTGTGGCAAAATGTACATTGCAATTGCTGTGAATGAGAATCAATTGAATTTTCCTAAATACAACACCCACATTATTTCTATCCAGAACAACATGCATGCTCTTTTTGCAAAGAGTTCCCTTTACAGTGTCACATACATGCACTTGGGAGACAGTTTATGGGTTCAAAAACATGCATGTTACCGGCTGACTAGGGGCTGTCACTACCCTCTATCTCTTTCTCCTCTTTCCCTGCAGACCAGCTGATGAACCCTCAACCTAAAGTCACTTCAGGTCCTCAGAAGACAGCCAACGTCACTTCCTCTTCAGGTTCTCCAGATCCCACCTCCATCTGATTTAATTTCCAGTCCCAGAATTCTACTGACCTGTTACATTACTACCTGTCTACCTGATATTTATACTACCCATGGTTTCTTTGTCCTTAGTTCTGTTTTGAGCTCACGTCTGTAAAGACATATTTACAAAAACCTTTTTTCCAAATATACGGATCCCCAAACCTTTCATTTTGTTCTTGTGTCTTTTACAAGAGTCACTTCATCAGTTTCTGTTGTGTTCCCTGGCTGCATGTTAAGGTAGGCAACAGACCCTCTAATGTCATTGTTGTAGTCATTTATGTGAAATTCTGTCCCTCTCTTCACTACACAACTTTCAGAATAAAACTGTCCTGCATTTAATTAAGCTTGCAGAGGCTGATGTCTTTCTGCTAACATAGTGCTCACGTTCTTAAAGTTTTGCAATTTTCTTGAACATTGAACATTAGAACATTAGAACAATCTAGACAAGAACAGGCCATTCAGCCCAATGAAGCTCGCCAGTCTTATCTACTTAATTCTTCTAAAAAAACAAAGTCTAGTTTTGAAAGTCCATAAAATCCTACTGTCTGCCACACTACTTGGTAGCTTATTCCAAGTGTCTGTGGTTCTATGTTGTAATAAGTGTATATGTTTAATATGTCACTGTGCTCTGTACAAAAATATTTTATAAACCTACTTTTCTTTCTACTCACATGTACAGCTAACACAAAGCCAGATTTAGCACACAGGAGTTCACCATATAAGAACTGCTAGGCAAGCATTTTAAGACAAGACATGTTAGGGATGACTGTGAAATGGGCAGTCAGACTGATGACCATTGTATATTACTCCTGGGTGTCAAACTGAGCATGAAACTATATCCTCTTTGCCTTGTTTGGAATGGCATGATTCACCTAAGTGGGGGCCTGCACGTGAAGAAAGAGTATAAAGCCTTGGAACATTGCCCAGCACACCTTTGAAACCGACGGATGGATGGGAGATAACATCATCCGATCCAGAAAATCCTTCCAATGCAGCAACAAAAATGGCAGACTCTATACATCGGGCCCTCACTCCCGAAATGGATTCTTGTCATAGCTTCCTTTATCTGTTATGCAGCATAAACCGTCATTAAAGAAAGCTGTTATTTCTCCTATGTGATTTCTTACCGCCGTATCACTAAGGGAGAGGTATTGCCTTTTTATATTATATCTATATAGTTTCAGGTTATGTAACAATTACAAAAGAACTTATTCCAACAAGGGAGCTAGAGCCCCCTGCTGGATACAGATGGCGACAAGGATGTGATTGTGGCTAAATTACTAACTGCATCATATTTATAATGTATCATATATTTAAAATACGCTTCTGATAATGATGGCATGGAGGGTCTTGGCCAGGTGCTGAAGGATACCGGGATGGTCGCGCGCACAGTCATGGACTCCTGTGGCCGAGTTATATTGCTCCAAATGCCTGGACCTAACTGGAAGGTGATATTAATCCCGTGAAAGTGCAAGAGGCAGTCTTGGAATTTGGGCTACAGTGCAGGGGCAAGAAAAAACAGATAGCTGCCGGTGAATTGGGGTAGCTTCTGCTAATCGCATTAACCAAAGTATGATTATAGAATGTGGGGAAAACAGACAAAACTGAGCCAGACATAAATTGTAAAAATAAAAGTTTTGAAATTATATACACGATACCGCTTTGTATGAAGCGATTCAGCACCCGGATGGACAACACAGATTAATCAGCTGCCATACGAATGTCCAAAGCCTGCCAGAGAAATAAGTGCCGTGTTGGGGAACACTGTCATTCAATAAGTTACATCGTTAGCCATTAGAAATAATATTTTGTAAAGTTATGAAGAACTGCGTTTTGGTCAGACGAGTCACCCATGCAACAGGGGCAGTTACTCAAAAGATGAACAATGTTAATGCCGATAAAATCCATAAACTCTCAATTGCACTCACTAAAATAATTGTAGAAATCTTTAATGGCATAATTACAGCCTGATATAATCCAAAATACGTGATTCGTCCACCTGTTAAAAACGCAGTTTATGAGCTGTGCAGCTGTTGTTGTGCCCAAAAGGTTAATGCAGCACCCCCAACATTGATAAGTGTCATGAAACTTGTGCTATATAAATACACCATCTTGCAGGATGTCGAAAAGACACAGAAACTATGAAATTATTGAAGTTATCAGTTAAGTATACAGTTAAGTATTGCTTAAATTACAAACATGTGTTATAAGCTAGTGTTAAAAAGAAAACTGCAGACTGTGTACACAAATAACACTTAAATATTATGAGCTCTAATTTAAATTGGAAAAAGAACAAATAAATTTGGTTTTAACTTTGCAATGAGAAGCATCTCTCTGTTACCTTCCTGTGAGTACTGGCCATACTTTAGGAAGGTATTAATTGGATAAGTATATGTCTCCACTTTTGTTTAAAACTAGTTAAAAACGTGCAAAACAATTTTCGTTTCAAGCCCTGATCAAGTTTAAAGGAAAAATGCTCTTTTTATAATAAGGAGGGAGAAGAAGGGAGACAATTTCTTGTAAGAAGCAAAATATGCATGATGTATGTGTATGGAGGTTGTGTATTTCAGGAACTATTATGGTAAAGCATGTGGTGGCATGGTGGTTAGCACACTTGCCCAGCGATAGGAAGTAAAGGTTCAAGCATGTATGTTTTCCTTCTCGAGCCAGTATATTCTCTGTGACTACGTAGGTTTTTCTGGGAATGCTTTCTTGTTGTGGAATTTTGCCGCATGATTACCCGATGGTTGGATTCATTTTGTTGTCGCTGAATCAGATCGCCACGGAAATATGTTTCCTTGATTGCCGCTGAATCAGTATGAAACTGAGCTAGATGTGCTCCTAATTTGACAAAAGTAATACCAGCTTGTGTCCTAAGAAATTTTTTGATTCAGTTCAAAGTTTTTTGTCATGTGCATAGTAAGGAAACACGTTTCCCTGTAGAATGAAATTCTTTCTTTGCTGTCCACACCAAATGCCAATGGTTAACAAACCAAAGTATAAAGATAAACATAAATAATAAGTAACAGAGGCAGCATAAAGTATAAAAACAGAATAGAAGTGTAAAGTGTAATGTGCAGGTAGGTGTGTGATGGACAAGTCAAATACAGTTGTGTGAGTTAGATAGAATGAGGTGAACCATGGTTATAAACTCCAGTCAGTTATTTAGGAGTCTAATGGCCTTGGGAAATAAAGAGTTCTTTAGCCTGGAAGTCCTGCATTTCATACTTCTATACCTCCTGCCTGAGGGTAGAAGTGTGAACAGTTTGTGTTGGGGGTGGGCGGGGTCCCTGAGGATCGAGGCAATTCTCCTTTGGACTCTGCAGTTGTAGATGCTCTGCAGAGAGGGCAGTGGGGTCCTGGTGATCTTCTCAGCAGTCTTTATCACTCTCTGCAGGTGTTTACGGTCCATAGCAGCAGTGTTGCTGTACCACACGGTGATGCAGCTGGTCAAGATGCTCTCAACAATGCAGCTGTAAAAGTTGCCAAGGATCTTAGTCGACATACCAAACTTCCTCAGCCTCCTCAGAAAGTACAGCCACTGTTGAGCCCTCTTTACAAGCTATGTGGTGTTAAGTGTCCAAGTGAGATCCTCACTGATGTAGACGCCCAGGTATTTAAAGCTGCTCACCCTCTCCACTTCAAGCCCTCGGATGAACAGTGGCCGGTGAGGTCTCCTCTCCTTCCTCATGTCCACTATCATCTCCTTTGTCTTGTCTGTGTTGAAGGTGAGGTTGTTGTCCTCACACCATGACACCAGACTGGCCACCTCCCTCCTGTAGACCGCCTCAACCCCACAAGTGATGCGTCCTATCACTGCGGTGTCATCTGCGAACTTTAGGATGATGTTATCTTTGTGGGAGGCGACACAGTCATGGGTGAACAGGGTGTAGAGGATGGGGCTGAGGACACATCCCTGTGGGGTGCCTGTGTTTGTAATAATGGTGGCTCAAATCCTGTTACCAGTATTGACAGACTGGGGCCTGCCATTCAGAAACTCTACGAGCCAGTCACAGAGGGTGGGGTGCAGGCCAAGTGTAGACAGTTTATGGGTGAGTTTATGGGGGATAATCGTGTTAAAGGTGGAGCTGTAGTCAACAAAGAGCATCCTGATGTAGGATTCTTTGTTCTCCAGATGGGATAGGGAATAATGTAGTGTGGCAACGATGGCATCTGAGGTGGACCTGTTGGGCTGGTTGGCATTCTGCAGGTGGTCCAGGGTGTCTGGTATGCTGCTTTGAATGTGGGCCAGCACCACTCTCTCAAAACACTTCATGATGATTGGAGTGAGTGCTACCAGCCTGTAATCATTCAGGAAGGTGGGCGGGCTTTTTTTTAGCAAGGGGGATGTATGATCGTAGTCTTAAAGCAGGACAGAATAATGCTCTGACTGAGGGAAAGGTTGAAGATGGAGGAGAGAACATCAGCCAGCTGGTTGGCACATGCTCTGAGAGCCCGCCCAGGGATGTTGTTTGGTCCTGCTGCCTTAAGGGGGTTGATCTTCCTTAGTGCTTTGTGTTTCTGACCTGAAGAGACAGTTGAGGGAGGGGAGGGGGTTGGGTGGTCCAGGTGGGTGTGTGCCTCCACTCTGTGCTGTTACTGGATGTCTCAAAGCGGGTGTAGAAAGTGTTGAGATCATCTGGCAGACTGTCTGTGGAGCTGATTGTGCTGGTGGTGGTCCTGTAGTCTGTAATGTACTGTAGGCCCTGCCACATACTTCCAGAGTCAGAAGTAGAATAGAAGCCCTCCAGCTTCTCTCTGTACTGCCTCTTGGCTGCTGTGATGGCTTTTCTTAGTCCATACTTCGCAGCTTTGTACTCCATCTCAGCGCCTGATCTAAATGCAAGAGAGTGGGCATGCAGCATGTGGCGTACCTGACTGTTTATCCAGGGCTTCTGGTTGGGGAACTTCCTGACTGGTGTTATGGGCACGATGTTGTCAATACAGGTGCTAATGTACCCAGTCACCTACTCAGCATAGTCCTGTATGATGATAGAAGAGCCCTCCAGAGTGGCTGCAACCCTAAACACATCCCAGTCTGTCTGAGCGAAACAGTCCTGTAGGGTGCTCTCAGTCTCTGGGGTCCAAAGTTTAACTTGCTTAATGATAGGGTTTGTTTGTTTCAGTATTTGTCTGTAGGCTGGGTACAGGAACAGAGAGATGTGGTCTGAGTGTCCGAAGTGAGGATGGAGTGCAGCCCTGTATGCACTGCATATGTTGCTGTAAACATGATCCAGTGTGTTCTTCTCACGGGTAGGAATGTTCATGTGTTGGTGGTACAGTCCATAAATTACACTGATTAAAGTCGCCAGCTGTGATAAAAACAGCATCGGGATGAGCCGTCTCTAAGGTGCTGATGACGTCATGGAGTTTTCCGAATGCTG
Organism: Erpetoichthys calabaricus; assembly: GCF_900747795.2. Taxonomy (NCBI): domain Eukaryota; kingdom Metazoa; phylum Chordata; class Cladistia; order Polypteriformes; family Polypteridae; genus Erpetoichthys; species Erpetoichthys calabaricus. The sequence continues at coordinate 102,301,715 of NC_041404.2, forward strand.
CCGTGGAGTTAGCACGTGGGGGGATGTAAACAGTGGCCAAAAACACAGCAGTGAATTCCCTCAGTAGATAATAGGGTCGGAATTTCAGCAGTAAAAACTCCCCATCTTGTGAGCAGTGCTTATAAACAGTTTGTATGTCTCCACACCATGAGTTGTTAATAAACACACACACACACACACCCCTTTAGCCTTACCAGATGTTGCGGTGCAGTCTCCTCAGTGCACGGAGTGAGTCTCTAACTGAACAGCACATTCTGGGACTTTGCCCAAAAGCCATGTCTCAGTGAAAATTAGAGCACAGCACTCTCTTATTTCCTGCTGCGCTGTAATCCTGGCTCTTAGCTCATCCAGTTTGTTTGCCAGAGACCGCACGTTGGCTAGCAAGAGGCTGGGTAGCGGTGGTCAGCTAGCATGGGCTTTCAGCCTAGTGTGGAGCCATCCCCTCTTGTCTCGCTTGTGTTGCCGTGTCCAGAGCACTCTCCTGGGGTCAGCTTGGTCACTTGAGCTCGGTGCTATGGGGTCTTCCTGGGTGTGGTTTTGGTGTTGGCTGAACAATGAATTGTTGCTCAGATGGTATAAAACCGGTAAATTCCAGGGGATTGTGTGAGTTAGCAATGTCCAGCAATGCCTGTCTGCTGTATGATAGTAGTAAAGCATTTGTGCACTGTAAAGAAGGTGAAAAACAAAAACACAAAACAAAACAAAAAACAGCATGGAGTGGAGCAAACAAACACATCTGCCACAGAGGGTGTCATGTCTAAGTAAACGTCTAAGTAAATATAAGCATGAAGGGCAAGGAGTGTTTAAGTGCGTTGAAAGGGGAAAACTTAAAAAAAAAAAGCACAACCTCGAGTGAGTTTATAGTAAGTATGATAGAGATCTCTGTGAATGAAATTCAATTGTAAAAGAACTTTTCTCTGTGAATGAAGTGCAATTGTAAAAGAGAATGTGAGTATGAGAATATATTTTGTTAAAAACAATGTATGAGAATATGTGATTATATTTGAAAGAATGAAGCAATTGCTAAGTGTGAAGAACTAACTGCATAGATGAAAAGATGAGAGGCTGTCTTTTGTGAAAAGTTGCTTTCTCCAGTGTGCTGAATGTGTCTAAAGAACTTGTGTCTTAGCCAAGTAAACTACTTGGGCATGAAGTGGGATAAAATCTAGTAAAGAAAAATAAAAGAAGATGAAATACTCTTGTTCAGAGTCTGGGGTAGCAGATGCTCTCATATGTCATTATTTGTAAGTCTGTGTCTATTAAAAGTCTGTGCTTCTGTCTGTCAGCTGAATAATCAATAATGTGAAGCAGATCCTAAAGATGGGGGATGCCCCACATAATAGCATAGTAATAGGGTATCATATCCAAATTTAATATACATAGTAATACACGTGAATATCTAAAAAATGCTATAGCAAGTAAAATAAAAAGAGATAATAAGAATAATATTAATTGGGGGCGGCACAGAGGTGCAGTGGTAGCGCTGCTACCTCGCAGTTAGGAGACCCGGGTTCACTTCCCAGGTCCTCCCTGCGTGGAGTTTGCATGTTCTCCCTGTGTCTGCGTGGGTTTCCTCTGGGTGCTCTGGTTTCCTCCCACAGTCCAAAGACATGCAAGTTAGGTTGACTGGAGATTCTAAATTGGCCCTAGTGTGTGCTTGGTGTGTGTGTGTGTGTATCCTGCAGTGGGTTGTTGCCCTGCCCGGGATTGGTTCCCTGCCTTGCGCCCTGTGTTGGCTGGGATTGGCTCCAGCAGACCCCTATGACCCTGTGTTCGGATTCAGCGGGTTGGAAAATAGATGGATGGATGGATATTAATTGGTATTGGTAATCCGTCCTGTACCTAGTCAGTGAGCTTGGAATGTCATTGATGAAGCCTAGAAAGAGATGCAGTGTTAAATAAAGCAATGACCTACTGCCCCTGCTGAATTTTAGTGAAGGGGGATGATATGCAGAAGGACAGTTTGTAGCTGGTCAGATAGGAATTAAAAGATCTGAATTTCAATAAAATATTATAAGGATAAAAGATATGTAACTTCAAAACCTGTGACCAATGGATGAAACATACAGGATATTCCTATACAAGCTGCAAGAAATAGTTTAATAGCAAGTTTGAGCAGAGAAATTAGATGTAATCTGACCAACGAGTGGTGAGTATTTGTTTATCAATCATAGATTAATGAACAGCAATTATTAGAATTATTTCCTTGCATGCTGATTTGTTGTGCAAGTGTAATGGTATTCCATTCTGTATAATAAAATGTTTAACTGATAAAAATAATTGCAAGGTGCAAACAGGCTCTAAATGTTGCCATATACTACTAGACTAATTTCTTTCTCTAGTCTTCATATACAATACAGTGAAGAGGGTTTACATATTTTGATGTATGGAAAAGTATTATTAACACTTCAGTAATAATGAAATGTATTAGAACTGAAAAACGTGCATTCGTTTGTATCTGTTAGTGATTAATTTTATGAACATTTGTTGTTACATCAATGTATTAAGGTTAATGCTCAGTGATAATGCACATAGTTCAATGGATTGTTAAGTCAGTTATACATCAGGAAATTTATGATATATGGGAATAATTCAAATGTTTACCATTAGTCTATATAAACTGTGCTGTTCTAATATCTTACAGACATGTAAGAGATTTGTCTCTTGATAAGATAAGCTACAGTTTGTTATAAAATGAATACACCCATAAGTTCAAATATGTAACATCTTGTTATAATTTAAGACACCTGTGATGGATAACTGATGCAATGTGTTTATTTTGTTTAATGTATTATCCTACTGAAGAAACATTTTCACTAGCCTGGTTAAAATGTAATAACTTGCCATATTAATTTATCTCGAACTGTTACAGTATTTATGATGTATGAGACTGGGAACGGAAAGTCTAGGATTTCCATTAATAGTGCTGTGTATTGTATTATACATATGTTTGATAAAGCATTGTTTTATTTTATGTATTTGCTCTACCCTTCACCCTTCTTTATTTAGCATAGTAAGTATTTTAGTTTGGCCACTCAATTTAGTGGTTGTTCAAACCTCTCAAACACAGTGGGGGTGCTTTATCAATGAAGAAAAGGTGGTGTTCTACGAATGAAGATTCAAAGTGACTGTACTGTACTAATGACTCTTGGTCTGCTGCACATACCTGATAATAGGTGGTAAAGGAATGACTCACTCATCCAGAGTGGAAGAAGTGCAGAATCAAACAAAGATTGCAAGTTCAGCCATGTAAATCTGATGCCATGATATGGTTGTGCAGACATTTGTTGCAGACACAAAGTATTTATAGATTTTAACACAAACAGAATTGAAATGTCACTGAAGTAAAGAGATAAGATGTCAGCTGTTGAATGCAAGGACTTTCACGATTGACTGTTGTGCCCAGAGCAGGACTGAAGTGAAGTGTTCCTCTGCTGAATGGAAAATCACCACATGTGCATCTCATTAACTCTGTAATGGTAATCAGACTATTTAGTTTATGTTCCAGTAATGGCAAAGACTATTTAGTTTCTGTACCAGCCACACGTTTGTTTGGAGGGATCTGCAAAGCCACCAAGCAAAAGACTTTGTCTACAAACCACTGGGTTGGACAAGGCATGTATATAGTAAGTTTAGGAATATACTTGAAAGTGTTATAAGAGGGGCTCAAGGGTATGAGTATATGCATAATTTACCACCAAAGATGTTAAATTGTAAATTGAAGGGGAATAGATCATCCCATAGTGAAGTTGGGAAAGATAAAAGATAGTGGACAAATTATGCAATAATACTGGTAAAGAATAATTATTACTAATCATAGCAATAGATCTGGAATAGCATCTGATTTGTGTTACAATTAGTATAACTCATTCAAAAGGATCAGACACCAAAAGGTGGACACATATATAACATTTATAACTACAGTATGTTGATAAGTCCCAAGGATAGTAAAGTCCACCAAGGTGCTCTATAGATGTATACTGTAATCTGAGGCTATGGTACCCACTGCACGGGCCCAGTAATATTCAGTTGCAACACTAACTATGTAAGTAATGAAACACATAACAGGAGAAAGAATATATTCATCTCTGCAGAAGAAATTAAGTAGATCCACACCTACACTACTGGTGGGATTTAGTGATCACTGTTTAGTAACACTATGTTAAATGTAATTGTCCATCCAATTGTATTATCAATTTTACTATTAATAAATAATAATAATGATGTATGACTCAGGCGCCACCGAGAGTGGCAGCCTTTTCAGCAGCTCCGTGTACGACTTTATTTTTTTACGACTTTATTTTTCTACTTTTATTTTTCTCTTTTTTATTGATCACTCCTATCACTTTATTTTATGTGGATTCGTTCCCTGGACACACTTACTTTTACAACGTGGGCATGGATTTTTACACGCCGAGACTCGTCTATTCAATTACTCAACTTCGAGCGCTGAGAACAAATGCCAGTGCCGGTGTGGTTCCCTATTTACCCGACGAGGTAAGAAGGCGGTATCGTGGCAGCAGAGCCGGCACTAAGCTAAAAATGAAGCGGCTTGCAAGAAAGTGGCGTTTTAAGCCTTCTGTGCCTTCTGTGATTCTGGGAAATGTGAACTCAATCTCAAATAAGATCGACGAACTGGCTGCGCTGGTGAAAAATGTCAGAACCTACAGAGAATGCAGTTTGTTGTGCTTTTGCGAAACGTGGCTAACTACCACCATCCTAGATGCTAACGTGGAGCTACCCGGGTTTAGCACAGTTAGAGCGGACAGAGATGCAAGTATCTGCAGGAGACACAAAGGAGGAGGACCCGCTCTCTATGTTAATACACGGTGGTGTAACTCTGGACATGTTAACGTCAAAATCTCCACTTGCTTTAGGGACATCGAACTGTTGGCCATAAGTTTGCATCCCTATTACTTGCCCAGAGAGTTTTGACTCGTCATTGTTGTTATTGTTTACATCCCTCCTCGGGAGGACGTGGAGACAGCGAGTGACATCATCCATTCTGTTGTTGCTAAGTTACAAACGCAGCACCTGAAGCACTTGTGCTAATTGCTGGAGACTTTAACCATGTGACGCTGGACAAAACATTACCTGCCTTCTCCCAATATGTGGATTGTAACATCCGGGGAAATAAGACTATTGATTTACTGTATGCAAACGTTAAAGATGCATACAGCGCCACCCCGCTGCCTGGGCTTGGGAAAGCAGATCATAACCTGGTTCTGCTTCAGCCTCACTACAAACCAAGAGTGAGGGTCCTACCTACAACCACACGTTCATTCAGGAAGTGGTTCCCTGAGGCAGAGAAGGCTCTGAGAGAATGCTTTGGAACTACAGACTGGGATATCCTGCAGGGATCACATAGTGAGAACATTGAGGAGGTTGTTGACTGCACTACTGACTACATCAACTTCTGTATGGACATTGTAGTTCCAGTAAGAACTGTACGCTGCTATGCTAACAACAAGCCATGGATTACAAGGTGACATCAAGGGCCTTTTGAACCAGAAGAAAAGGGCTTTTAAAGGCGGTGATCAGCATGAGCTCAAGTGCGTGCAGAAAGAACTTAGAGTCCAGCTCAGGGCGGCAAAGGAGCAGTACAAGAGAAAGCTGGAGCAGAAGTTGCAGAATAACAGCATGAAGGAAGTGTGGGATGGGATGAAGATCATCTCTGGCTGCAGCTCGAAGCGGGATGCCACCATCGAGAGAGACGTGAAGAGAGCAAACCAATGAACAACTTCTTTAACAGGTTTGACCACCCTAACCCACTCTCACTCTCACCTCGGAGTACTGCACCCTCCACACATCCTTCTGCTGATACCAGCATAGGAGAGACATCCCCACCCACAATTACAACAGCGCAGGTGAGCAGAGAGCTGAGGAGACTTCGTGTCAGCAAAGCAGCGGGTCCAGATGGAGTATCGCCATGACTGCTGAAGGTCTGTGCATCAGAGCTGGGGGGGTCCTCTACAGCGCATCTTCAACCTGAGCCTGGAACAGGGGAGAGTCCCGAGGCTTTGGAAAACATCTTGCATCACCCCAGTCCCAAAGGTATCACGTCCTAGTGAGCTGAATGACTTCCGGCCTGTTGCTCTGACATCACATGTGATGAAGACCATGGAGAGGCTGCTGCTTCACCACCTGAGGCCACAGGTTCAACACGCCCTCAACCCTCTGCAGTTTGCATATCAGAAGAAGGTGGGAGCGGAGGATACCATCATCTATATGCTACACCGATCCCTCTCCCACTTGAACAGAGGCAGTGGTGCTGTAAGAATTATGTTTCTAGACTTCTCTAGCGCCTTCAACACAATCCAACCTCTGCTCCTTAGGGACAAGCTGACAGAGATGGGAGTAGATTCATACCTGGTGGCATGGATCGTGGACTATCTTAAAGACAGATCTCAGTATGTGTGTCTTGGGAACTGCACGTCTGACATTGTGGTCAGCAACACAGGAGCGCCACAGGGGACTGTACTTTCTCCGGTCCTGTTCAGCCTATATACATCAGACTTCCAATACAACTCGGAGTCCTGCCACGTGCAAAGGTTCGCTGACGACACTGCTATCGTGGGCTGCATCAGGAGTGGGCAGGAGGAGGAGTATAGGGACCTAATCAAGGACTTTGTTAAATGGTGCGACTCAAACCACCTACACCTGAACACCAGAAAAACCAAGGAGCTGGTGGTGGATTTTAGGAGGCCCAGACCCCTCATGGACACAGTGATCATCAGAGGTGACTGTGTGCAGATGGTGCAGACCTATAAATACCTGGGAGTGCAGCTGGATGATAAATTAGACTGGACTGCCAATACTGATACTCTGTGTAAGAAAGGACAGAGCCGTTTATACTTCCTTAAAAGGCTGGCGTCCTTCAACATCTGCAATAAGATGCTGCAGATGTTCTATCAGACAGTTGTGGCGAGCGCCCTCTTCTACGCGGTGGTGTGCTGGGGAGGCAGCATTAAGAAGAGGGACACTAAACAGTGTCATCTCCAGACAGAAGAGCAGCTTCAGCAACAGACTGCTGTCACTGTCCTACTCCACTGACAGACTGAGGAGATCGTTCCTCCCCCAAACTATGCGACTCTTCAATTCCACCCGGGGGGGTAAACATTAACATTATACAAAGTTATTGTCTGTTTTTACCTGCATTGTTATCAATCTTTAATTTAATATTGTTTTTTGTATCAGTATGCTGCTGCTGGTGTATGTGAATATCTATCTATCTATCTATCTATCTATCTATCTATCTATCTATCTATCTATCTATCTATCTATCTGTCTGTCTGTCTGTCTGTCTGTCTGTCTGTCTGTCTGTCTGTCTGTCTGTCTGTCTGTCTGTCTGTCTAATACATTTTATTTATTTGTAGGTGCCTTTCTAAACACTCAAGGACACCGAACAATAGACAAAACACAGATTATAAACAAAAGTAAAATACAGAAGTTAAAAACAGACAGAGCAATTGTAATCAAAGAGAAAAAGCAGTCTTAAACAAATGAGTTTTAAGTTTAGATTTGAAAAGTGAAAATGATTCAATATTTCTAAGCTCAGGTGGTAGTGACTTCCAATGCTGGGGAGCAGAGCAACTGAATGCTCTGCTCCCCATAGTGGTAAGACGGACAAAGGGGACAGTCAAGTGGATGGAGGAAGAGGATCTGAAGGTGCGGGAGGGAATGTCAACATGGAGGAGGTTGTGAACAGATATGGAGGGGCAAGGTTGTGGATAGCCTTAAAAGTTAGTAGGAGAATTTTGAATTGAATTCAGAACTGAACTGGAAGCCAATGAAGCTGCTGCAAAACGGGAGTGATATGTTGAATAGAGGGACTTCTAGTAATGATGTGGGCAGCTTAATTCTGGACCAGTTGAAGCTTATAAAGAGATTTTGTGAGAACAACCAAAGAAAAGGGAATTGCAATAATCCAGACGAGAAGTGACAAGGCTATGAACAAGGATAGCAGTGGTGTGGGGAGTGAGGGAGGGGCGAATACGATTAATGTTACGCAGGTGGAACTATGCAGACCGGGAGATGTTATTGATGTGGGACGGAAAGGATAAAGTACTGTCAAGGATGACATCCAGACTCTTAACCTGTGGGGAAGGGGAGACAGAGGAATTATCAATAACAAATGAAAAATGATCAGTTTTGGATAATGTTGATTTTGTACCAATGAGGAGAACAGTTGCAATGATAATAGGAATAGGTCCATTTAATTGACATACAAGAGATTCAAAAGAACTGAAGGCAGGAACAGATAACGGGAAGAATTTCCATTTCTCACGATACATTAACGTGAGACTTCCACCTCGGCCAGAGCCACGGGGTTGAGAGATGTAAACAAACCCCAGGGGAGTGGATTCATTAAGTTGGGAAGAGTTATAGGGTTGTTGCCATGTCTCAGTTAGACAGAAAAAGTCAAACTTACGATCAGTGAGGAGGTCGTAAATGAGAGGCCCCTTGCTCGTGAGTGAGCGGATGTTCAGCAGACCGAAGGTAACAATGGCGTTAACGCATTTAGCAACAGTGTTAGTTGACCAGGCTAGGCTGGCTAACACACTGTGGTCAGCGACTCTGCCTAAATTACGTTGAGTACATCGAGAACTGGACCAGCTTGGATACTCCGGCAGTACCCGCAGTGGATGTATCTCCGACGGGGGAGGAATACAATGTTTTGGGTGGAGATATAGGTCAGTCAGCGGAGGCTCGGACAGGTGAAAGCGGAGTCGGAGTAGCTCGGCAGCTGAGTACTGGAGCAGGTCCATCGCAGATTGGATAGAGAGCGACAGGAGGGACCAAACAAACACGAACCAAATAAATATCCTACCGGTCCACAGGTTATGCGAGAATGTAGACAACTCAGATGTCTGGAGAACAAAGCCAGGTAAGTCTCAGGCAGGGATAGGCCGGAAAATAGTCCATCAGCAGTCAAGCTGGAAATCAGTCTAGCTTTAAATGATTGAAAAATAAAACTCAGCGAATAAATCCGCCCGAAATGAAAATGAAAACAGCTGCTTAGTCCATTAGATTGTAAGTGTAATGAAACTGCATCCTCTTTGCCTTGTTTGGAATGGCATGATTCACCTAAGTAGGGGCCTGCATGTGAAGAAAGAGTATAAAGCCTTGGAACATTGCCCGGCACACCTCTGAAGCCGACGGATGGATGGGAGATAACATCATCCGATCCGGGAAAATCCTTCCAATGCAACGGCAAAAATGGCAGACTATACATCGGGACCCCACTCCTGAACTGGGTTCTTCTCTTTGCTTCCTTCATCTGTTATGCAGTGTAAACCGTCATTAAAGAAAGCTAAGCTATTTCTCCTATGTGATTTCTTACCGCCGTATCACTAAAGGAGGGATATCGTCTTTTTATATTATATCTATATAGTTTTGGGTTATGTAACATGCCACAATATATTACAAAAGAACTTGTTCCAACAAGGGAGCTAGCATCCCCTGCTGGATACATATGTGTAAAGATAAACTATCTAATATTTGTGTGAAATGTACCCTTAACAAGTTTACAACTGTGTCCCTGTGCTCTTGATGAACTAATTTTAAAATCCACTGTACTAATTCCCTTCATAATTTTAAACACTTCAATTGTGTCTCCTTTTAATTTTCTTTTGCTTAAACTGAAAAGAAGGCTCAGCTCTTTTAATCCTTCTTCATAATTCATCACTTGTAGCCTTAGAATCAGCCCATTCACTCTTGTTTGGAATTTTTCTAGCTAGCACTGCTACATCCCTTTTGTAGCTTGGAGACCAAAACTGTACACAGTACTCCAGGTGAGAATGCCTCACCAGTGCATTATAAAGACAGAGTATAACCTCCTTGAATTTGTACACTATACATTATGCAATATAACCTAACATTCTGTTAGTCTTCTTAATGGCTTCTGAACACTGTCTGGACGTTGCTAGTGTAGTGTCCACTACGACTCCTAAATCCTTCTTATAAGATGTACTTTTGATTTTCAGACATCCCATTGCTTATTCAGACCTAACATGCAGAAGCCTGTATGCTGACCAAGTCCCTATAAAATGATTGAAAGGATTCCAGATTATCTGCCAATCAGCCTACAGTATTTTGGTATCATCTGCAAATGTAACTAGCTTATTACTTATATTCCTATCTAAATCATTTATATATGTTAAAAATAGCAGCAGCTCTAGTACTGTGCCCTGTAGAACACCACTCTTAACATCAGCCAATTCTGATAAGGTTCCTCACACCATAACCCTCTGCTACAAGTGTCTGAGCCAATTTTTTCGATAAGCATCACCCTGAAATCCCACTTCTTTTAGTTTGATGCCCAACCTCTCATGTGATACCTTATCAAATGTTTTCTGAAAGGTCCAGATAAATAATACCATATGCTCCACTTTGATCATATTCTTTTGTTGCTTCCACATAGAATTCCAGCATGTTGGTAAAACATGATCTCCCTCTTCTGAACCCATGCTGACTGTTCAACAAAACTCCTGTTCTTGCCATATGTTGTTCAATCTCATCCTTTATAAATCCTTTCATTAATTTTCCTGTCATGCAGGTTAAGCCTACTTGCCTATACTTGCTTGGATCTGCTCGATCACCCTTTTTAAGTAATGGAATAATATTTGCTACTAGCCGACGCCTGCCGTAGCATACGACGGAGTAAGAATAGGAACGGAAAACGGTGAGAAAGGAATTCAGAAATCAAGAAGAAATAAATACTTCTTGAAAGACGCAGTGAGCATGTAGAATTTCCGGCCAAGCAGGATTACATGTGAAAGTGATAAATAAATCAGGCTTTCCGAATTTATGTACTATGGCCATGGCATCCTGATAGTTTTGTTGCATGTATCTTGGACTTCCTGGAAATGTGGACGGTAATATGATCATTTTGCCTACACGTACGTTATTTTCAGCGTTTGTTTGCAGTGCTTCTGAAAGTCCTTTGTATTGTTCCACACACAGATCTTGTTGATGTAATCTGAGATAGTTGAGATGCGCACCCTCTGTTTAAACATATACATCTACGACGTACTGTTGGAATAGTTTGTCACTGGAGTGCAAAATACTAAATGTATTCCTCATTGCTAATCTGTACGCGTAAAATTGGCATTGAGTAAGCCTTATTCGCTTGGTGGTTCTTTTATCCGGAACATGTAAATCTGTAAATGTAAATGTGCCAGCCAATGTCTCCGTAGGGGAATAAAAGCGGGTAAACCATAGGATTGCAATTCATATTGAGCGTGGAAATCTGTTTACAGGAGTTGCCTATGGGATAGATGCAAATGTCCCTTTCGGAAGGCTGTTCGCCATCTTCTCCGATGAAAATCGCTGCAACATCGGTGTGACATGTCGGGGCATTGTATCATCGTTAATCCTGCCTAGGGTTTTCCTTGAAAACCACTCGTACAGATTTTGTTGAATTGGACTGAGCGATTTCATGCATGTGTTTGTATGATTTAGCGAAGGGGTTGATGGCTCTAAGCATGGAATCTAGCTGGAGAAGTAAATTTTCGCTGCATACAGAGTTTGCTTTATTTTGTAAACGTACTTCAGTAGCTTGCACTGCGTCAAAAACATTCAACTGTCCATATCCTGGAGAGGTAGAAGTGTTAGCGTATAGTGGAGAGATTTGGTGATAAATTTGTCCGTGTATTTTAAAACAGTATGGTCTGTGGCCAGGAGGTTGAGTTATCTGTGCACCCATGGAAGCAAATGCTAGAGAAGAGTTGTATTCTCGAATGTGTTCACAATCATTTTTAGCTTCTGATGTTTGCTGTGTAAGAAGCTGTTGTAAAGACACAGGTGGCTCCCGCAAAGGTGGTAAAGCTACTTTACCGTCGTGGCAGCACCTCGAATACTTGTTGGATGTATTATGCTCAGCAGGCCAGTATAGTGCATGACATAGAAGAGGACAAATAGGAATCGAGAAATGCCGTGTCGGCTGTGTGTGGGCGGGACCGGTTTTGAAGTGGAAGCAGGACAAACCAGAAGAGAAATATATATAAGAGATTTTCCAGTAATTCAAAATGTCCCCAGTGCACAGTGACTTTCTAAAAATAATCATCAAGGGTATACATATGTACTGTGAAGACCAGGGAGCACATTGCTTCTCCAACACCCGATACTACAGAGGCACAAGTCCCAGCACAACATAAGCTTTATTCAAAGTTGGAAACATTTTTGTTTCATTTCTCACCTATGCAGCACAGTGCAATAAGAACCAAACAGTACATGGTTCTTTCTTCTCTTTTCTCTCTCTCTTTTCCACCTCCACTCCTTCCTCAAGCTTTGTCCACTTCCTTGTGACTCTGGCTCTCAGAGTAGAGGTAGCTGGTTCCTTTTATGGAGCACCCAGAAGTGCTTCTGGGTGTCTGGAGATCATCTTCTAGCAGCACTTCTTGGTGTCGTGGCAGTTCTGCTAGGGAGGGCTCAGCCATTCCTCTTCCACCTGAAGCAGTAGCCAGGGGCCCTGGCAGTGCTGAACTTCCTTGCTCCAGCCATAGCAAGCCAGGGGGGCTGCCCTCTGTCATCCCAGCCAGGTAAGAGTCCGAGCTGTCCATCACAGTACTTGCTTACCTCCTTAAGAAGTTGAGGGCAAATATTATCTGGTCCGTGAGATTTGTTTGATTTCCATCTATTATTCTAAGCAGTACTTCTCCCTCTACAATTTCTAAATAACTCATTATCTCATTAGTAGTCCCATTTACCCCTGGGAGGTTATCTACTTCCTCACTTGTGAAAAATACCAGACCATCTGCTATTTTACTGTCTGTATTTTTTAATTCCCCTTTACTATTCCTGATGCACTTCACTTTACCCTTGACTGTTCTTTTACTACTAAAATACTGTAAGAATCCCTTTGTCTATCTATCTATTATATTATTAATATTAATAATTAATATTATTAATTAATATTATGTGCTATATTCCTCTCTAACTGCTTTTTAGCTTCCCTAATATCCTTCTTAATGCTTGCTCTCATGTACTCATATGCCCTACGATACACAATGGAGTTATTAGTCTTATACGCCTTATACAGCTGTTTTTTCCTTTGCAGCTTATTTTTTTAACTCTTTATTAACCCACATTGGAGTCTTTTTAAATTTCCTACTAATTTTATATTTGGGAATGTATCCATTCTGCATTATATTGTCACACGTGCATTTGGGAGAAGGTTGATAGGCTCAAATAATGTTGTTTCTCAGCCGGACCAAGTGCTGTCATCTAACCACCTCTCCTATTGTTCCTCTGCAGAATATCAGAAGAACCAACCAAACAGTGATGTCACTTCTGGCCTTTTCTGATGATATCTTCCCTCTCAAAACCCACCTACCAAAGACATCAATCCCTCTTCCAGCCTCCCTGGACCATCCCTCCCTATCTCCACCATATAAATGCCTCTGTTTTCCCTTCTGTACTTAGTTCTGTTTTGAACTCGGTTGTAACCATGTGTTTTTGTGCTGCATTATTTTTGCTGCATTGTGGTGATCATCTCCAAAACTTTTTGAGTCTCCTACTGTCATTATTTACAACATATACAAAAATTTTTAAACCTGTTTCACTGCTCTTCAAGTGTCTCCACACTTAAATGCTTGACTTTGCAGCATCTTCTCACAACAGTTTTAGTCTTTCCATCATGATTTTTCCAAAACACTGAGAATTACATTATATTATGGTCACTTGACACTAGTGGTTCAATCACCTTACACACTCAATTCTACCATAATTAGATTAGATTAGATACTTTATTAATCTCAAGGGGATATTCACATACATACAACAGCAGAAACATAAAAACAGTCTTGTCCATTACTGGAGATGGACGACTGAAGCGGAACTCCATTAGCGGCGGTGTTATTTTTTCTCTTATTTTTTATCATCCCGAGATATCCTGTAAATACTCAACCCAAGGGGGTTCATTTACAGTATATGCAAGCTTATATAAACATGATCGTCAGTAAAGGGGCTCAGAAAGAAACAGACAAGAAATCTAAAGCTTCACCAAGCCTAGACAGGCATCAAGTCCAAGCTCAAGGTACAGCCATTCAGAGACTGACCTGGAACAGACAGGGGAAAGTACAGATTTCCCAGGACATGACGCTGCTGCATTGTCTCCAGCCGAGAGCAAAACTGGGAGTGAATGTGCAAGTGAGTCAGGTCACGATAGCTTGTCAGTTCCAGAAGATTCATTGAAACTAAAAATGGCCTTGCCTTCTGCGTTGTCATCTACTCCTTGCGAGTCAGGAACATTGACTTTAACTGGGCATGCCACTTCACCCGCGATGCACGAAGACCGAAACGATATGTTTGAACTGAAGGTAATGGTCACCGCAATGGCCACCGCCATAGCTCAAGACATAAAGGAGCTCAAGAAAGATATAAAAAAAGAAATACATGATATAAGGAAGGAAATAAATGAAATAAGGAAAATTGATATAAATGATAAAAGGAAAGAAATAAAAGACATTCACAAGACAAATGAGAAGCTGCTGCAGGATATTAAAGACCAGGAAAAATGTTTAAATAATCGCTTTGAGGCAGCCTTTAAAGGTATGCTAGAAAAAAATTGAGGAACAAATTCAGGAAAATGCATCTAAGTTTGAGAATAAACTGAGACCACTTGGTGCTCAGTTGGAAGACGCTAACATTCACGACTCAAATTAATATAACTGAACCACTGGCATCTATCGCTGACAGAAAAGCAACGGTTGCAAATTATGAATGCAAAGTACTCGGAGACAGACTTGCTGCACTGGAAGATGGATGCAGAAGGAATAATATTAGAATCGAAGGTCTCCCTGAGAATCATGAAAGTTCAAACCTGTTGAAATTTGTAACTGAACTATTCTATAAAATAATGGGAGAGTACTTTAAATCAGACACAGAGATAGCAACAGCTTGCCGCATACGGGGATCAGATACCTTTAAATCTAGGACTCTTATCTTGCGTTTCGAAAAGTTTCAATCTAAATTACATATGTTAATTCTCAGACAGAAACATGAGATTATATTTGAAAATAACCACATTCGTATTTTCCCTGACTTCTCATCCTCAACAGCTGCTAAATGTGCCACTTTTTACAACATTAAACAGCACTTATGTAAAGCTGAGATCAGATATAGCCTCTTGTATCCTGCAAAACTGAAAGTGTACATTCAATGCAAGCTCTACTTTTTTTACTTCTACGGAGAAAGCAGAAAAAGAGCTAAGAAAATTGATCCCGACACTTTTTTGAAATATGATCGTGAGTCACATCCTGTCCTGGCATGGCAAAGACCATCTTACCGGCTCTTTGATCCCACTTGCAGTGATACTGGTACCGTAATTATACATCCTTTTCCCTTCTCTGCCACTTTTTATTTATGCTTTAATTACAATTATATGCATATGTGTATGTATGTGTAAATTTATTATTATTATTACTTTTTTTATTATTTTTTTAAGGAGACTTTTTAACATCATCCATCCATCCATCCATTTTCCAACCCGCTGAATCCGAACACAGGGTCACGGGGGTCTGCTGGAGCCAATCCCAGCCAACACAGGGCACAAGGCAGGAACCCGGGCAGGGTGCCAAAACACAGCAGTTTTTAACATCATACCCTTGGTTTATTGTATTAGGGCTTACTATACTTATCCAGGGCTCCTGTTTAACATCATTTCCTGGGTTTACTCTTTCAAGACTGTTTAAGATTATATTTTATGCTTATAGTATTTAGACTGCATTGTCAATAGATATTTCTATTTTAATTCTTAAATGCCACTGCTGGGGGGCTTGTTTTGTTTTGTATGTGCTCTGTCTCTAGATATGTTAGAGGACTGGAACTTTGTGAAGTGTTCTCCAGCCTCACATGGGGAGGCAAAATGGGGGGGCAGGGGGAGTAAGGGGGGAGAAAAAGAGAGCAAGCTATCTCTAATCTGTCCTTCTAATCCTAATTATAAGTGCCAACGTAACAATAGGCTTCATGGCAATAAATCCTGGGAAAATTGGAAATTAAGGTCAAAGCTGTCCTATCTTAAGTTAAGACTACAAAATGACAACAAAAGTTCAGAAGCAATATCTCCATGACCGAACAGTTAACTTTGTGAGCTAGAATGTTAAAGTTCTGAATCACGAATTAAAGAGAAAGAAAGTATTCTCTCACCTAATAGGTCTAAATGCTAAAACAGTATTTTTACAGGAGACCCACTTATTAAGCAAGGATCAGTTTTGCTGCACAGAGACTGAACTGGCCAAATATTCCATTCCAGTTAATAAAGAAAACTAGAGGTGTGAGAATTCTTATACATAGAACAATCTCATTTGTAGTATCAGATGTAGTATCTGATCCTGAAGTGAGATATGTGATTGTTGTGGGTATTTTATTTAACTGTAAAGTAATTTTGATAAATATCATAATATGGATGATAGGGACTTCAAACATATTTGCATCCATTCCCAATGTGAACACTCATAAAATTATAATGGCTGGGGACTTTAATTCTGTTTTAAATCTTGACCTAGATAGGTCTCCTGCCGCAGGGGCGATGACAACTAACACCGCAAAGACAATTACACAGTTTGTAACTGATCACAACTTATCAGACCCATGGAGATTTCTAAACCCAAACTCAAGGTTTCTGCAGTAATACTCATGGGAATCCCTGAAGGCTTTCTTGAGAGGACAGATTATCTCATATTTTTCCCACAGAAGTAAATTGGAAACCAAGAAGGTATCAGAGCTAATCAGTGAAATTACTAGAATAGATCAAGAACATGCCAGGTGTCCAAATGAGGCACTTCACAGGAAAAAGCAGGCTCTGCATTCAGAACTCAACCTCTTAACTAAAGAAACAGAACAACTCATTTTTAAATGAAGACATCATTACTATGAAAATGCAGAGGAATTGGATAAGCACTATCAGAATTACTTGATTCTATAAACTCACTTCAAAGTGGGAAAGCAGCAGCCCTGATAGCTACCCTGCTGAATTTTATAAGAAATACTCAATTAAGCTAGCTCCCCTTTTATTAGCAACATTTACAGAAGCTAGAGACAATTAAATTCTACCTCAAACTTTCGCCAAGCATTAATTACCGTCTTTCCTAAGCAAAATACGGACTTATTACAATGTGCATCATACAGACCAATTTCACTTCTGAATAATGATGTTAAGATACTCTCCAAAGTCCTAGCAAGAAGGATTGAGAAAGTGCTTCCTTCAGTAATATCACAAGACCAAAGTGGATTTAATAAATGCAGACACTTAGCTTCCAATCTTTGACACCTGTTTAATGTAATACATTCACCCACAAAGTCTAACATCCTGGAGATATTACTAGCATTGGATGCAGAAAAAGCATTTGAAATGGTTGAATGGAACTATCTTTTCACTACATTGGAGATATTTAGGTTTGGCCCGAACATTTGTGCATGGATCAAACTACTGTATACCAGTCCAGAAGCTTCAGTTTGTATTAACAACATCAATTCAGACTGCTTCAAACTGTTGTTGTTCGTCCGTCGAATCGACAAGGACCATCAAGTCATCTGGTTAAGGGTGGGGTGGGTCTGGGTGGGTGCATAGGTGGCTTACTAGTCCGATGCGTGCTCGGAATAGTCTCTGGCAATGCGGACAGGGAATGGTTGCGGCAGACGGCGGTCTAATGCTGTTTTTCTGGCGCTTCAAACTAGAACATGGTACTAGACAAGGATACCCCTTGTCACCACTACTTTTTGCAATCCCCATTGAGCCACTGGCTGCTCACTGTCAAAATGCATATGAGATAAATGGAATTATCAGAAAAGGACTTGAACAGAACATTTCTCTATATGCAGATGATATGGTAGTGTATACAGTATATATCAGATCCAGAAAATACTATGCCTGCAGTCTAAAAGCACTAACAGAATTTCAAAAGATTTCTGGTCTCAGAATTAATTTGAATACAAGTGTGCTCTTTCAGAGAATTTGCAAGTAAACAATATTAGATTGGACACCTTCCCTTTTATCATTGCAGATCATTTTAAATACCTAGGGGTAAACATCATAAGTAAACATAAAGCTCTGGAAGAATTAACATTGTCAAGATGAATATCCTTCCTAACCTTTTTTTCTATTTCAAAACATTCCAATATACATCAATAAATCATTTTTTAAGAAATTAGATTGACCCATAACCTCATTTATTTGGAATTCAAACATACACATATCCAAAGGCCGGCCCTACAAAGACCTAAGCCAGAAGGTGGCATGGCTCTACCTAACTCTCAATTTTATTACAAGGCAGCAAATATACAAGCTATAAAAACATGCATATAGAAATAAAATCCTGAAGTAATTATTTATATTCCTTGCTTTGTTCCCCTATAAGTACAAGTCAACACCAATATACTAATAACCTAATTGTGCTTCACTTACTCAGAATATGGAACTAATGTAGGAAGTATTTTAAGATAGAGAAGTTTTTATCTGTGGCACCTCTGCATCAGAACCACCTTTTTCCACCCTCTCAAACATACATAGTTTTTAATGTCTGGAAAACATTTGGGATTAGATCACTTAGAGATTTGTACATAGACGAAGTCTTCGCATCCTACGAACAATTACACTCCAAATGTAACTTTCCAGTAAAACATTTCTTTAACATAATCTTTGCTAAACTAAACCTGCACAATTTTCCTCACCTCCCACCTACTTCAGTCTTGAGGACATGGACAGCATCTCTGTAATATATAAAAACATTTTCCAGTCCCTCCCTTTCAAAGATACGAGTACAGTGGGAAAAGGATCTCTCACTCAACAGTGGAAGTGGAAGGTAACAATGTACAGAATTCACTCAAGGTCCATATGCGCAAAGCATACAATTATTCAACTTAAATATTAAACTTAAAATTCTAGCTTCATTGGGCCATATGTATTGGGCGTGCACCAAATTAACATCAGTCTGGACCAAAATCTTTAAATGCCTTTCCAACAACCTTGGTGTCACTATCCCTCCTAATTCATTAACAGCTGTGTTTGGTATACTTCCAGATGGGCTTAAAGTGGAGAAGGACCAACAAACTGTAATTTCCTTTACTCAGCATTGGCACGTAGACTTATGTTGCTCAACTGGAAGAATGCTAACTTACCTATTTTAAGTCAGTGGGTAACTGATGTTATATACTATTTGAAATTGGAAAAAATCAAATTCTCACTGTACAAAACTTTTTCAAAATCTTGCAGGATCTAATCAATAACATTTTAATATAAGCTTTTAAACTGAGGAAGCAGATTCTCTCCCCTCTTTCTTATTCTATTTATTAATTTATCTATTTACTTATTTTTACTAGTTTAAAGTTTTACTCTCTTTCTCATGGGTGGGGGTTGATTTGTTATTGTTAAACTTGACATGATTGTATGGAATGTTATTTGATTTTAATAAAATCAATAAAATGCAAAAAATCACAATTACATCTTTCCTGAAGAAGGGGCCTGAGTTGCCTTGAAAGCTTGCATATTGTAATCATTTTAGTTAGCCAATAAAAGGTGTCATTTTGCTTGACTTCTCGCTACATTCATAATGGCTAACACGGTACAACACCCTAGTACTCAAAGTATCTATAAATTTTGAAGCAGAATTACAATCTAGATGTTGAACTATGTTTGTTGTAATCTGTGAGTGCATTGGTAAGGGCAGAACTAAATCAAATGTAATTAAGTAGTGATCAGAAATAAGTTCATTTAATGGAGTAAAATTTCAATTTTGAAAGTTATAATTAAATCTAATGTGTGGGTATGATTGTGAGTTGGACCTATTAATGTGTACATTAAAATCTCCCATCAACACTACGTGATCATAATTTAAAGCCAAATCAGATAAAAGGTTGCCAAATTCTGTCATGAACAATGAACATGGCCCTGGTGATCTGTAGATTAGTACTATAATTGTGTTGGAATCTGTTTTAATATTTAAGATGAATGCCTCAAAGGATGTCATGTTGCCTAATTTTTTAGAAGTGTTTTGTATTATGTCACAATTAATTATTCCAAGGCCTCCTCCTCGACCAGTATCTCTAGATTTATGAAGGAATGTGTATGCACCTGGTGACGCCACAGCTAGGGGAAGAGTGTCAGATTTACTAAGCCAGGTTTCAATGAGAAGACACAGACCAGATTTTGTACTTAATATAATATCATTTACCAAAACAGCTTTACTTCCAAGATAGCAAATGTTTAATAAGCAGCATTTAAAACTGCATAGTTCTTTCTGATAATATACTTTTTGTTTTAATTTGAGCTAAGTTACTATTACAGATTCCCCGGGTGGAGGGTCTGGTTTTATCTCTTGGTCTAAATTATACGCCTGCATTGGTGCTTTAACATAGTGTGTTAAAAGGTAGTCACTGATTACTTCTATAAACTCCTGCTCTTTTTCGTTTGATTTCACCGTGGTTTAAATGAGTTAAGTGCTATTCCAACTCCAAGTCGTTAGATGGGTGCTCCTTGCACGAGCAATATAGAGCAGAGTACAGCAAACAGGAAGAATAAATCCTCCTGTGTGAAGCTGATGCCAGCTCAATGCGTGTGCTCTCTCTATTCTTTATCACAGGTTAGTAAATTCGCCATAATTGGAGTGCACATTACAGGCTTTAAAACGGTAAAACATCATCAATGAGATTTTGAACATGTTGATAAAATGATTTGAGTTCTTAAGAGTTTTTTTGTATGTATATATATGTTCACGTTCTAACTTACTAATGCAAATGACTCACATAGTGAAGAGTGGTAAGCCTGGAAAGTTAAACCGAAATAATAAACTGACTGCAACTCTGAGGGAAAAGGTTTATGTAGTTATTAGTGACCTGGTGATCTGATGACTGGAGATGGTACTAAAGTGAAAATTCTTTACACTACAAAGAAATATTCCGGTGCTGTATAAATGTAAAATTCGATTTTGTCTCTGTTAGACATTACATTGCAATAGCTAGTTTTATTGCACTGATTTTGTTCAGTGTTTATTAGAATTTAACTTTCTTTCTGTTTATGTGTTACTTCACAAAAATAAATGTTTTGTTAAAGGAGGAGACCAGAGTGATAGTAATTATATTGTAGTACTGTATAATAAAGAGCCATTTCACATTGTTAGAATAGTTATATTAAAACCTGTTGTGTTATATTGGTTATAAGCAAATTTACTTATAGCATTTTATGAATCCAGTAAATATACCGTACATTGTTAATGAACCTAATACACATAGCTGTTTATAGATGTGTATTTTGTCAGTGAAGGTGTTGCTGTGATATTGTAATATGAGGTTGTGTTAAAAGGTCAAATGAGCATAAACAAATTAAATTGTTGGATTGTAAATGTAAAGAAGCTATTCTAGTTTTAAGTCAGGGGTGTTATGGCCATGTTTTGTGAATGGGACTGAACTGTTGGCCTTTAGTTTCAGTGATTTTATTGATACCTGAAGTATGTTCTTTTAAAGAAGAATAAATCCTCCTGTGTGAAGCTGACGCCAACTCAATGCGTGTGCTCTCTCTATTCTTTATCACAGTTTCTAAACACTGGCTGGACGGAAGAACAGCAGCTCTCTGTCTCTGAATGTTGCAGGGGTAACATTTGCAAGGTTATCCCAGTTAATATGCGGGTAATTAAAGTCTTTTTAATATTACTAAAAATATGTGCGTTGAAATTAATATCTGCATTCCAGGTGAAGCATCATGTCCTCATTAGGATGAGGCTCATCATCCTGCTGAAGAGGACGTGCGTTTAAATTCTGTTTGACATAAACAGCAACCCACCTCATTTTCTGTACTGTCTATCCTTCCTAAAATGTGTATCCCTCTATGTTATACTCGTCCCCATCTTTGTTTATTTTGCCAGATTTCTGTTATTGCTATAATATCATAATTATGCTTGGCTACATACAACTTCAGCTCACTTTTTTATACTTCTACCATTAAGGCAAGCTATTTTTAATGTGTTACTCATTTTACTTTTACATTTAAATGTTGGCTTAGAATTGATATTACTGTGCGTTTTTATTTTTACACTATTGTTTGTTTTTTCATGTACAGTTCTAAAACTGTCCTATCCTAAACTCCCTGCCCCTCCATTCCCTAGTTTAAACAATCCTCAACTAACCTACTCATACGCCTCCCCCAACACATTGGTGCCCCTCCAGTTCAGATGTAATCTGTCTTGCAGAACAGGTCCCATGTGTTCCAAAAGGAGTCGCAATGCCCCATAAATCTTCATCCTTCTACCCTACACCAAAATTTGAGCCACGTGTTAAGCCTTCTAATCTCCTCATTCTTACCTGGACTGGTACGTGGCACAGGCATAACTTCAGAGCAGACTACCTTGTCAGTTCTTCTCCCTATCCTGGCACCTAACTCTTCATACAGGTACTTGGATCACAGAACTGACAGACTACCCTTATGCATGTCATTTGTTTCAACACGGACAATGACAACTGGATCCAACCCTGCTCTGGCCAAGCTGACTTGCATTGCTCTGGCTTCATTAAAATTTGAGTTAGGATTACTAAAAATGCCCTAACTTTTTTATTATTATTATTTTACTAAACTTAAATGATTTAACTTAAATGGTAAAGCTAATAAAAGACAAAGAAATTACATTAAAGAAATGCTACAGTTATATAACACCTTCTGACCCCTTAAGCTCCTGTAATCTTCTCCCACTCGACTGCCTGCTGTTGGTTCTTCTATGAGGTTAACTTTACTTTTCTGTGATTGTTCTCCTAACTGTGCTTTCTTCTTATTCTTTACTTAAAAGCCCTACACTTGCACCGTTTGCACTCTTTCGTGTTAGTGAACTCTTACACTGTTGCCCTCTTAATTGCTAAGAAGTTTCTGTCTTGTCTGCTCCTATAGCTGTTTGTGCCTAATTTGCATCTTAACGCTGGGCACCTACCCACGTACTACTGAACCCTTCTCTTTACTGCTTTAAAGTCAGCTGCTGCTTTTCTTTTTTTCCCCACTAAGGAATCACTGTTTCTGTTACCTATAACTATTTGTTGCTACAACACAGGTTATTTACTTAAAGAGAAGCCGGTGTCAGATCCTGCTACTTAAAACCCTGCGTCACCAATGCAAGTTTTAATACAAATAACAAGAACACATATGTATCAAGTAACTTTTCCAAATGCACTCCCAAATACCCAGCTGCTTTTGCTCCTGAGCGGGCAAAAAAATTTAAAAAGAAAAAAACCCTTCTAAAAGGAAAAAAAACTTTAAAAATTCCTACATGTCTTCTTAGCAGAAACCAAAATACAATTTTGTATGAGCAAAATGTATTTTATAATTAACTCTCACATCACAGAAAATAACAACTCTCAGAAACTTCTCTTATTTCTAAAGATGACGTCAGCATGTCAGTACATCTTCAAAGCACCGAAGCATTGCTTAAAGTACAAGTGCTTACTCTCAAAATTCTCAAAAAAGCTTCCAAAAGCAAATGAGAGGACTAAACTTATCAGTGAACTCAGGACAATGATATATGTAGTGATGTTTTGGTTTAAGAGGATGGCATGGAAAAGTTATGATTTTAGTCTTTATACAGTATATTCATCTATCAGAACCGATAAACATCCTATTTGACCAACGCTAATGGCAGGAGCACAAATAAGCTTTACTATATTTTTGAGGTGCAGTATGAATTCCTAAACCTTATTTTCAGATGATTTGGCAATCCTTTCCCTCACCAAAACAGGTAAATTCCTGAGCAAGCACCAGTTCTGTACTGCTTGACCACATAATTTCTCACCAGCAGGGTGTACTTCACATGGTTTTTCATGTGTATCTTAGGTACCTGAACTGATTAATGTGCCAATTTAGTTCAAGGTAAGTAAACTATTTCTCTTGAATCACAAGATGATCAATGTACAATGCAAAGTCACTAGACACAGAATGTACCTTTATGCATACATCAACTAACACAACACCATTTTCCTCAAGGTTTTTAACTAGAGGACTAAGACTAAGTCTTGACCAAAGCATTTAACATCCTGTTACTGCATGTGATCAATGCTTGACCTATAGAAAGGCAAGAGGTTTGCAAGTGTGAAATAAACAATAAGAATCTTGTGGGGTTTTTTTCCTGATCCAAGTGGATTGGCAACTTCAAATGCATCTTGATATAAGATTAAACCTAAAGATTCTGAGTCTGTTTTAAGCAGGCTGAATTAAGCAAGTAGGACCGGTGGGCTTTGATGGGCTGAATGGCCTATTCTCACCTAGATTGTTCTAATGTTCTAATGTATTTCATCATTGTGTCTGCCTTTCCAAACTTCATGGAGAATATATTTTGTTCTAATTTCAGTTTTTGTTTCCTTATATTGTTTCCTGACTAATTGACAACAAAACAGTGCTTCTAAGGTATGTTTAATAGGAATGTACTGAGCAAAGATTTCCTTTTCTGATTCCTTTTTTTTTTCAAGACAGATGGGTACATGATCCACACATTCCAAACACTTTAGATAAAAAGATTTTCTCCTATGATTTGTTTTTAGTTCATGGGTATTGAAAATCCGGAAAAGATCTTCAGCTGTCATGACATCAATAACTTTCTTTCCATCATTTTCTGAAATTCCTAGTTTAGTTCATTTTTCCTTTAGTTTTTGTAACAAATCTGACTGGCAAATGTCATGTACTGTATGTCCTGCAACCTTTCAATTGTTTTTTGAATTATTATTACTGAAGATGGTAGAAAAAAGTTTGCCTGAGGTTTTAAATAAAACAATTCCAAATTCTTAAAAAATGGAGTTTCATCTACATTATCTGGAACTAGGCCTGTGTGTGACTCCTTGGCATCATCACCGTAATCAATCACAACCTCACATGGTGTATTCTAGTGTTCACCCACATAACATACATCACCTCAAGATGTACACATCTGCAAAGGCCTTGCCTTCCTACTGAACAATTTCGATGATTTCTAGATAAATGAGGCAAATGTAGATACCACAGAAAACTAAATGGACAAGCCACTGGGGTGAATTCTTTAATTTGAGAATTCAAATGAACAAAGAAGCTTTTTGAATCACAAAGTTTTACTTGGCACAAATCAATGTAACAAATTAAGTTGGAAGCATGAATTTCTAGGTGTATCTGATTTACAGACCTCTTTGCGGCCTCCTTATTTTGGTCTCTGTATATATGGGACTTGAAAGCTGTAAACTTTCTAAAGGATCCACAGCAATCTGGAATGCCACTCTTAAAATAAGTATTTGGGACATGAGTAGGTTTAGTTTAGGCTTTGGTTAAGGTTTACATTTAGGTATACTTTATTATCCCAGAGGGAAATTTGTTTGAAGCAAAAAGTACAAAAACAGAAGACGTTGTCACAGAGATCAAATAGATAAACAAAGACAAACATTTGACAACCAATGTTATTGCCTGAACAAACACTCAAGATCAATACAAAGAAGAATAATTACTTTCAACAGTACACAAAATAATAATGCAGAATTTAACATTTAGCAGCATCCCTAAAATACTTATTGCTCTAGGAATAAAAGAGTTCATAAATCTGTTGCTCTTTACCTTTGGAAACATAAATCTGCAGCCTGGTGGCAAGAGTTGGAATTTAGAGCAAAGAGGATGGCTACTGTCTGACAGAATTGAGTTGGCTTTCTTTGTAACCTGTTTTTCAATACATTTCAGTGATAGAGGTCTGCTCTGAACCAATAATTTTACTGCAAAATTTTATAATGTTGTTAAGATGATTTATATTCTTAGTGCTGTGGCTGCCAAATCAACAGATACAATCAAATCTAACAATGTATTCTTATTAGGACTCAAAAAAAGTGTCATGATTTTGTCCACTTTAAAACAATTGTGTTTCCTAAGAAAGAAAAGTCATGACTGCCCTTTTATACAGATTTACGCTGTTTTAAGATCAAAGTTTAATTTGTTATCAATGATTGTTCCAAGATATTTGTATTGCTCTACCATCTCCACTGTCTCCCCTTTAATTCAAACTGAGATAATGGATGGTGGAGAGCATCTGAAATCTTCAATCATGTCTTTTGTGTTTAAAATATTAAGTCGTAAAACTAGACTGATCACACCATTGTACAAACTCATTGAGAATAGGTCCATATCTGTCTTCCTTATCTTGTAGAAGACATACAATGACAGAGTCATCTACAAATTTCAGGATATGTCTATCCTTGTGTAAACTCCTGCAGTTGTTTGTATACAGGATACATAAAACAGTAGATAAACAATAAACTTGTGGATTGCCCACAGATGAACTTAGGCTATCAGAGAAACAGCTATTGAATCTCACTCTTTGTGTTCCATTTGTTAAAAAGTCCAAAACCCCACCAAGTTAGGGTTCAAACAGAACTGATCAATCATTTTGTCAACTAAAATGTGGGGCTGGATCATGTTAAAAGTTGACGAAGAATCTATAATCCGCAATCTTGCATGTTTTTTTAATCCTTCCAAGTGCTCATACAATAATTTCAAAATTGTTACAGTTGTATCCTCCACATCCCTCTTTGCTCTCTATGCAAATTGGTGAGGGTCCAGAAGAGCCTCAGTTTTGTTAAGTAGTTGTTTCTTAATTAACTTCTCAAAGGATTTCATGATATGAGAAGTCAAGTATAATGACACCTTTTATTGGCTAACTAAAAAGATTACAAAATGCAACCTTTCGAGGCAACTCAGGGCCCTTCTTCAGGCAAGGCAGTAGAACACCCTAGTACTACATGATACGAGAAGTTAATGACACCTGGTATAAAGTCACTTAATGCTTTGGGTTGTTTAGTTTTGTCAATGGAATAACAGTTGCCTATTTCCATAGGCTGGGCACTTGCTGTAAATCCAAGGACATTTCAAATCTTCTTCTTCTACTTCTTTCAGCTGCTCCCGTTAGGGGTTGCCACAGCGGATCATCTTCTTCCATATCTTTCTGTCCTCTGCATCTTTCTCTGTTACAACCATCACCTGCATGTCCTCTCTCACCTTCACTTAGGCCTTCCTCTTCCCTGGCAGCTCTATCCTTAGCATCCTTCTCCCAATATATCCAGCATCTCTCTTCTGCACATGTCCAAACCAACGCAATCTCGCCTCTCTGGCTTTGTCTCCCAACCATCCAACTTGAGCAGACCCTCTAATGTACTCATTTCTAATCCTGTCCATCCTCGTCACACCCAGTGCAAATCTTAGCATCTTTAACTCTGCTACCTCCAGCTCTGTCTCCTGCTTTCTGGTCAGTGCCATTGTCTCCAACCCATATAACATAGCTGGTCTCACTACCGTCCTGTAGACCTTCCCTTTCACTCTTGGTGATACCCGTCTGTCACAAATTATTGCTGACACTCTTCTCCACCCATTCCACCCTGCCTGCACTCTCTTTTTCACCTCTCTTACACAATCCCCATTACTCTGTACTCTTGATCCCAAGTATTTAAACTCATTCACCTTCGCCAGCTCTACTGCCTGCATCCTCACCATTCCACTGACCTCCCTCTCATTTACACACATGTATTCTGTCTTGTTCCTACTGAACTTCATTCCTCTCCTCTCTAGAGCATATCTCCACCTCTCCAGGGTATCCTCAACATGCTCCCTACTATTGCTACAGATCACAGTGTCATCAGCAAACATCATAGTCCATGGGGACTCCTGTCTAATCTCTTCTGTCAACCTGTCCATCACCATTGCAAATAAGAAAGGGCTCAGAGCCGATCCCTGATGTAATCCCACCTCCAACTTGAATGCATCCGTCACTCCAACCACAGACCTCACCACTGTCACACTTCCCTCGTACATATCCTGTACAACTTTTACGTACTTCTCTGCCACTAACGACTTCCTCATACAATACCACAGCTCCTCTCAAGGCACCCTGTCATATGCTTTCTCCAGGTCCACAAAGATGCAATGCAACTCCTTCTGGCCTTCTCTAAACTTGTCCATCAAACTCCTCAGAGCAAACATTGCATCTGCGGTGCTCTTTTTTTGGCATGAAACCATACTGCTGCTCACTAATCATCACCTCACTTCTTAACCTAGCTTCCACTACTCTTTCCCATAACTTCCATGCTGTGGCTCATCAATTTTATTCCCCTGTAGTAACTGCAGTCCTGCACATCCCCCTTATTCTTAAATATCGGCACCAGAACACTTCTTCTCCACTCCTCAGGCATCCTCTCACTCCACTGCCATCTCTCCTGAACATCTCCATGCTTCCAAACGCAGGTCATCTGGACCAGCGGCCTTTCCATTTTTCATCCTCTTCATAGCTGTCCTTACTTCCTCCTTGCTAATCCTTTGCACTTCCTGATTCACTATCTCCACATCATCCAGCCTCTTCTCTCTCTCTCGTTCTCTTAATTCATCAGCCTCTCAAAGTACTCTTTCCATCTGCTCAACACACT
The DNA here is from genome assembly GCF_900747795.2 of Erpetoichthys calabaricus. Lineage (NCBI taxonomy): Eukaryota > Metazoa > Chordata > Cladistia > Polypteriformes > Polypteridae > Erpetoichthys > Erpetoichthys calabaricus. The sequence continues at coordinate 102,330,101 of NC_041404.2, forward strand.
CTCCTCGTTTGTGAGTACATTTCCATCTTTATCCTTTATCACCATAACCTGATGCACATCTTTCCTAGATCGGTCCCTCTGTTTAGCCAATCAGTACAGATCCTTTTCTCCCTCCTTAGTGTCCAACCTATCATACAACTCATCATACGCCTTTTCTTTAGCCTTCGCCACCTCTCTGTTCACCTTGCGACTTATCTCCTTGTACTCTTGTCTACTTTCTGCATCTCTCTGACTATCCCACTTCTTCTTTGCCATCCTCTTTCTCTGTATACTCTCCTGTATTTCCTCATTCCACCACCAGGTTTCCTTTTCCTCCTTCCTCTTTCCAGATGTCACACCAAGCACCCTTCTTGCTGTCACCCTTACTACATCTGCTGTAGTTTCCCAGCTGTCTGGTAACTCTTCACTGCCACCCAGTGCCTGTCTCACCTCCTCCCTAAACTCAGCCTTGCAGTCTTCCTTTTTCAACTTCCACCATTTGATCCTTGGCTCTGCCCTCACTCTCTTCCTCTTCTTGATCTCCAACGTCATCCTACAAACCACCATCCTATGCTGCTTAACTACACTTTCCCCTGCCACCACTTTGCAGTCTTCAATCTCCTTCAGATCAGCTCTTCTGCATAAGATGTAATCTACCTGCGTGCATCTTCCTCCACTCTTGTACGTAACCCTATGTTCCTCCCTCTTCTTAAAATGCATATTCACCACAGCCATGTCCATCCTTTTGGCAAAGTCCACCATCCTCTGACCTTCTTCATTCCTCTCCTTGACACCATACATACCCATCACCTCCTCGTCTCCACTGTTCCCTTCACCAACATGCCCATTGAAATCTCCTCCAATCACCACTTTCGGTCCCTTGGGTACACTGTTCATCACTTCATCCAGCTCACTCCAAAAACTTCTTTCTCACCCATTGCACACCCAACCTGTGGTACATATGCACTAACAACATTCATCATCACACCTCCAATTTCCAGCTTCATAATCATTACTCTGCCTGACACTCCTTTTACCTCCACAACACTCTTGACATACTCTTCCATCAGAATAACTCCTACCCCATTGAATGCTAAGGAAAAATCCAAAAATAGTGCTCTGACATATGAACCAGGCTGGTCAAGAAAAGTATAGATTGTTTTCACAACTACAATACCCCAAGTCAGAGACCAGTTAAAAAAAATGAAAAACTGGAGGAAGCTTCTTAAAGCAGGACTTTAAGAGCTGACCTGATATGCCATCTGGCCCCACTACCCTGTTTGTTTTAGCCCACCGCAAGCCTTTCTCCACTTCAGATAAACTAAACCCTATCACATCAGAATTCTTGGTGTTTTTACAAAGCATCTCCATAACTTCTGCATTTTGGGTGCTAAAATTGCTGGTTTCAAATATGGTAAAAAAAGTTATTAAGATCATTATCAGTCCTGCTAAATGTCAATTTTGAGTGCCTCTCATAGACTTCCTGGGGCATTTCAAAGGAATGGGTAATTCCATTGCTTTCCAAAATCTCTGCCACCACCAATGTTACACAACCTCGCATCTTACACACCCTCCTGACATTCTTGGACATGGTCACGTTCTACCACATCTTCATTCCCCTGCAGTTGTCAGAGGTGCAGTTGGATGGCAGTGCTGGCAGCACAGGTTGCCCACACCCAGTTGTCCCCAGCAACTACACACGCCCAGGGCAGTGGGCACCTTAATGTTTGGTGGCAAGCAAATTTGTTTGGCGAGGCATCAAAAAATACATTTGGGACTGTGCAGCAACTTGTGTAGCATTCTAGAAGGCTAAAGTAGATCGTCATGTTAAAGCCCCACTGACCCCTTTTTCCGGTGTCTGCTTGCCATTTTGGACATGTTCAAATGGAGCTGGTAGGCAGCTTTCCTCCTCCTCATAGTTTTACACACTTGCTCACTGTTGTTGACAGGACTACCAGGCAGCCTGAAGCTGATCCTTTAATGCCCATGACTGTAGAAAAAGTAGTGTGGACTTCTATCAGCACTTGGGTTACTTGGTTTGGCATGCCCTCCCTCATCACTTCTGACCGAGGTGCACAGTTCATTTCACAGCTATGGGCTACAATGGCACAGGACCTTGGGACAACACTGCACCATAACACTGCCCATCACCCCCAAGCTAATGGCTTTTGTGAGCGATTTCACCGGTTGCTAACATCAACCCTCAAGGCCTCTCTTAAAAACGACAGCTGGGTAGACCCCCTGCTGTGGGGGTTGATTGGGGCTACGTACAGCTCCAAAAGAGGATTTGCAAGTCTTGTCCACTGAACTGGTGCTTAGTCAGCGTCTTCAAATGCCTGGGGATGTTATCTTTCAGAGTTTTTTGCCCGGCACCACATTACAATATCATCCGCCTACCCAATAATTCTCATCTCACTCCTGGAAGTCCTGGAATGTGGAGACAAAACGTTCGTGCTTGACATAGGTGGCAAACAGCATATAGTCTCGGTGGATCGCCTCAAGCGTGCACACATGGATTCTTCTCAGTTTTTCGTCTTTTTTTCTGGCACCTGTTGGTGACCTGGCCCCTGCTTCCCTATCACACCTGTACCTACTGGGCATACAGATGTTATTTCTCTGTGTCTGATCACAGCCACTGAGAGCTGCAATGATGTAGTAGTACCTCATAGTAGTATCTTGTGTCCCACAACACGAACTGTGCCCAAAACTCCAGTAACTTTAATGCCACCGCGTTGGCAAACATGTCTAACGTAACTCTGGAATCGTCCAAGAGGGTTACCACTGTAGCTCCCTGTGATGGAAGAAAACATGCCAGACTATGTTTTCTCAATGCAGTCAAAAAATACTGACTTTATTACTGAATGTGGTTAAACTATATGCATAACTGTTGACTCTCCACTCATCACCCTGCCTCCTCCCACACTGCAGTGCATGTGAATTGTGTCTTTATAGAGCTACTACTTTACTGCAACATCGCATGGACATCAGGGACAGTGCCTCTGGATTGGCAGACCGGGGTGGTGGTCCCCCTCTTTAAGAAGGGGGATCGGAGGGTGTGTTCCAACTACAGAGGGATCACACTCCTCAGCCTCCCTGGAAAAGTCTATTCAGGGGTCCTGGAGAGGAGGGTCCGTCGGATAGTCGAGCCTCGGATTCAGGAGGAACAGTGTGGTTTTCGTCCTGGTCGCGGAACAGTGGACCAGCTCTATACCCTTAGCAGAGTCCTGGAGGGTGCATGGGAGTTTGCCCAACTAGTCTACATGTGTTTTGTGGACTTGGAAAAGGCATTCGACCGTGTCCCTCGGGGAATCCTGTGGGGGGTACTCTGAGAGTATGGGGGTACCGGCCCCCTTGATAAGGACTGTTCGGTCCCTGTACGATCGTTGCCAGAGCCTGGTCCGCATTGCCGGCAGTAAGTCGAACCCGTTTCCAGTGAGAGTTGGACTCCGCCAGGGCTGCCCTTCGTCACCGATTCTGTTCATAACTTTTATGGACAGAATTTCTAGGCTCAGCCAGGGCGTTGAGGGGGTCCGGTTTGGTGGGCTCAGGATTGGGTCACTGCTTTTTGCAGATGATGTTGTCCTGTTTGCTTCATCAGGCCGTGATCTTCAGCTCTCTCTGGATCGGTTCGCAGCCGAGTGTGAAGCGGCTGGGATGAGAATCAGCACCTCCAAATCCGAGACCATGGTCCTCAGCCGGAAAAGGGTGGAGTGCCCTCTCAGGGTTGGTAGCGAGATCCTGCCCCAAGTGGAGGAGTTCAAGTATCTCGGGATCTTGTTCACGAGTGAGGGAAGAATGGAGCGTGAGATCGACAGGCGGATCAGTGCGGCATCCGCAGTAATGCGGGCGTTGCATCGGTCTGTCGTGGTGAAAAAGGAGCTGAGCCGCAAGGCGAAGCTCTCAATTTACCAGTCGATCTATGTTCCTACCCTCACCTATGGTCATGAGCTATGGGTAGTGACCGAAAGAACGAGATCGCGAATACAAGCGGCTGAAATGAGTTTCCTCCGCAGGGTGTCTGGGCTTTCCCTTAAAGATAGGGTGAGAAGCTCAGTCATCTGGGAGGGGCTCAGAGTAGAGCCGCTGCTCCTCCGCATCGAGAGGAGTCAGATGAAGTGGCTCAGGCATCTGATCAGGATGCCTCCTGGATGCCTCCCTGATGAGGTGTTCCGGGCACGTCTAACCAGGAGGAGGCCCCGGGGAAGACCCAGGAAACGTTGGAGGGACTATGTCTCTCGACTGGCCTGGGAACGCCTTGGGATTCTCCCGGAAGAGCTAGAAGAAGTGGCCGGGGGAGAGGGAAGTCTGGGCATCTCTGCTCAAGCTGCTGCCCCTGCGACCTGACCTCGGATAAGCGGGAGACAATGGATGGATGGATGGATACTTTAGTGTGCTTGTGCCAAATATGAAGGACTGCCACGGCATTTAGTATAACTCACACATGGCTCTTCCAGCTAGATATGAGCAGTGGGACTGTGCTGTATCCAATTCAATACCCCCGTGTCCCATGGCAAAAATGTCAAAAAAAAAACACAAAATCAGTGATGTTTCATGATCAGGGCTTGTCCAGAAATCAATACTAGACTACGCCATTCTCTGCAGATTATTGCAAGGTTCAGATTATATTCTCTTTAAATAAATGTTATTTGCCTTTATGAACACTTCGCCCACATCAAGGAACACACAATTCTGTAGTTCATTTACGGGTGATAATTGCACACACAATTCTTTTAAGATGCAGAGATCAGAATATGAATGAAGATGCCTTTATACATAAAATATATATAGCCTTACAGTTTTTTCTAAAAGATTTTTTTATCTGTATGGATTTGTTCTCATGCATCGTCCCAAGTATTAATGATCACTAATAAAGAGGAACACGACAATTAACCTGTGATTTCCCAAATTCAAATCTGATGAATTGCGAGCATAAGCATCTGTTCCTCACAAAGATAGCCATTAATACATAATAATTAAAATGCACCATCATTTCTCATCACATTTTTCCCTGCATATATTTCAATAATTTGCATTTTTTAATTAGATATGGTGGCTTAACCCCTACGAGGTCTAAGTGTTATTAAATCAGGCCTTTCAAACCTATTAGAGAGATGTGTGCATTTTGGCATTTACAGAGACCTGGGTGAATGGAAACAATTTGGATAACTGTTTGACAACTGATGAATTTGGTGCACCAACTCATTCGGACAGAGACTCAACCATCATCAGTAAGTCTGCATTTATATAAATAAAACGGTAGTGGTTAGAGAAAAACTGCACATGAAAGATGTGGAGCTTCTTTCTGTCAAGCTGTACCCCATTTATCTGTCCAGAGAATTTCCACAGATTTTCATGATGATCATGTACAGTATATTTAACCGAGGGCAGTGGCAAGAGAGGCCATTAACATCTTGTCCAGCTTGAATCGCTGTCTCCTGACTCTCTGAACTTTATTTTGGGAGACTTTAAACAGTGTGCACTGAACAAAACACTTTGCAGATATTAACCAATATGCCATTTGCCCAGCTCGTCACAACAGAGTGCTCGATCAATGCCATGGAAACATCAAAATGTTCTGCTATCACTGAGACCAGCTACCAGTTAATCTCTGTGAACTACAAATATACTGGATGAATTAAAAGCATCTGGGACGGAGAAGTTTTAAGACACCTTTGCCAGCTATCATTATGAGCAATGCACAATCCTTGAGGAACAAATGGATGATACCTTCATGAGTACCGAGAACGCTGACTGATGTTCATTACTAAGACCTAGATTAAGAATAACGACTCAGATACAGCTTTTGGAATGGATGACTTTGATTGTGTATGGCAAAATAAAAACGTAGCTTCTGGAAAGCAATTTTACATTAAAAAAGGTGGCGCAAGAATATCACTGTAAAAGAGGGCATCTGCATGCCAAATATTGAACTACTCACCGTTGGACTTTAATCAATTATTTGTGACAAGAAGTTTACATACTACCGCATGCTGATGTGGGAGCTGCAGCTGAAACCATTCTTGAAACTGTTCAAAAAGTAGAAATCAAATTACCTGGCTCTGTCAATCTTGTAATGGGTGATTTTAATTTATGCAATCTGTAATCAGTATTACCACATTACCATTAGTAGTGAATATTAATACTAAAGGGGACAAAACACTATACAAGAGTTATGGAAATGTCTCTGCTGCCTACATATAGCATTCACCTACTACAAGTACAAACAGCAACTGAAACAAGAAAAACCAACCATACGAAAAACACAAAACTAGTGCAAGGACAATATAGACGAACTTCTGGAATGCTTCTCCCTGTACTGACTAGGATATGCTAACATCCTCACAGTCAATGAATGAAGGCACTTTCACTGTAAGTGAATATATGAAATTTTATAAATCTATTATCATTAAGGAAAACACTGTCAAGTGCAGCCTAACAGCAAGCCATGGATCAATAAGGTGTTTAAAGCATTTCTATTGGAAAAACAACATGCTCATCAAGAAAATAAGTTAGAAGAAAAATGAATTATACAGCAACAGGTTAACAGGTTAATTAAACAAAATAAAAAAATGTACAGGGAAAAATCAAGAGGTGGTTCAATGATAACAATCCAAAGTAGGCTTGTAAAGGTCTAAAAACAGTCACAGGACTGGATTCTAAAAGGAGTGTGAATTTTCCACTATTTTTTGACAAACACCAGAAGTGTTTAGCACTAAGCACTAAGTAGGCTAAAACGCCCAATATGGCAGAAAAACTACTTGGCTGACTGATTAGAGCACCATCCAGGCCGCAGTCTTATGATCTTACATAACAGGCTATAGTTTATGCCACCTATTACTATCCTGTAGCTGTTAACCATAATTCCTGTTGTGGGGCATTCTATATATTTAGTCATGATGCAAACTTAAATTACTTAATAATCAAAAAATAAGGTGTTTAATTAGACCAAGAGATAAAATCAGACTCTCTGCCAGGGGCACCTGTAATAGTAACTTAGTTCAAATTAAAAACAAAAATATATCACCAGTTCAGAAAGAACTATGCAGTTTTAAATGCTGCTTATTAAACAGTTGTTTTGGTAAATGATATTATATTGAGTACAGAATCTGATTTGTTTTCTCACTGAAACCTGGTTAAGTAAATTTGACACTGTATCCCTTGCTGAGGCGTCACCAGATGGATACACATTCCTCATAAATCTTGAGATTCTGGTCAAGGAGGTGGCCTTTTGAATTATTCATTGTGACAAAAAGCAAATCACTTCTAAAAATTTAGGTGACTTCACATCCTTTGAGGCATTCACTTTCAATATTAAAACAGACTCCAACACAATAATCATGCTAATCTACAGATACCAGTGCCATATATTGTTCATGATTTACTTTGGCGACCTTTTATCTGATTTGGCTATAATTTATGATCACATAGTGTTGATAGGGGATTTTAATGTATACATTGATGTGGAAACTGACACTTTTAGCAAATATTTCACTGATTTGTTAAATTCAGTGAGGTTTTGTCAGATTGTCAAAGGTCCAACTCATAATCATAAACACACATTAGATTTAATTATGACTAACAAAGTAGAGGTTTGTTTAACTGCTCTTTGTCTCAAACAAACTTTGTCTTAAACAAACTTCCTATGATGAAAAACAATTTTGGACAGCGTTTTCCCTTGCCCGGACGCGGGTCACCGGGGCCCCACTCTGGAGCCAGGCCTGGAGGTGGGGCTCGATGGCGAGCGCCTGGTGGCCGGGCCTGCACCCATGGGGCTCGGCCGGGCACAGCCCGAAGAGGCAACGTGGGTCCCCCTTCCCATGGGCTCACCACCTATGGGAGGGGCCAAGGAGGTCGGGTGCAGTGTGAGTTGGGTGGTGGCCGAAGGCGGGGACCTTGGCGGTCCGATCCTCGGCAACAGAAGCTGGCTCTTGGGATGTGGAATGTCACCTCTCTGAAGGGGAAGGAGCCTGAGCTAGTGCGCGAAGTTGAGAGGTTCCGGCTAGATATAGTCGGACTCACCTCGACGCACAGCTTGAACTCTGGAACCAATCTCCTTGAGAGGGGCTGGACTCTGTACCACTCTGGAGTTGCCCCCCGGTTAGAGGCGCCGAGCGGGTGTGGGTATACTTATTGCCCCCCCGACTTGGAGCCTGTACATTGGGGTTTACCCCGGTGGACGAGAGGGTAGCCTCCCTTCGCCTTCGGGTGGGGGGACGGGTCCTAACTGTTGTTTGTGCGTATGCACCGAACAGCAGTTCGGAGTACCCACCCTTTTTGGAGTCCATGGAGGGGGTGCTAAAGGGCATACCTTCTGGGGACTCCCTCGTTCTGCTGGGAGACTTCAATGCTCACGTGGGCAATGACAGTGAGACCTGGAAGGGCGTGATTGGGAGGAATGGCCCCCCCGATCTGAACCCGAGCGGTGTTTTGTTATTGGACTTCTGTGCTCGTCACGGATTGTCCATAACGAACACCATGTTCAAGCATAGGGGTGTTCATATGTGCACTTGGCACCAGGACACCCTAGGCCTCAGTTCGATGATTGACTTTGTGGTCGTGTCGTCGGACTTGCGGGCCACATGTCTTGGACACTCGGGTGAAGAGAGGGGCGGAGCTGTCAACTGATCACCACCTGGTGGTGAGTTGGCTTCGATGGTGGGGGAGGATGCCGGTCAGGCGTGGTAGGCCCAAACGTGTTGTGAGGGTCTGCTGGGAACGTCTGGCAGAGCCCCCTGTCAGAAGTAGCTTCAACTCCCACCTCCAGCAGAATTTCGACCACATCCCGAGGGAGGTGGGGGACATTGAGTCCGAATGGGCCATGTTCCGTGCCTCTATTGTTGAGGCAGCTGACCGGAGCTGTGGCCGTAAGGTGGTCGGTGCCTGTCGTGGCGGCAATCCCCGAACCCATTGGTGGGACACCGGCGGTGAAGGATGCCGTCAAGCTGAAGAAGGAGTCCCTACAGGACCCTTTTGTCCTGTGGGACCCTGGAGACAGCTGATAGGTACCGGCATGCCAAGCGGAATGCGGCTTTGGTGGTTGCTGAGGCAAAAACTCGGGTGTGGGAGGAGTTTGGGGAGGCCATGGAGAACGACTTTCGGACGGCTTCGAGGAGATTCTGGTCCACCATCCGGCGTCTCAGGAAGGGGAAGCAGTGCAGTGTCAACACTGTATATGGTGGGGATGGTGCGCTGCTGACCTCAACTCGGGACGTTGTGGGTCGGTGGGGGGGAGTACTTCGAAGACCTCCTCAATCCCATTAACATGCCTTCCAATGAGGAAGCAGAGCCTGGGGACTCAGAGGTGGGCTCCCCAATCTCTGGGACTGAGGTCACCGAGGTGGTCAAAAAACTCCTTGGTGGCAGGGCCCCGGGGGTGGATGAGATACGCCCGGAGTTCCTCAAGGCTCTGGATGTTGTAGGACTGTCTTGGTTGACACGCCTCTGCAACATCGCATGGATATCAGGGACAGTGCCTCTGGATTGGCAGACCGGGGTGGTGGTCCCCCTCTTTAAGAAGGGGGATCGGAGGGTGTGTTCCAACTACAGAGGGATCACACTCCTCAGCCTCCCTGGAAAAGTCTATTCAGGGGTCCTGGAGAGGAGGGTCCGTCGGATAGTCGAGCCTCGGATTCAGGAGGAACAGTGTGGTTTTCGTCCTGGTCGCGGAACAGTGGACCAGCTCTATACCCTTAGCAGTGTCCTGGAGGGTGCATGGGAAATAAACCCTGATTGCGGCTCTGTGCAGAAAGAAGCCTCATTATGTAATGTTGCACTGTTTAACTCGAGGTCTCTTAATGGCAAAAGCATTGGTGCTGTCAGAACTCATCACTGACACCAAACTTGATATTCTGTGTTTAACGGAGACTTGGCAAAAACCAAACGAATTTGCGTCTCTCACAGAGGCGACTCCAATGGTTTCACTTTCCACTCAGAGCCTCGCAGCTCAAGACAAGGCGGCGGGCTGGCAGTAATTATCAGAGAAGACTTAAACATTAAAAGAATTCCAATTGACTGTCCATTGTCTTTTGAGTGCCTGGCTCTTAAACTAATAACGGAATCAGGTCCTGTCTCACTCATTGTTCTCTATCGTCCCCCAAAATACAATGCATCCTTCTTATCCGATTTGATTGAACTTTTGACCCACCTAAGCTCTTACTCTCAGAGAATTATGCTTCTTGGTGATTTCAACATCCATATGACACCCCCCACATCTAAACTGAGAAATGAATTCCTGTCCTTACTGGACTGTTTTGACTTGACACAACATGTTGATTTTCCAACCCATCTGGCGGTCATATATTGGACCTGATCTGCACTTCTGGACTATCTGTTGCCAACATTTACAGCACTGATTTGGGACTCTCTGACCATAAAGCAGTATTTTTCACTGTCTCATTACCTATCCCACCTCTTACCTGTAAACGACAAATTTCTTACAGAAACCTTAAAAATATCTGTCCCTCTATCCTTTCTGGATCCATTTCTGATCTTTTACTGTCTGCACCTATTCCACCAACACTAGATAGTTTTGTTGACCACTATAACACAGCCCTTCACTCAGCATTAGATAAAACAGCTCCTTTAAAACATAAGGAGGTTTCCTTTAAACGCTCAGCTCCTTGGTATAACTCAGAATTGCGATCTATGAAAGCAGCTGGCCGACGCCTGAGAGAATGTCATGTAAGACTCGGCCTCACCGTGCACATCCAGGCTTTCTCTGACCACCAAAGAGCTTACAGAGAAGCACTAACTTCTGCCAAGAACACCCATTATGGCAGAATAATAGAAAGTGGCCATGATAACCCAAGGGTTTTGTTCTCTGTAGTTAATAAACTACTCGAACCCGCATCTGGTCCAACTACCTCTTCTACTGAAGTCTGTGAGGAATTCCTCCACTTTTTCCATAACAAAATTAAAGATCTAAATAATTCAACTAACATAAATATATCATCTGTTTATATCTCTCCCTGTTTTCCCACTCCATCCAGCTCCTTCTCTAAGTTCTCACCAGTCACTTCTGCGTTTGTTAATAACCTGCTTTGTAAGATGAGGCCGACTACTTGTGTACTGACCCCATCCCCACCACACTACTTAAATCCTGCCTTCATGCCATAATCCCGACTGTTACAACAATAATAAACTCATCCCTTGACACTGGCTCCGTTCCGCTCACTTTTAAAATTGCTTCTGTAACCCCAATGTTAAAAAAGTCTGGCCTTGATGCTGACAATCTTAACAATGTCCTGCCTATTTCCCACTTACCTTTCCTGTCAAAAGTTCTTGAGCGTGCTGTAGCTTCCCAACTCACCAATTACCTAACCTCTAATAATTTGATGGAACCCTTTCAGTCTGGTTTCAGGGCGTGGCACAGCTGTGAAACTGCTCTGCTACGGGTAACCAATGATTTGCTTATGGCAGCAGACTCTGGATAATAACTAGCATATTAATTCTGTTAGACCTCAGTGCAGCATTTGACACAGTCAGACATGACATCCTACTGTCCAGAATGGAGAACATGCTGGGTATCTCTGGCACTACCCTCCAGTGGTTCAAGTCCTATCTGACTGATAGGCAAGAGTTTGTTAGTCTTGGCAACAGCAGATCCAACTCCGTGCCAGGCACACAAGGAGTCCCTCAGGGCTCTGTCCTTGGTCCTCTGCTTTTCTGTATTTATATGCTTCCCCTTGGCCATATTATCCGTAGTTATGGATTGGGTTATCATTTTATGCAGATGATACCCAGCTCTACTTCAATGTTAAAAGTTGAACTTCATCAGAGCTTTCTCAGCTCACAACCTGCCTTAATGAAATTAAAACCTGGATGGAGCAGAACTCTTTAAAATTAAATTGCAATAAAACTGAACTCCTGCAAATTGGGACTAAAATGCAACTTAATAAAATGAGCTCATTCTCAGTACATCTTGGCGGTGATCTCATCAGACCTGCCTCTACTGTAAAAAATCTTGGTGTCATTTTTGATTCCTCCCTCACTTATTCCACCCACATAAATCACATTAAGAAACTTTTTTACTTTCACCTCCGTAACATATCCCGTGTTCGCTCCTTCCTCTCCTTCTCTAATGCTGAGAAACTTGTCCATGCTTTTATCACATCCCGCATCGATTATTGTAATTCCCTACTGGCAGGTGCCCCTTCTAATCTTATATCACAGTTCCAGCTTATTCAAAACTCAGCTGCAAGAGTCCTTACTCGAACCAGCAGCAGCGAGCACATCACACCCATCCTGCCTCCGTCTTCACTGGCTCCCTGTGTCCTACAGAATCGAATATAAAATCCTACTAATAACCTACAAAGCTTTAAATAACCTCGCACCAAACTACATCAGTGACCTCCTCCATCACTATGTGCCTGCCTGCCCACTTAGGTCCTCTGATTCTGGCAATCTTGTTGTGCCTCTCACTAATCTACACTCCATGGGTGACAGGGGCCTTCAGCTGTATAGCGCCCAGACTCTGGAATGACCTACCAAAATTAATCAGGTCAGCTGACTCCATGAATTCTTTTAAAAAACAACTCAAAACTCATCTGTTCAGGAAGGCTTTTAGCTCTACTTGACTTTATTACCTTTCTCTCAGTTTACTTCTCTGTGAAGATGCCAATGTAACCTGTATGTGTGTGCTAGACCATCAATTATGTTGTCTGTTTTTTTTTCAGAATTTACTGTCTTAATCTTCTTTATTTATTTATCTGGTTTGTACAATGCTATATACTGTATATTCTGCCGTTCTTTATTATATTCTGTAAGTGCCTTGAGCATGGGAAAGGCGCTATATAAATAAAATGTATTATTATTATTATTATTATTATTATTATTATTATTATTATTATGGGAGTTTGCCCAACCAGTCTACATGTGTTTTGTGGACTTGGAAAAGGCATTCGACCGTGTCCCTTGGGGAATCCTGTGGGGGGTACTCCGAGAGTATGGGGTACTGGCCCCCCTGTACGATCGGTGCCAGAGCTTGGTCTGCATTGCCGGCAGTAAGTCGAACCCGTTTCCAGTGAGAGTTGGACTCCGCCAGGGCTGCCCTTTGTCACCAATTCTGTTCATAACTTTTATGGACAGAATTTCTAGGCGCAGCCAGGGCGTTGAGGGGGTCCGGTTTGGTGGGCTCAGGATTGGGTCACTGCTTTTTGCAGATGATGTTGTCCTGTTTGCTTCAACAGGCCGTGATCTTCAGCTCTCTCTGGATCGGTTCGCAGCCGAGTGTGAAGCGGCTGGGATGAGAATCAGCACCTCCAAATCCAAGACCATGGTCCTCAGCCGGAAAAGGGTGGAGTGCCCTCTCAGGGTTGGTAGCGAGATCCTGCCCCAAGTGGAGGAGTTCAAGTATCTCGGGGTCTTGTTCACGAGTGAGGGAAGAATGGAGCGTGAGATCGACAGGTGGATCGGTGCGGAATCCGCAGTAATGCGGGCGCTGCATCGGTCTGTCATGGTGAAAAAGGAGCTGAGCCGCAAGGCGAAGCTCTCAATTTACCAGTCGATCTATGTTCCTACCCTCACCTATGGTCATGAACTATGGGTAGTGACCGAAAGAACGAGATCGCGAATACAAGCAGCTGAAATGAGTTTCCTCCGTCTGGGCTTTCCCTTAAAGATAGGGTGAGAAGCTCAGTCATCCGGGAGGGGCTCAGAGTAGAGCCGCTGCTCCTCCTCATCGAGAGGAGTCAGATGAGGTGGCTCGGGCATCTGATCAGGATGCCTCCTGGACGCCTCCCTGGTGAGGTGTTCCAGGCACGTCTAACCGGGAGGAGGCCCCGGGGAAGACCCAGGACACGCTGGAGGGACTATGTCTCTCGACTGGCCTGGGAACGCCTTGGGATTCTCCCGGAAGAGCTAGAAGAAGTGGCCGGGGAGAGGGAAGTCTGGGCATCTCTGCTCAAGCTGCTGCCCCCGCGACCCGACCTCAAATAACTGGGAGACAATGGATGGATGGATGGATGGATGGATGTATAACAAAGTAGAAGTTAAAAATTTAAATATTACTCCAGTAAATTAATTTATTACTGATCACTACTTAATTACATTTGATTTAGTTCTGCCCTTACCAATACACTCACAGGTTAAAACAAAGACAGTGTGACATCTATATTGTAATTCTGTTTCAAAATTTATAGATACTTGAAGTGAAGTGTAATTGTGGAAAACCATTTAGATAAGTCAATATAAAATGTAAACATGGAAAACAATTTAAATCAACTAACGTCAAATTATAGTATGACCTTGAGAGATGCTCTGGATGCAATGACTCCCCTTAAAGCAGAAGTGATCAAAACACATAGAAACTCTCCCTGATTTAATGAGAACACTCGAGCTCTTAAATTAAAGTATTAAAAACTGGAGCACAGAATGAGAACAACAAAGTTGCAGATTTTGAAACTGCATGCCAGAGAGTGTTAAAAATATAAAAAAGCTCTCTTTAAAGCTCGCTTAATCTGCTATTCTAAAATAATAGATAACAATAATAACAATCCTTTTGTACTGTTAAGAAAAGTGGATATTTTAACAAATGGGAATTCGGATCTACAGTGCAAAATACCAACGGACATTAGCAGTACAAACTTTATGAACTTCTTTAAAAAGAAAATTAAAAACATAAGATCCCAGATCTCAGCATCACAGTGCAAACCGCATAGTAGCTTGGCAGACCCTGTCTCACCTTGCATTCTACACTTTAGAAATTTTAATCCAATACGAGTAGAACAGGAAGTCTTAACTTTAATTTCTAAAATGAAACCTACTGGTGCACAACAAAACTAGTAACAGATCCAATGGATGTTCTTGCAGCATCTATTCATAACATTATTAATGGTTCATTATTGCATGGCACAATACCTCATGCACTAAAACTGTCAGTCATTTACTTAAAAAGTCAGACCTAGGCCCACAAACATTTAATAATTATAGATCCATATCAAATTTAACCTTTCTCTTAAAATACTTGAAAAGTAGTCAGGCAATCAGTTTCAGGCACACCTTACACATTACAATTTATATGAGAAATTGCAGTCTGGATTCCACACTGGTCATAGTACAGAAACGGCACTAACACGTGTTGTAAACAACATTCAGATGTCCTCTGGTGAAGGAAACTCCACTGTAATTATGTTGCTAGGACTTAAATGCAGCGTTTGACAAAATTGACCATTCTATTTCACTACACAGGCTGGAAAATGACAATGGGCTCACAGGAAATGTCCTTTCCTGGTTCAGTTCTTATTTATCAAATTGATTCCAGTACATACAGAAATGTGCTGACAGTACTCCATCATTATACACAGAAAATGAAAATATGGTGTCCCGCAAAGCTCAGTACTGGGAGTCGGTTACTGTTTTCACTTTACATTCTATCACTGGGAGCTATCATTAGAAAACAATGTTCATTTTCACTCATACACAAATGAAACCCAATTATTCCCTTCTTTTAAACCAAATGCAGTTTCTCTGATTTTGTCTTTAATTTGGTTGTGTTAGTGAATTCAAGGAGTGGATGGATGAGAACTACTTGTCTTTAAACACTGATAAAACAGAGATGTTAATTATTAGAGGGAATGGTGCTGATAGCAACAGTATTTTGACATTATTTAACTCATTTGGAATCACTATTAATTTGACTGAATCAGTATGTCATTTAAAGCACACACTATAAAATTGTCCAAAACATGTTTCTTTCACATTAAAAATGTTGGGAAATTAAGGAGTTTTCTAAATATGCGGGATACTGGATACTGAGAAATTAATTCATGTATTTATTTATAGCAGGATTGACTACTACAAAACCCAGCCACAAGAGATGGACCTAGAGAAAGCCTATGACAGGGTGTGTTGAGAGGAGTTGTGGTGTTGTTTGAGGACATCGAGAGTGGCAGAGAAGTATGTAAGAGTTTGTTCAGGATATGTAAGAGGGAAGTGTGACAGTGGTGAGGTCTGCATTAGGAGTGACGGATGCATTCAACATGGGGGTGGGATTACATTAGAGATCGGCTCTGAGCCCTTTCTTGTTTGCAGTGGTGATGGACAGGTTGACAGGTGAGATTAGACAGGAGTCCCCCTTGGACTATGATGTTTGCTGATGACATTGTGATCTGTAGCGAGAGTAGGGAGCAGGTTGAGGACAGCCTGGAGAGGTGGAGATATGCTCTAGAGAGGAAAGGAATGAAGGTCAGTAGGAACAAGACAGAATACATGTGTGTGAATGACAGGAAAGTCAGTGGAATAGTGAGGATACAGGGAGTAGAGCTGGCGAAGGTGGATGACTTTAAATACTTGGGATCAACAGTACAGAGTACTGTGGAAGAGAGGTGAAAAACAGAGTGAAGGCAGGGTGGAATAGGTGGACAAGAGTGTCAGGAGTAATTTATGACAGACAGGTATCAGCAAGAATGAAAGGGAAGGTCTATAATGAGACTTGCTATGTTATATGGGTTGGAGACAATGGCACTGACATAAAAACAGGAGACAGAGCTGGAGGTGGCAGAGTTAAAGATGTTAAGATTTGCATTGAGTTTAATGAGGATATATAGAATTAGAAATTAGTACATTAGAGGGTCAGCTCAGGTTGGACGGTTTGGAGACAAAGTCAGAGAGGTGAAAAAAAGATGTACTGTAACAAACTATTGAAATCAGCCTCACCTTATTTTTCAGTAGCTTCAAGTTTCCTCACTGTATTTAATTTGCCATCTTGCTTGCAAGGGAAACATATTTGGATATTGTCAGTAACATTACACGCAATGTATTGTAATTTCAGTGATAGTATAAATTTTTGTAGACTTTGCAGATAGGAACATGATGTCTTACATGCACATGCATTTCTGCAGCTGCAGGAAAATGCTTCACTATAGCATATTATCTGAGGACAAAACAAACTTCACAAGGAACTTTGAAAAACATTATTATACAGGTTAAAAATTTCCAACCTGAATAGATCAATATACCACCTATCTCTAAAATCATGAAACCAATACTCTTTGTGATGCCATTTGAACAATTTTCAGGAGTTAGCAATCTAATAAATAAATTAATAGATAGATAGAAAGATAAATTTGGTCTATATACTGTAGCCTGCAACTCCACTGTAAAACCAAGGTTCAGTTTTTTTCTTATCAGCAGTGTAGACTGAATCTGACATAAAGGTTCCGATTTCTTTTTTGAATCCAGAATGTACACATACAAATGGCATGATCTGGAAAATTGCTATGCTCTAACTATACATATCACAGTGTCTTTGCCAGAATTTGTCCATTAATCCCAAATAGTAGTTGAGGGGTGCTCTTCTGAAAAAATCATCACTAAAATTTCTTGGTTCAAGAGGTTCAACTGTAGATGACATAATGAATGCAATGTTCCCATATATAAAAACAATTTACATGCAATAGATGACAGAATACCAAATGATTTTTAATAAATGCTTGTTCTCCTGCCAGAATGAGATGACAGAACTTCTAGGTCTGCTGTTTCTGGTTCTGTTTCCAAGATGACAGGTTGGAAGTTTTGCAGTGATGTGACTTGTTTTAAAATAAACCAGGACAACAACAGTATCAGCATTTCAGATCATCTTTTTCTAAATATGTTTTGTGAACTTCTGTGTTACCCAACACAGCTTTCTCCAAGGCATTGAAAGTAACGCTTTCAATCTGCAGCTTCACCAACCCCCTCTGTAGCTGTGCCTCCAAGAGGTGCAGATTTGTATACTGATTTTGAATGTGAATAATGATTGTCATCATGAATACATGAATTGACAAAACTGTGTTATTCAAAAAGTACAGTAGTTGTTCTTTCTCATACTGAAAACAGTTGCTCAGTATTGTAACCCCAGAGCTTAGGAACTAAATCTGTCCTCTGGAGGACATCCCTATTGTCCTTTAT
Organism: Erpetoichthys calabaricus; assembly: GCF_900747795.2. Classification (NCBI taxonomy): domain Eukaryota; kingdom Metazoa; phylum Chordata; class Cladistia; order Polypteriformes; family Polypteridae; genus Erpetoichthys; species Erpetoichthys calabaricus. The sequence goes on from NC_041404.2 coordinate 102,347,966, forward strand.
TTTCGATTCATACAGAAGAAAATGGCTTGAAAAAACCTGTTAATGGATGGGCATGAGGGACTGTGTTTTCTGCCTTAGTGTGGTTGGAAGAGACACCTGCAGTTTTCCAGTCTCAGCGGCACATATCACAAATTGGTATGTGTGGCCAAGCTCTGTGGAAAGTCATATACACAGATATTGGGGATATGCTTCCAAGACAACTTTAAACCACAGAACAAAATGTTCACGCCAGGGGTTTGAACTTTAGACACAAAGACGCCTCTGATATGAACTTCCTAGGCTCCCTGGAACACATAATTCAAACCAAACAAATATCGGCAGACACCGCATAGGAAATAAGGTGTGCTTTGGCTAGCCAGTTACACACAAGACTTCCAATTGTCTGCAATTCCAAAAAAGAACAGAAGGCTTTAAGATCACTACGGAATGACAACAGCATTGTTATTACACCACCTGGCAAAGGAGAAGCAACAATGGAAGTGGACAAAGAGCAAGATGTTACCGCAATAAAGGAAATTCTCTCCGACACCACTGCCTATGAGCAATTAACCAGCGACCCTACCAAAAATCACCATAAATAAAGTCAACACCACCCTGGGTAAACTCCAAAATAACAACTGTTTAAACTTACAAGATTACTGTAAAATGAAATTGAATGATGCAATCTGCCCAGAATTCTACTGCTTCCCAAAAATCCACAAGACCCCTTTAAAATTCAGACCAGTTGTCAGCCTAACAGGTGGACCAACTTACAGCTTATCTAAAAGACTTTTTCATAGCTAAACTAAACAAACCTAAATTAAAGAACAACCCCACCATAATGACACGAACAAAGCTGACCACTAAGGACATAATGCATCTAATATCACTTTGCCAAAATACCCACTTCCATTTTAATGGAAAACACTACAGACAAAAAGAAGGCATGCCAATGGGATCTCCATTACCAGGATTCTAAGCTGAACTAGTTATGCAGTGATTTGAAACTGTGGCTCTAACTATGTTCAAACTTAAACTCTGGATATGCTACATCGACGACACATTCATCTTATCAAAAAGTAACCAGCTGAATGAATTTTACAGCCACATCAACTCAATATTCCCTGCAATCCATTTCATGATAGTGAAAAAAATGAACGGACATATAAATTTCCTCGACATTTCTATTGAAAGAGGTAACCACACCGGTTTAATTACGAGTGTTTATCGCAAGAAATGTTATGCAGGAATATACTACACTTTTCCAGCAACCACCCTTCATCAATTTATGTAAAGACATCAATATGTGTTAGGACTTTGTACAAAAGGATTAGCGCCCATTGTAACAAAATGCACACAAAAAATGAAAGACATTATCTTTTTCATCTGTTCACATCAAAAGACTACCCCAAGACATTTATTAAAGAATGACTATATAGGAGACGCCCCAGACCTCAGCAAATAGTTGATTCCAACTCAGTCCCCCACCGCACTTTCCACACCCTCTCTTATCATTGCGGCATGTCAGAAGTACAGCACCTGTCTGAGATCAAGATAGTGCACAAACTGGCAAACATTTTACGGACTGTCCTTTTCAATGCCAAAAGTAAAAAGTCGACCACAGGGACAAAAAACTCAGTTTACAGCATTCCATGCAGTGCATGACCAGTGGTATATGGGGGACAAACATTTAAAAGATTTGCAACATGTATACAGGACCATCGCAATGCTGTCAGAAGGAAAGACCCACGGTCTCTGATTTACACACATACAAGTTCCACAGGACACACGTTTAACTGGGACACCGTGCAAATAAAATTCAAGGCCAATGCTAAGAGTGCCAGAGAGCTGGCTTAATCATGGCTCTCAAATGAAAATGCAAATAACAGACACTTGGACTTGAGCATAGCATTTGCAGGCTTAAAAAGAAAAACATTCAAATAAAAAAAAGACTATGACCAATACCTCCTGAACCTTACGTTATTAATCCACACCCCCGACAACCTCCCCCTCAACCTTCACCCTTCACCTGCTATATATTGCCTTTGATTTCTATATGTCTAATCACTTTCCTCTGCTGATGAAACTTGGTAGGCTGTCGAAACCTTAGGAATTTTCTTCTTCTTTTGGCTGCTTCCATTATGGGTTACCACAATGGGATCATCTTTTTCCATTTTTCCTGTCCTCTGTATCTTGCTCTGTTACACCTGCATGTACTTTCTCACCACATCCATAAACCTATTCTTAGGCCTTCCTCTTTTCCTCGTGCCTGGAAGCTCTATCCTTAGCATCATTTTCCTAATATACTCAGCATCTCTCCTCTGCACATATCCAAACCAACGCAGTCTTGCCTCTCTGACTTTGACTCCAAACTGTCCAACCTGAGCTGATCCTCTAATGTACTAATTTCTAATCCTGTCCATCTTCGTCACATCCAATGCAAATCTTAACATCTTTAACACTGCCACCTCCAGCTCTGTCTCTTGTTTTTTGGTCAGTGCCGTTGTCTCCAACCCATATAACATACTGTAGCTGGTCTTGCTATGGACCTACCCTTTCACTCTTGCTGATACCTGTCTGTCAAAAATTACTCCTGACATTCTTCTCCACCTATTCCACCCTGCCTGGACTCTCTTTTTCACCTCTCTTCCACAATCCCCTTTACTCTGTACTGTGGATCCCAATTATTTAAACTCATCCGCCTTTGCCAACTCTACTCCCTGTATCCTCACCATTCCACTGACCTCCCTCTCATTTAGACTCCTGTCTAATCTCATCTGTCAACTTGTCCATCGCCATTCTAAATACGAAAGGGCTCAGAGCCGATCCCTGATGTAATCCCACCTCCACGTTGAATGCATCCATCACTCCTACCGCAGACCTCACCGCTGTCACACTGCCCTTGTACATATCCTGTACAACTCTTACATACTTCTCTGCCACTCCCGACTTCCTCATACAATACTGCAACTTCTCGTGACACACCCTGTACTTTGCTTTCTCCAGGTCCACAAAGACGCAATGCAACTCCTTCTGGACTTATCTATACTTCTACATCAACACTCTCAGAGCAAACATTGCTTCTGTGATGCTCCTTCCTGGAATGAAACCATGCTGCTGCTCACTAATCATTGCTTCCCTCCTTAACCTAGCTTCCACTACTCTTTCCCATAACCATGCGGTGGCTCATCAATTTTATCCCCCTGTAGTTACTACAGCTCTGCACATACCCCTTATTCTTAAAAGTGGTACCAGTACACTTCTTCTCCACTCCTCAGGCATCCTCTCACTTTCCAAGATTCCATTAAACAATCTGGTTAGAAACTCTACTCCCATCTGTCTTAAACACCTCCATGCTTCCACAGGTATGTCATCTGGACCAACAGACTTTCCATTTTTCATCCTCTTCATAGCTGTCCTTGTTTTCTCCTTGCTAATGCGTTGCACTTTCTGATTCACTATCGCCACATCATCCAACCTTCTCTCTCTCTCTCATTCTCTTCATTCATTAGCCTCTCAAAGTACTCTTTCCATCTGCTCAACACACCTTTCTCACTTGTGAGTACATTTCCATCTTTTACCTTTATCACCCTAACCTGCTGCACATCTTTCCCAGCTTGGTCCTTCTGTCTAGCCAATCGGTACATGTGCTTTTCTTCCTCTTTAGTGTGCAACCTCTCATACAACTCATATACGGCACCCCTCTCTTCACCTTACGCTTTATCTCCTTGTATTCCTTGTCTATTTTCTGCATCTCTCTGACTATTCCACTTCTCTTTCACCAACCTCTTCCTCTGTATACTCTTGTACTTCCCCATTCCACCACCATGTTTCCTTTTCCTCCTTCCTCTGTCCAGATGTCACGCCAAGCACGCTTCTTTCAGTCACCCTTACTATTTCTGCTGTAGTTGCCTGGCTATCTGGCAACTCTGCCTCCCAGTACCTGTCTTACCTCCTCTCTGAACTCAACCTTGAAGTCCTCCTTTTTCAACTTCCACCATTTGATCCTTGGCTCCGTCCTCATTCTCCTCCTCTTCTTTATCTCCAGTGTCATCTTACACACCACCATTCTATGAGGCCTAACTACACTTTACCCTGCCACCACTTTGCAGTCTTCAAGTTCTTTCAGATAGACTCTTCTGCATAAGATATAATCTGTGTGCATCTTCCTCCACTCTTGTACATCACCCTATGCTCCTTCCCTCTTCTTAAAATACGTATTCACTACAGCCATATCAATCCTATTTGCAAAATCCACTATCACCTGACCTCCACTCCTTGACACCATATCTACCCATTACCTCCTCATCTGCTCTGCTCCATTCACCAATATGTCCATTGAAATCTGTTCCAATCACCACTCTCTGTCTCTTGGGTACACTGTCCATCACTTCATCCAACTCACTCCAGAAATCTTCTTTCTCATCCATCGCACACCGAATTTGTAGAGCATATGCACTAACAAAATTCATCATCGCACCTTCCATTTTCACCTCCAAAACACTTGACATACTGTTCCTGCAGAATAATCCCTACCCCATTTCTCCTCCCATCCACACTATGATAGAACAATTTGAATACACCTCTGATCCACCTGACATTACTCCCCTTCCATTTAGTCTCTTGCATGCACAATATATCAACCTTTCTTCTCTCCATCACATCAGCTAACTCAATCCCCTTATCGGTCATATTGCCAGCATTCAAAGTTCCTACCCTCAGTTCCACTCTCTTTACCTTCCTCTTCAACTCCTGCCTCCGAACACGTCTCCCCCCTCTTCTTCTCCTCCTTCGTCCAACAATAGCCTAATTTCTGCCAACACCCTGTTGGCTAATGTTGGCTAACATTACTGGTGGCAGCCATTGTTAACCTGGGCCTCAGGTCTTACTAGAAATCGTTATTGTTGTCCACAAATTGATCTGGCAAAATTTTACACTGGATGCGCTTCCTGATATAACCCTCCCCATTTATCCGGGCTTTCAACCGGCACAAAGAAACACACTGGTTTGAGCATCCCTTGTGGCTGGATTGTCGAAAGCTTATATATATATATATTGTGGAACATGACCCGGACACAGACAGGCAGACATGTTGTAATCACCCCACACACATTTATTAAAGTGCTCCATATTTACAATAAGTGCTCCTCAGTCCCCAAGTCCCCAAAGTCCTGGCCACAACACAATGCCTCCGGATGTGCTCCAGGTGCTTCCCGGCAATCTTCCACCAGCACTCCCCAGTGTGGCAGAAGTGCCGGCTGCGTACCCGGAAGCACTGCTCTTCCCCCCAGCACTTCCGGGTGTGGCGGAAGTGCTGAGGTCCAGGGCTCCCAAGGCATTCGGGCGCCCCCTGGCGGTGACCACGGGCCCCTACAGGGTTGAGCTTCACAGCTGTGTACCCGTGGTCCCCAAAGCAACCAGGGCGGTCGCCCCCTCGTGCTCTGGAGGAGGCACAAGCCCTCCTCCGGTCCTCTTGGGTGTCCCGGCTGGTACCACCCCCAGCTGCGTGCCACACTTTATAATTCTGAGTATTAGGTACTTAATCCAATACTATGTTGTACATCATCAAATAAATTAAGTTTACAAAACTCAAAATTATATTGCCAGTTAGAACAACATTAAATTTTTAAGTTAGTGGAACTTTTAAGATAGATTTAAGTTTACACAACTTAATTAAGTTATTTGGACTGCAGGGTTTACAGTACAAAAAAAAAAAACACTGCATTGTAGTTTGCTGCAGCATATCTGTAGAAGCATATATTCCTTGATATTTTAAATAGATTACTTTTCTTTACATATCCATTATTGGGGATGTACCCGTGGTTCCCAAAGCCGCCAGAGTGGTCGCCCTCACGTGGTCTGGGGAAGGCGTAAGCCCTTTTCTGGTCCTCCAGGGCGTCCCCCCATCCACCTGCGACAGTGCCCCACCTCCAGCGAAGACCCGTCGGGCAGAGCGACTCGTCCCGCGAGGGCAGCTCATCCCTGAAGTGGGTCCTACTCCTGAGGCTCCAGGGTCCGATCCGGCACCCTGGGACCTACTCGTTTGGCACCCTCTCTGAGGTCTTCACGACCCTCCTGTTGGAGCTACTCGCACCCTAGTAGCCTCTGCCAGCTGTGGCAGCACCCCATCGCCAGTGAAGAGCCCTCCAGTGAAGCGGCCAATCCCGCGAGGGCAGGTCCCCAACGAAGTGGGTCATACTGCTCGTCCAGGGTCCGGTCCTGCAACCAAAACAGAACGAGGGGCAGAGACGCTGCCTGGACACCACCTCCTGGCATCCATCCGTGCCATGCACTGGCAGCGGTCCCCCCTCCAACCGGCACCCCGCGACTTGCCTTTTCGTCACCCCCTCTGCGGGTTCCGTGCCCATCTGCTTGGAACAGATGGGTCCGCTCGTTTGTCCGACACCACCGCCGACTCTGAGGCTTCCCTCTGCCTCCGCAGAGGACGGCCATTCTCCGGACGTGAGTGTCCTGCCTCACGTCCTCCCTTATCGGAGGAACTGGCATTCTTCCCTTGATTCCTCCCTTTCCTCTTGGATTCCATGACGGTTTGGGTCTGTACATGGCAAATGCACAGATCCAGTCCCGTCTGCGTCCCTATAGAGCAACGTGAGACTGCCGTGGGCTCGGGGCGTAGGGCGCTAGGACCCGGGGCACTCATTAGCCCCTGTCCTGCCAGCCCTCTTGGTCTTTCTCCCCTCACCTCGCGCACAGCTCTCACCGCCGCATCCACTGTCAGAGAACCCCCTACTTGGTTCTGATCATTTGTATCACAAGCCTTTTTGAAGGGCTCTCCTGTATGCTTTACGGGGTCGGCTCTACTTACTGTCCCCACTGTAATGCTCCGGCCGAAGAATACAGCGTTGCGGCTCATAGCAACTCCACTGACGCGACTGCCTTCCTCTCCAGCATCTGCAGCTTCGCACAGAGGGCACGTAGCTCCTGCGGAAGCGGCTCTGCGGGTTGGAGGCACTGCTCCAGCTCCCGCAGTGCTGCTGACAAGCACAGAAAACCAGTCGAACGATTGACTCACCTGGCTGTCAGTCATGTTCATCGACTGCTTCCTGTGGGGCCTCTCCTCCGGCCCAATCGGGTCCTTCCCTGGCACGAGATGGGATTTTCCTTGGTCCCGCCTCCATCCAATCATCAGCGGGCACACAAGACACACCGCCCAATCCCGTGCCTGTCATCTTGGATCTCCTCCTCCTGGCGCAATGACAAGCTGGCTTTCTGAGTCGCAGCATCTCCTCCACGGCAACTCTCTCTGCCGCTGCTGTGTCTACAAAGCGCTGTGGATCGGCGAGCGTCTGCCATTGGCGCAGACCCGGGCAGTCCCTGCCTGAAAAACACAAAACAAGCTTAGCCCCCCAGGGCTGGCTGCCGGTGAGCAGGGAGCTTACCTCCCAGATCCTGCCTGTCCGAGGAGGCTGCCTCGGCATGGCCTCCCTAGACGCCACTCCGTCCCGGATGCCTTCAGCGGAAGTGCACTCACAGGAGCCCACTGCACCCCCATAACACCCGTCGCGCTGCTTTTCTGCCCCAGGTAGGAGGATTCCAACCGTGGTCCGGTGGCGGTCTGTGGGTTCATTCTCGATCTCGGGGCCGTGAGCACTACAGCTCTGTACCCGTGGTCCCCATAGCCACCAGGGCAGTCGCCAGCACATGGGCTGGGGAAGGCGTAAGCCCTCTTCCGGTCCTCCAGGGCATCCCGACTAGGTTGCCCCCCCAGCCACCTGCGACAATATATATATATACAAACATTAATTAATTAACATCGACAATTATTTTATCGTACATTAATGCAGTTTTTGTTATTATTATTATTATTATTATTTTGAAAGCCTCAGTCTTATTAACAATTGATAGAGATGAGTGATCTTCTTGTTACAGCTCTTTTCGATACGCTTTTGCTAGAAGGAAAGTCAGCTTTGTTGATTTGACCCCAATTCCCTGTGCGTGCATGAGTAGCAAAGAGAAAACTGCTTCTAAAATGGCATGTGGAGAGATACCAAAGTGAATGATCAAAGCAAAACTTTTTTAGTATTATCTCTGAATTGGACTCTAATTTGTCAGACTTCGATTTTGATGCAAGTGATCTGGAGATGTAGATCGAAAATGAAAGTGAGGTACCGGCATCAGCTGATTGGTCCCCAGCTGATTGTGGTGCTGAACATGTTCGTGCAGCTGATGCACCTATGGCAACATTCACCTGGGAGGACACACACTTACAATGACACACAAAGACAGCCAGGCAGCCAGCCCACTGTGCGTTCCTGCTAGCCGTCAAGCTGCTGATGCTGCAAACAGGTGCCGACAGCAGGTAAAACAGGCAGCAACAGACGTTTTATGTTGATTTATTTGTGAAATCATTGCTTTGTGCGCTTTTCAGAAAACTGGGTTTTCACATTGTAATAAAAAAGCACACACAAGTATAAAGGTTTGGGGTTTTAGGCCCTATATACTATAAAGCAAATAAGAGCATGTCAGTGTTTTCTTCCCAGTACAACAGACAAAAGAAAATAAGGCAGGTCGGACAATTTATAACAGAGGACAGGAAGTGATGAAATGATGGGAAAGTCGTGATGGTTGATGGGAAAGTGATGTCGTCATTTAGGGACCAGAGGTTAGAAAGGACCCCGGAAGTGGGTGATACCAAAAGACTTCCGGGACTGTTTATGGCGGCGGTGCTTCGGTCTTTCTGAAGGAACAAGAAAAGAGAGGTTAGTACCCCGCCATTGTCCCCCAGCACTGCTTGTCGCGGCACCCATCGGGTCCTTAAGCCTCTCCCCATGCGCTCGTGCGTGACAACATATATATATGTTGTATATGTATATATGGTTGGGAAACATTAAGAGTACAGTTATTCATCTGGAAAGAGACATGCAGTTTGTGATTATCTCAATAGCTTTATTAACTCAAACAATGGCACAGTGCAGTTAGGTACAATCACGTAAGTGCTCAAATTGCCGGGCTGACATACTCACACATATACATACAAAAAAAAAAGTAGTGGTGGGGGGCACATGAGGCTCTATTTTTATAGAGAACACAAAGAACAACAAATCTCTTACAGAAAAATAAAAATCAGTCACTGTACATGGACAATTAGGTAAATAATTATTTTTATTAACAAGTTATTGCATAAAGAAGGTTGTCTTTTAGATTACTATCATTTGTTTTTGTTAAATCTTGGTATCATAATAACTCATCAAAAGTTTAATATCACTTACCAAAACCTCAGTGATTCATTATAAAATGTAACTTCAGATTTATCCCATTGAGGCTTTCTTATCAAATAGGGTGCAAATTTGTGTGCCAACTGTACATTATTTAAGGCAGAACCTAAAACAATGCAACATATTTTCTTTCAGTATGCTTTCATTTTCTAATGATTATGATGTTATTTTCTGTTATGAAAATGTAAACAAGAACAAGTCTATTTTACTTCCTATTAAGCTTCTCTAAATATTGAATACCTCAGGCGACCTCCATTATCAAGAAAATCATTTCAAAGTGCACAACATACAGAAGACACAATGCTAAAGTAGGTGAACAAAAAATGTTAAGTTTTCATAAAAAAATCATATTTGCTTAAATATAGTTTGTTACCTAATTAACCATGTTTCACCAGTGCTGAAGTTGATTATTTTGGACAAAAAGTGTCAAAAGTGAACAAAGTCTTGTCAAGAGGCATGGAATAATTTTCACTTGACTAACAATCAGAGCAGTACACATTGATGTTGCACATAGATTGGATACTTATTCTTGTATCAATTCCATACATCAATTAATTTGCAGAAGAGGAAAAGTTAATGTCATCCACTCAGAAAATGGAACATACTTTGTTGGAGCTAATTGAGAGCTATCTGAAGCTGTTAAAAACCTTGACCCAGAAAAAATAAGCAATGCCATGATGAAAAAAGAAACCAAATGGATCAATCCACCATCAGTCTCTCATCAAGGTTGCATATGGGAAAGACAAATTAGAAGTATAAGAAAGATCTAAACTCAATAGTTAACCAACAAACACTTGATAATGAATTTTTTCTAAACAGTATTGTGTGAAGTGGAAATAAGTCATCAACAACAAACTCATAACAAAGGCATTAAATGAGCCAAATGATTTAAAAGCATTGACACCCAATCATTGTTAATACATGTGACAGTGAATATACTGTGTCTGCTACAAGAAACAGCTAATTCTTAAAGTAAATATTTGTTTATACTTAAATTGCATTTGTAAACAATATCTTGTGTGTAAGAATAATTAGGTGGTACTAAATATAGTAATTGTCTCTGCTCCCAGCATAAACAATTAGGGTCCAGAAAGTAAAAGCTAGTCTTAAATTGTTTAACGTTAAAATTGTACAAGATTGATTGCTTAATTTTTTAGAATGTTAGTTTGTTATTACTATATATGTTTTATCCAAAGTGACTTAAAGAAGTAAACAGTCGAGTAACATTTGGCCAAGGCCTTGTGATTGCCACAAGTAAAAAACTATAGTAACTCATACATTACGATCAAATTAAATTAAATTTAAACAATTAAACAAATTAACTAAGAATTTAAAAGTTAAAGAGAAAAGTTTTTTTTTTTTCATCAATTTGACAGATATTCACATAACAGATGGGTCTTCGATCACTTCTTAAGTACATTGAGGGAGTCAGCAGTAGGGATGGAGGTGGGCCCATTCCACCAACTAGGAGCTACACAGTAAAACAGTCTATGGAGACTTGATGCCACATTGAGTGCTATACTCGGGTGCTAATACATTGAATATTCTATAGGTAAGTATCTGGGATTTGAACTTAATGCATGCTGCTAACGGGAGCCAATGTACCAACCGGAAGAGAGGAGTGACATATGTCAGTCCCAGCTAATTAAATACAATATGGGTCACTGCATTCTGGATAAGCTACAGCACTTTGATGACACATGCGGGTGCTGCTCCAAGAAGTGAGTTGCAGTAGTCCAGACGTGACAAGACCAAAGCCTGGACCAGAAATTGTGCTTCATACTCTGTTAGACAAGGTCTGATCTTGCAGATATTGTACAGCGTGAACCTGCTTGAACAAGAAACGGTACAAATTTGGTCAGAAAAAAATAGGTGCTCATCATTTAGCACCCCAAGGTTGTGTACTGACTTGGCAGGTGTTAGCAACAGTGAGCCAAGCTGTACAGACATGGGGAAATGAGTAGACTGGCTGCCCCAGATCACAAGCAGCTCTGTTTTTGCCAGGCTGAGCTGTAGATGGTGGTCCTTCATCCAGTTTGAGATATCAGTATGACATGCAGAGAGTCTAGCTGATACCTTTTTCTCCTCAGGAGGGATCGACGGGAATAGCTGGATATCATTGGCATAACACTAATAAGAGAACCCATGGGATTGGATGATGGAGCCCAGTGAGGCAGTGTACAGAGAGAAGAATAGACAACTTACTAGGACACAATGTACGTTCTGCCTGAGATGGTAGGACTCAAACCATCTTAGAGTAGTCTTAGTGATGCCAACGTCAGAGAGGGTGGCAAGAAGGATGTCGATTAGAAATGTATCAAGATTAAAGCTTTGAACAGAATTTCTCTTAAGCACGAACTTTTCTAATTTTTTGGTATTTTAATTTTCTCTTTTATGTGTGAACTGTTTTACTTTGATTTTTAACTAAAACTTTTAAAAATGAAGATATTTTGTCTGTGGAATCATTTCAAAGCATCAGGCTTTTGCAGAATCCCATTTACAAGCTGGGGCTGCAGAACTTTGGTAATTTTGGATAAATGCAGCTACAAGAAAACTTGCCATCTGAAGGTGTTCAACTTGAACTGGAAACTACCATCTGAAGACTAAGAAACACTTGTGCTCCAGAACTCGTCAACGAAAGAAAAACAACTGCGCTATTCTGAGGTACTGTGCCCTTATCTTCTATCTCTGCATGATCATAAATGAATGCAAGGTCGCCATACCTGAATTTGAGAAGATTTACTGTAAGAGACTGTAATATAATATAAGGCATTGTGGAAGATTACCTGTGTTTTTTGCCTGAATCATGGAACCCTCGCTGTAAGGAAGCCATCTGTGTTTGCGGGGCACCAGATTGTGATGTAGTTGTTACTAGGAAATGCGCGGTCAGAGATAAGAGTTGCTGTCAACATGTCAATGTCTAAGCATAGCTCAAATGAAGTTGGGAGTGATCCGAGTACAGACTCAAAGCCAGAGGATGTGGTTGTGGATCTTAAAAGAAAAGGCAAGATTGACTTTCTAAGCTTAAGACTGAAATCGAAAGTCTTAAAGACATTCTGGAAAACCTCATTGAAGTAGCCCAGAAGCTTGAAATCTTTTGTGATACACGCAGTCAAGCTGAAGAGCTGAATAAAAGACTAATATCTGCACTAAATAAAGAAGGCCTTAAAGAAAAAGGCTTGTGTAAAAAAGAACAATGAAATCTATAAACGTGACCCGATCATACAAGATGGAGTTGGAGAAAGACTCAACAAAGCTGCAATGCCAGAAGAAGCTAAACATCCCGCAGGTCCTGAATAATGGGTTGAGTCATCAAGACCATATCAGATGTCAAAGGTGCAGTTAGAAGAGTTTGTGTGCAGACCAAAACGAGCACACTGGACAGACCTGTGAATAAACTGTGCCTGCTTCAAGAAACAGCCAATGTGTGAAATAAGACATTTTTAAATGTTTTTTGCAGTGCTATTGCTAATGATTTGAAAACAACAGTTAATGTAAAAGTAAAGTTAATTGGCTCATATTGAAGTAAAGTATAGTAAATGTCTCCGCTCATGCATAGCCAATTAGGGGTCGGAAATGTAAGAGCCAATCTTAGAATGTAATGGTCAAGGTTAAGTTAAATTCATATTAGTGTTTGCTTAGTCATAGTCATAGACAATGGTATAGCCTTTTACCCCCTTTAAGTTAATTCTTGCTATAACTAAGATACAGTGTGTTAATTGAGTCATTGAGGGCTTAGATTAAAATGTAAGATTTTTGTCATTAGTATAGATTTGTAAGGTTTATGTTTCATGTGTAGGGATTGTGTGTTCCCTCTGTGGCTGAGTAGACTCTGCAGCCATGCTCCTTGTTAGAACTCACTGCAGTGATTGCAGGTTACATCATCAGAGGCATTCGGGTGTCTGTTTGTTCTAATCAGTAAAGTGAGTGAGAGTGGAGTGCAAAGGTAAGTAGTATTATGCATGCGGTTTCTGTCAAAATGATTAATGACCTTAAGCCCCTCCCCCTTCCCCGATGGGTGGATTTGTATACTGGCCCCTCCCCTTTCCTCTGATTGGTGGATTTGCCGGAAGGCCCCTCCCCCTGGTGGTGGATTGGTGAATGACACCCTGTCCCCGCCCAGACTCCACCTTAATCCCACCCCTCCACCTGCTTGGTTCTCCTTTCTGTCAAGGGCATTTTGATGGATATCTGCCCCCTCCTTGAACCCACCACCAAACCCCACCCACCTGTTTGGTCCTCCCTTCTGTCAAAAGCCGTTTGATGGATACAAGCCCAGACATGCCCAGGGTCTGCCTTTGCCCCCCCCCCCCCCACTTCCCAGCCCCCTCTCTCGAGAACATATTCAGACCTGTTCCATCCGGCCCAAGCAACATGACCGGACATGAATGGCCTCGGCCCCCGGTCAGGCAGCACCTGTTGGTTGGCCCCTCCACTTCCCAGACCCTTCTCCTGAGGACACGTTCTCCCTTCTGAAAGCCCTTCTGAAAGTGCTGTATAAAAAAGCAGCTCATCTTCTTTGCTTCTATCTATGATTTTAATATTAACACGAAATTAAAATATCTCTCTAAACTTTGCTTTATCATCTGTAAACTGCTTTTTTTTATCTAAGTCAAGCAGCTTTCCATTTTACAGACAGACTCTGCAGTAAAAACAGCCTTAGCAGTGAAGCAGGTTTCCCACAGAATGACAAGCAGACCCTGATCTCTCTCTACACACAGAGAGTCTCTGAGCTGACAGACTCTGTGTGCGCGCCCGCGAGCTGGCCAGTGTCTATAGCTGGAAGCTACTAGGTCCCACACCTGCTGGGGTCCCGCTTACGCTTGAATAACCCTGCCCCCCCCGCGGTCTGAGGAATTCTCTGCATTCTTTGTGGTCCGCCTGGTGATAGAAAAGGCGCTTTAAAGCTTTAAAACACCATAGCGCTATTTCAAGCACACGGAGGTCATTTTTCATCTCCTTCCAAAGCATATGTTGCTCGCATGAAGGGGGTATTGGATCAGACTTCAGTTGCGAGGTACGGAGCAACCACTGGCTGATACCAAAAATGTTCATACATATACAAACTTGTAACCTATGGTTTATTTTCTGGGGTCTGTGTAATAGCAGGTAAAAGACATCTGCTTAAAAAAGGCGACTTTTTAAAAATACTGAGAGTCACTGCAGGCATGATCACAGTAGAGCATATTTTTGATTATTATATGCGCCAAACGAGCATGTTTAAAAAAAAAAACGGATAGCCGAATCCTTATATTTTATCCTTAATATTAATATTTCCAAGTTGATTCTCCGGTAACTCCCTTTTTAAAAAATGATAGCTGTTTAAAACGATAGGGGCTGGGGCTTTAAATTAAAAAATGCTCATAGGTTACCGTTAATTAGGGTGACACTTTTCCCCTTTATACTCTTTCTTACGTAGACCTTAACACATATTCTTACCAAAATAGTTCATCACTTCCCAATTCCTGTACCATCAGGTAATTAGACAGAGCTCCATAGCATGCAAGAGAAAAGTATTTTAGGTCAAATACACAGTGCCATAAAACAAAACAAAAATAAACTGTGAACACCACACTTTATTTTGGTGTGGTGTGGTAAGATGTACCACACAACCTGGTATTGCTAGATGTTTCGTTTTTTCCAGGTGACCCATTTTTTGCGTTGTTTGAGGTATCAGCCATAAGTCAAGATCTAGCTGTATCAAACTATTGTTAATTTCAAAGCAAAATGCAGCCAATCATTTTGCTTATAACTAAATTAAATCAATCTTATAAACAGAACCCAGTGCTTAATAATACTTAACACTAATGGATATCATTAAAGGCTACTTCTGTGCTTCATTCAGTTTTAATATTTAATGTTTTTAATATGTTTTATTTAAAAATTAACACTTTAAGACATATTCAGACTATTCCAGACTGCACATGTCAAAAAAGCTTATTATTTATTTCAAAAGGTTTCTTTTCATGCTGGTTTTGTCATCTATCAATGTTTTTTATACAGTACATCACGGCAGTTTTTCAAATTGTAATAACTCTTTTTTCATGTGATTATTTACTTCATAATTAACTTTATTTATTTAATTGTTTTGGCACAAATGTCCTTACCATCAAGACTACCAGTCTAGTTAATATTCTAAACTCCAATATTTCATGTTCTTCCTGAATCAGGAGGAACACAAGCCTCACTTTTAGTGCCAGATAAGATTCTAACAATAACAGGCTAATGTTAATTAGCATCGTACTAGCAGATGTTAAATTATATTTTCCCCAACTCTTTGCAACCCCGTGGAACTGCCTAAATAGATGACAGTTTAGCTGATAATATATCACAGAACACGTAGGTTCTGTTGTAGTGTGCTGTGAGCTTGGGGTGATCCCTTGTTGATCCGGTCTTAATATGTTTTTTAATCTTCTCTGTGACTTAGTATTTGTAAATTTTAGTTTTTACTATCTTATATTTGTGATATGGGCGAGTCAATGTTTCATTTTGGAATAATAATGTCTAGCTTAACTCAGCCCCTGACCGTGATCATTGCACAAACCCTGGCCCTTTGACTCGTATTCAAGAAGATTGCAGACACTTGTTGACTCTTGGAATCACAGTTCAAACTGACATCCCCTTCACCCTGAATGCTACTTAAACAAAGGGTGCTTTTTCACTAACAGAGGGGAAAAGCAGTTTTCAAGGATAACTGTCCTATGTAACCTGGACTACCTAAAAGAAAGAATAAACCTCACAGTTTTAGTAAAATTTTAATCCTTGTGTTAACACATATAATAGATATTATGTAACTATTCACTAAAAACATTTTCCTTCCTGATTTGCCTAACGTTTCCAAAATAAGCCTAATCATCAGCCCTGTAGTGTATAGGCTCATATAACATAGTATAACCATTCTTATTTTTCAGGGGCTCATAACTGATGTAAAATGGAAGGCTATTACCAAGCAGTAACAGAATTTCTAAAACTTTGTATTATACAAAGCACCCTGAGTACCAAAGTGGTTAGAATCTGTTGATGAAAATGCTGATTTAAATTAAAGCCTGAACAAGATAACTGTTTTCTAATCATCATATAAAATGTTTAGTAAATAAAGAGAGACTAAATACAATTTATAACAAAAATGGAACACTGATGGATAGCTGAATAACCGAGGGAATCTAATTTAGCTTGAAGTGCCACAGAGTGTTTTACAAATAACCCCCTACAACAGTGGTTCTCAAACTGTGGGGCGGGCCCTGCCTAGGGGGCGCGAAGATGTGAAAAAAAGAAAACAAGAATCGAAAATATGAAAAATACATCTATTGAACCCAAAACAAATTAACTTAAACTACATTCTGATACTAGAAAAATAAACATAGAGATAAGATAAATGTCAATAAAAGTTAAGTATGTATAATAAAATATGCAAATAAACTGTAATGAGAATAAAATCTGATTTTTATTTGTATTGTTTTTCATGATTAGCATGACAAAGATTTAGCCATCTGAGAAAAATAACCGTACATTTGTGTTGTGAGCAGAATCTGAATTACTTGGGCTTGCAAAAAAAGATATATGATAGAAGATATCAGATGTGGGCGGCACGGTGGCGCAGTGGGTAGCGCTGCTGCCTCGCAGTTGGGAGATCTGGGGACCCGGGTTCACTTCCCGGGTCCTCCCTGCATGGAGTTTGCATGTTCTCCCCGTGTCTGCGTGGGTTTCCTCCGGGCACTCCGGTTTCCTCCCACAGTCCAAAGACATGCAGGTTAGGTGGATTGGAGATTCTAAATTGGCCCTAGTGTGTGCTTGGTGTGTGGGTGTGTTTGTGTGTGTCCTGCGGTGGGTTGGCACCCTGCCCAGGATTGTTTCCTGCCTTGTGCCCTGTGTTGGCTGGGATTGGCTCCAGCAGACCCCCGTGACCCTGTAGTTAGGAATGTAGCGGGTTGGAAAATGGATGGATGGATATCAGATGTCTCCAGTTCCTACCCAGTTACTTTAGGGACTTTATACTGGCTACTATCATTTAAAATGAGTACAGTACAGAAATTAAGTTATATGCTATGTTTGGGGTGGATGTGATCAGTTAGGCACTGATGATTCCAAAGATCAGTCAAGAAACCAGTTGGAAAAATGGGCCGAACTCTTTTGGAAACAAGGATTTTTCTTATAATGTTTTAAAATTGGACCTTTACAAAGATGCTTTTAGATACTTTATTTTCTAAAGATGCTTTATTTTCATGTTAAAGCAACTGGTCATTTTACTTGGCTACTGAAAATGTATTTTGTTCACTAATGCTTTAGTGTTTAATTAAGAATTCTTTGAATATTTAATAATTAGTTTAAGCTGAAAGTGTAATTAGCTCTGCTATTTTGTGAGCTATACAAGCGTGCTGAGCTGTTGGCTCCCATTTATGAGGTCACTAGCATGAGCTAAAGCTGCTGATTTTAAAAACATGATTTTAGTTCAATGAACTTCGGATGTGCAGAAGAGCACTTCTTACAACCCTTGCCTCTAGTTAAACAAACACACCTCACTATAGCCTCCTGGCTCTAGCGTATGAGCTATGAATGAATTTTCAGAGACAAGAAATTTAAATGTAATAAACAAAAAGTTGTCTTGGAGACAGGATTACCGTTATACAATCAGTATAAAAGCTGATCAAAAAAGAATAAAAGAAAGATTTTGACTTATGGCTGATACCTTAAGCAATGCAAAAATGGGTCACCTGGAAAAAACGAAACATCTAGCAATACCAGGTTGTGTGGTGTTCACACTTTATTTTGCTTTTGTTTAATGGCACTGTGTATTTGACCTATAATACAGTAATCCCTCGCTACATCATGCTTCGACTTTCGTGGCTTCACTCTATCGCGGATTTTATATGTAAGCATATCTAAATATATAACGTGGATTTTTCGCTGCTTCCCGGGTTTCTGCGGACAATGGGTCTTTTTACTTCTGGTACTTGCTTCCTCAGTTGGTCTGCCCAGTTGATTTCATACAAGGGACGCTATTGGCAGATGACTGAGAAGCTACCTAATCAGAGCACACAGTTAAAGTTCCTGTGTGCTGATTGGTTCAGCGAAGGAGTGCTGCATTAACCAGGAAGTCTTATCTCACTCATTCAGCATTAACGTGCTCCTGCTCCTGCTACTGCTTCAGGGGCCGTGTCCAAGCGCCAACAGAAGATGCAAATGATTGCAGAAAAGGTAAAAGTTTTGGATATGTTGAAGGAAGGGAACAGCTACACCGCTGCAGGACACCATTATGGCATGAGTCCACGATTCTTTTTATTTAAAAAGGAGGAAAAGCATATAAGATCTACAGCCGCAGTGTACTTTAACCAGGGCGCAAAACGAGTTGCAAGTGGACGTGATAAGGCAGTAGTCTGGATGGAATCTGCTTTAGGGATTTGGATTGAAGACTGCCAGAAGAAGAACAATGGCGATGCTACACAATCACCTGAAGAGGCTGCTTTAGAAGAGCTGTAACGCTATCCTTTGTTGTGCAGTAAAATTAAACTCATCGTAATCGGACAAGTCGTCGTGTCATTGTTGGTGAGTAACCATAATTAATTATCTACGTACAGTACTTATTACATGTAAATAGTTTAGTGTCACTGTACACACATTTTACTGTATACAATTTTTCTTGCATTGTACGTATTTATTGCTGGTGGCCTGTCTGTCGTAATGGCTGTAACATATGTGATATCTGAGATGCTCGATATCTTTAAAATAATATTTAGGTATTACTGTATATAAACTGTGTTTACATACATAATTTCAACGAATCTTACCTAATATTTAAGAGAATACAAAGGGTTTATGCTGTATAATTGTGCGGGAAATGTTTATAATAGTGTGGGAGAGTTTATAAGGGCTTAAAATATATAAAAAGAACCATATGAACATATTGTTTCTACTTCGTGGATTTTCACCTTTCACAGGGGGTTCTGGAACGCAACCCCCACGATGGAGGAGGGATTACTGTACTTTTCTCTTGCCTGTTATGGAGCTCTGTCTAATTACCTGAAGTTACAGGAATTGGGAAGTGATGAACTATTTTGGTATGGATATATGTTAAGGTCTATGTAAGAAAGAATATAAAGGGGAAAAGTGTCACCCTAGGACCCTCCCATGACAAAACAAAAATCATAATTGGGCTTTTCTGTTTTTAACTTTTTAATTAAAAATAGTAAAATGTTTTCTAATTATCACCTGTGTTAATAGAAATAATTTTAGTTTTTGAGAAGACAGAAAATATCAAAAGTTTGTGCTAGTGTAACAGTGAGTGCTTTTACATGCACGTACAAAATTGGGATAAGGTGTGTAACCAGGCTAAGGTAGAAACCTGCTTTCTTATAAATCTCCGTTTAAATGCACAAGTGTATTTACAGAGTTTTCCTTTGTCAAAAGGCTCCTATGTTATAGAAATGAGCTAAGCAAAAAACAATAAAAAATCATAAGCGTGGCTATTCCTTTCATTACTAGTTTAATAGGTTCGAGAGGATAAATATGAATACATGTGCAAGATGTGCCTAGTACCTCGAAAACAAAAGGCTCCAATGCGGCGGAAAGCTCCGGCTTCCAGCGACCTTTTAAACGCTACAGAAAGTGAACTGGATAAACAAATGAAATTCATACTTGAACGCGGTGACTTGAGCTCCGATGCAGAAGTAAAACTTTATACGATCGTCTTACAAAGATACCTGACCTTTGTGAAAAAAGCGGATAAAGAAACAGGTACCACAGAAAAATGTATACATACAAACTTTTTAAAGTCTAAAGACGTAAATAAAAACAGACAGCCTGGTCTCAGGTTCCCTGTGTATTAAGATATAATCTCATACATACAGGTACATCTTATACTATTCATTTACCCCCATTATTCAACAATACACTTGATACGTCTAAAAATCATCCGGACTTTGGGGCTACTAGGCTGTATTAAAATAATTACATTTCATTTAGAGGAATGAATGAAAACACAGTTGCAGAAAGCTCCTGGTCCCTGTTCAGGGTTCAGCTAATCTGTCTCCAACCGGTTGTAACAAATGAGAGTTTAAAAAGCAAAAAAAAAAGTTTCGTTATCTCAGACTTTTAAAAACAGGCGGTCCAGTACAGAAAACAACCGGTTACAGCGAGAGTCCGTTTCGAAAGAGTACTCATTTCACAAGCGGGCCCTTCTGTACGTAGTTCAGAATACAGATATGTTATTATGTCAGAGCTAATGCATACAATCCCTGCCTGCGCTTTTAAGCCACTCCTGAATATTCTCAGAGAAGAGGCTCTGTTTGAATTTCCAGACGCCGAGACAAAAACAAATTGAATGGATTAACTGTTTCGGTAAACAGAAAAAACTACTATTGCTGAACATAATAATCCATTTTAAGATCCTTGTATTTGTTTTTAAATCTCTTAATGGGTGTGCCCCTCTTTATTTGTTGGAACTGCTGCACCCTTACGTACCATCTCGCTCCCTCAGGTCAGCAGACCAGATGTTTTTACGCATTCCCAGGGCATGATGCAAACTCCGAGGTGAGCGTGCTTTTTCAGTTGCAGCCCCAAAACTCTGTAACGATTTGCCATTGCATGTTAGGCAGGCTCCTTCGCTAGCTGCCTTTAAATCCTTTTTAAAAACACATTTTTACTCTCTGGCTTTTAACCCTATATAATATGTTGGCTATTTGTATACTTTTTATACTTTCTATTAAGAATGTCTTCAGCTCTTATGTGTTTATGTGTTGTTTTTCTTTCTACAGCACTTTGGTCAGCCTTGAGGTTGTTTTTAAAGTGCTTTATAAATAAATAAATAAATAAACGGTAACCTATGAGCATTTTTTAATTTAAAGCCCCAGCCCCTCTTGTTTTAAACAGCTATCATTTTTTAAAAAGGGAGTTACCGGAGAATCAACTTGGAAACATTAATATTAAGGGTAAAATATAAGGATTCGGCCATCCGGTTTTTTTTCTAAACATACTCGTTTGGCGCATACAATAATCAAAAATATGCCCTACCATGATCATGCCTGCAGTGACTCTCAGTATTTTTAAAAAGTTGCCTTTTTTAAGCAGATGTCTTTTATCTGCTATTACACAGACCCCAGAAGATAAACCGTAGATTACAAGTTTGTATATGTATGAACATTTTTGGTATCAGCCAGTGGTTGCTCCGTACCTCGCAGCTAAAGTCTGATCCAACACCCCCTTCATGCGAGCGACATATGCTTTGGAAGGAGATGAAAAATGACCTCCATGTGCTTGAAATAGCGCTATGGTGTTTTAAAGCTTTAAAGCGTCTTTTCTATCGCCAGACAGACCACAAAGAATGCAGAGAATTCCTCAGACAGCAGGGGGGGCAGGGTTATTCAAGCGTAAGCGGGACCCCAACAGGGGTGGGACCTAGTAGCTTCCAGCTATAGACACTGGCCAGCTTGCGGGCGCGCGCACAGAGTCTGTCAGCTCAGAGACTCTCTGTGTGTAGAGAGAGATCAGGGGCTGCTTGTCTTTCTGTGGGAAACGCTGTAAAAGTGTCTTTCTGTGAAATGGAAGATTCAGATGCTGGACGCTTAGACCTTTCTACTTGTCGCTCTGAGACCATGCCATTTGGTCTTTCACTGTGGGAAACCTGCTTCACTGCTAAGGCTGTTTTTACTGCAGAGTCTGTCTGTAAAATGGAAAGCTGCTTGACTTAGATAAAAAAGCAGTTTACAGATGATAAAGCAAAGTTTAGAGAGATATTTTAATCTCGTTTTAATATTAAAATCATAGATAGAACCGAAGAAGATGAGCTGCTTTTTTATACAGCACTTTCAGAAGGGCTTTCAGAAGGGAGAATGCGTCCTCAAGGATCTGGGAAGTGGAGGGGCCAGCCAACAGGTGCTGCCTGACCGGGGGCTGAGGCAGAGGCCATTCATGTCTGGCATGTTGCTTGGGCCAGATGGAACAGGTCTGAACATGTTCTCGGGAGAGGGGGGCTGGGAAGTGGGGGGGCAAAGGCAGGTCCTGGGCATGCCCTCAGGCTATGGGGGGCTGGGAAGTGGTTGGGGTGGTGGTGGGTTTAAGGAGGGGGCAGATATCCAACAAACGGCTCTTGACAGAAAGGAGGACCAAGCAGGTGAAGGGGGTGGGAGTGGGTTCAAGGATGGGGCAGACATCCATCAAAATGCCCTTGACAGAAAGGAGAACCAAGCAGGTGAAGGGGGTGGGAGTGGGTTCAAGGAGGGGGAAGACATCCATCAAAATGCCCTTGACAGAAAGGAGAACCAATCAGGTGAAGGGGGTGGGATTAAGGTGGAGTCTGGGTGGGGACAGGGTGTCATTCACCAATCCACCGCCAGGGGGCGGGGCCTTCCGGCAAATCCACCAATCAGAGGAAAGGGGATGGGCCAGTATGCAAATACACCCATGGGGAAAACGGGGGCGGGGCTTAAGGTCATTAATCATTTTGACAGAAACCGCATACATAATACTACTAAGGTAAAAGCAGTCAACTCATTCTACTGTAGAGTTTGTGTTTTCTGTTTCTTTTTACGTCTTAACATGCAGCACTGGGTAGTGTTTGTATGTTTTCTCTGTGTTTGTACAAATGAATATCTATTGAATTAAAACAGAAAATTATATGATTAGGTCAAATGAAAAAAGTGTCCAGTTTTAATATAGTGTGTACACGACCTTCCCTTTAAGTGCTGGCCAGGCTTAAATGGAAAGAGATTCTTTTAGCAATTTGAAAGTAAATTTAAAGTAAAAGGAAACATATTCTCTAGGACAGCACTGAGTTCCAGTCTAGTTAATGTTTCATTCTAAGATATGCTATGCATACGTGTAGTTATGTAACAGTGCAGGTTAGCTCCATACTCCTGTTGCATATGGATGCCCCTCAAATTCACCACCGTCGATAGTCATGAAGCTGCTAGGCATACAGACAAAGGGTAGGTGCTAAAGTGAACAAATGCTTTTATTAAAAACAAAAACAGTGTCCAAAAGTGCAGTGCTCAAAAAGTTCACGAAATAAATAATGCTTAGAAACAGTGATGATCCGTGAGATAACATCTAGAATTTGAAACTAGAATAAAATGACACAGTCATTGGGTCAATGTTCCATAATAGGTCAATGTTCCATAGTTGTTCCCAACACAACTCCCACTTAGTCTCCCCGGTTCACCCATTGCTCACTTAGCAGACATCAGCAGCCGTGGTCCTCACCAACCTTCGTGGGACAATGACCGCACTTCCTCTCTCACACTGGTTGGCTCATCCTGCCTATCCTCACGATGCTATTCTCATGGCTCTGTTTCTGTTTTGTCTGTTCTATCTGTATTCTTTTCTTTTTTTTTTTTTTTAAATTCCCAAGCAGGAAACTGTCCTTTAAAATCACATCTCCATTGCATCCCTTTAAAATGGAGATCTCCTCAGCTTACCCCCAAACAGGACCCTGAAGCTGTGGAGATGCCTAACTGACAGTTCAGCCAAGCTTCTCTGCCAAGTTTGGGTCCCTGCAGCCCATGGCTCCCGCCAGGACACCACGCTGAACCACATTGCTCCTAGGCCTGGACCCTTGTAGCCGCCTGTGGCACTGACAGGGAACCACACCAAGCCTTTGACTCCCACTGACAAGCTTGCATCCCTGTGGTCCATGGCTCACTCACAGAACAACACGCCAATCCTTCCATTACCCCTGCAACACTCGCTGCCTCTCTCCTGGACTTACACTGTGAGTCTCTCCATCGTGCACTGCATTACTCCACCTCCATGAGCCACTCATATGGAATTGCTTGTCTTCTCTCTCTCTCTCTCTCGTTTGCTCACTTGCATCAGCTCTCGCCACCTCCTGCTTTCTTTCCATCTTTTAACCTCCGTCTTCCTCTTCTTTCATTTTCTTTCCAGTTCCTCCATTCTCCTCTTCTTTCTTGTACTGGCTCCCCTTTATATGCCTCTGTGGGTGCAGCATCTCATTCACAGACCACAAAAAGCCAATTGAACAATCAAGACAGACCACATACTGACATACAGGCATGCTATGTCACAATCACCCCACCAACCTCCCATATAGTCACATGAGCAGACATTGCCATGGAGACTGAGCCAGGTATTTAATTATTTATTTAAAAATTGACCTCTACTGCTTAACCGCAGATCCACTGTTCCACATAGTTATCTACTCATAGTTAACTAACCAAGAAATAAAAAAAGGTAGACTGCTTTTTCTACAGAATTAATACTATTAAAAGGATGCAAGAAACATCTCGAAAGATATCAATGAGAGAGTGTTGAAGAACAACTACTTTTAGCAGGAAGTTATGGGTAAAAGAAACCAATATTATTAATCATAGGTAAAATTCGATCTGAGTTTAAAATACTGTAATGTTTAAGTGACAAAGAAATAACTTTTATTCTCAAAACAGGTGGTGATGCACTAACTACCTTAAAAGCACTTAAAATACAAATAGATTTTGAAGTATAAAGCATTTGATATAATGTCCATCCATCCATTGTCCAACCCGCTGAATCCAAACACAGGGTCACGGGGGTCTGCTGGAGCCAATCCCAGCCAACACAGGGCACAAGGCAGGAACCAATCCCGGGCAGGGTGCCAACCCACCGCAGGACACACACAAACACACCCACACACCAAGCACACACTAGGGCCAATTTAGAATCGCCAATCCACCTAACCTGCATGTCTTTGGAATGTGGGAGGAAACTGGAGCGCCCGGAGGAAACCCACGCAGACACGGGGAGAACATGCAGACTCCACGCAGGGAGGACCCGGGAATCGAACCCAGGTCCCCAGGTCTCCCAACTGCGAGGCAGCAGCGCTACCCACTGCGCCACCGTGCCGCCCTTGATATAATGTGATATATTGAATTCTTTTCCCATACATTTCTTGATTACTTTAAGTGTCAAATAGAATAGCATGTTACTGACTGAATAACTACACAGCTTATGAAAGGTTTAGTTTTATTTCCTATAATTTGATGTTCTCCTGAAACCCTTTGGAGACTTTGTTGGAAACATAATACAATATAATACAATTCAGTTTATTTTTATATAGCCCAAAATCACACAAGAAATGCCGCAATGGGCTTTAACAGGCTCAGCCTTGAATCTCTAAAAAGACGAGGAAACCCCCCCCCCCCCCCCCAAAAAAAAAAGGCAGTTCAAAGAGAGACCTCTTTCCAGGTAGGTTTGGTGTGCAGTGGGTGTCAAAAGAAAGGGGGTAAACACAATACAATACACAGAACAGAACAGAAGTAATCCTCAAAACAATATAATAGTGCAATAGAAATATTACAAGTACAGAGCAGAATTCAACAGTAGATGATATCACATAATAGGATTTGGACTTGTTCAGAGATCTGGAGACCTTGGCCATCAAGCTGTCTACCCCTATTGGCCATTCCACAGCTGAGTCAGTGCTGGGCCAGCCAATCCGATGAAAGAACCCATCTACTCGATGATTCCTGCAATCCTTCATCAGAGATGACTTTATCTTAGGCAGGAAAAACAATTTGGCAGGTGGGCAGTGGCATAAGCTATACTATCCACCTGCAGAGCCACAGCACCATACATCACCGCAGTTTCAGACCCGCAGCTGTAGACCCGCAGTTACAGACCTGGAAGTGACGTCTCCATCGTTTCAGGACTGACTTCGTAAAATTACTTTTGGAAGGTTTCGGCAGGTCTCGATAAAGCCCGGAAAGTAACGTCGGGTCAAAGACCCGTTTAGAAACCAAATAATATGCATCATTGTGAAGTTCAGAGGGTTTCTGCCATCACTTCGTGTCATACATCAAATTAAACAATACTCATCATTTCTATGAAATACACTATTAACATTTACGTTGTGTCCGAGTCTGTGGGAACCATTTAACATGTCGACAAAATTAAAATCATCAAGATCTGTGTTAATTGAAAATAGTTTTTCGTTTACATTCATGAAACAAACTATACAATATAATTATAATCTTTACACCACGTCAGAGTGTAGTAAAACGTTAATAATAAAAGTGATTACGTTTTTTAAAATGTACTATGCATGTGTGCAATATTGTTCTAAACCAATTTAGAATAAACATTTAAGCCAATCTAATATTTTTAAACATGTATGTGTTTTAAACATTAGCAGATGATGCTTAGATCTACTTCAGTGTTAAAATTGACACTTCACCACAGCTTTCTCAGCTCACAACTTGCCTCAGTGAAATTAAAGTAAAATTAAAACCTGAACAGAGCAAAACTCTTTAAAATGAAATTGCATCATAACTGAACTCCTGCAAAGTGGCACTAAAGTGCAACTTAAGAAAACAAGCTCCACTTCAACCATTCTTGGTGATGATCTCATCAGACCTTCTTTTACTGCAAAGAATCTCGGTGTCACTTTGATTCCTCCTTTTCTTATTTCACCCATGTAAACCATATTAAGAAACTTTCTTACTTCCACCTGTGTCACATTTCTTATGTTTGCTCATTCCTCTCCTTTTCTAATGCTGAGAAGCTTGTCCCTGCTTTTATCACATCCTGCATTGATTATTGTAAGTCACTACTACTTCACTGCTCCCTGTGTCTTACAGGACTGAATATCAAATTCTGTTATTGACCTGCCCACTAAGGTCCTCTGATTCTGTGCCCCCCACTAACCTGCACTCTGTGGGTGACAGCAAGGCCTTCAGCTATATATAGCGCCCTGACTGTGGAATGACCTTACAATATTAATGACATCAGCTGACTCCATCCATTTGTTTTAACTCATGCGTTTAGGAAGGCATTAAACAGACCTGACATTCAGCCCCTTCTTTTAGTTTACTCCCTCTATCTGTCCAGGTACTCAGGGTTTTAATTTTTATCACAATTTATGTTATTTGTTCAAGATTTTTTTTTGTAGTATTATATGTTGTATTTTAGTCTGCATTATTGTCTTTTATTCTATTTGAATGTTTTGTATATCCTGTGTTTATCTTTATTTAGTGAAGATATTATTTGTAGCCAATGTTATATACAGTGCATCCGGAAAGTATTCACAGCACATCACTTTTTCCACATTTTGTTATGTTACAGCCTTATTCCAAAATGGATTAAATTCATTTTTTTCCTCAGAATTCTACACACAACACCCCATAATGACAACGTGAAAAAAGTTTACTTGAGATTTTTGCAAATTTATTACTTTCCGGATGTAGGTCCTGTTGTTCTTTTTGAGTTTTGGGCAGGGTGCTATATAAATAAAATGTGTTCTAATTAGTATTTTTATTTTTTTCTTTTGGTGGCCCATTGTTTATAATAATAAGTGACAAAAACTAGAGCAGTTCTATATAAGGCAATTAATATATTGCATAATTCAGTGTAGTTTCCTGCCTTGTGCCCTGTGTTGGCTGGGAGACCCCCGTGACCCTGTGTTCGGATTCAGTGGGTTGGAAAATGGATGGATGGATGGATAAACTGTAACGTGGTGTAAACATTATAATTATATTGTATAGTTCGTTTCATGAATGTTAAACGAAAAACTATTTTCAATTAACACAGATCTTGATGATTTTAATTTTGTCGACATGTTAAATGGTTCCCATAGACCCGAGCACAATGTAAATGTTAATAGTGTATTTCACAGAAACAATGCGTATTGTTTAATTTGATGTATGACACGAAGTGATGGCAGAAACCCTCTGAACTTCACAATGATGCGTATTATTTGGTTTCTAAATCGGTCTTTGACCCGAAGTTACTTTCCGGGCTTTGCAGAGACCTGCCGAAACCTTCCAAAAGTAATTTTACAAAGTCAGTCCTGAAACGAAGGTGACGCCACTTCCGGGTCTAAAACTACATGTCTACAACTGCGGGTCTGAAACTGCGATGACGTATGGTGCTGTGGCTCTGCAAGTGGATGTTACTCGGCACAAGTGCCACATTTAAGTACTGAGAAGAGAAACAGAATAGGTAAGGGTTTGTAACAAATTATAACTATCATATTACTTATGTTTTGTGCTAATGACTAACAACAGAGATACAGTCTGTACAGCTAATCATCAGCTTTAGTCAGTATATGCTAAACTGAAGTAGTGAGTCTTTGATTTGAAAGCTGAGACCGAAGGGGCATCTCTTATAGTAGCAGGCAGACCATTCCATAGTTTAGGGGCCCTGTAACTAAAGGCTTGACCTCCCACTGTTATTTTATTAATCCTTGTAATCATAAGCAGACTGGCATCTTGAGATCTTAATGTACGTTCTAGTTTGCAAGTCATGATAAGTTCACACAAGTAAGTCAGACCTTGGACATTTAAGGCATCATATATTAAAAGCAGAATTTTGAAATGTGTCCTAAACTTAACGGGGAGCCAATGTGAGGATTTAAGAACTGGAGTTATGTGTTCATATTTTCTTGTTCTTGTAATAATTCTTGAAGCAGCATTTTGGATTAACTGAAAGCTGTATAAAAAACAATTTGAACATCCAGTGAACACCTCATTGCAGTAGTCAATCCTACTATAAATAAATGCATTTATTAATTTCTCAGGCGGCATGGTGGCGCAGTGGGTAGCGCTGCTGCCTTGCAGTTGGGAGACCTGGGGACCTGGGTTCGCTTCCCGGGTCCTCTCTGCGTGGAGTTTGCATGTTCTCCCCGTGTCTGCGTGGGTTTCCTCCGGGCGCTCCAGTTTCCTCCCACAGTTCAAAGACATGCTGGTTAGGTGGATTGGCGATTCTAAATTGGCCCTAGTGTATGCTTGGTGTGTGTGTTTGTGTGTGTCCTGCGGTGGGTTGGCACCCTGCCCGGGATTGGTTCCTGCCCTGTGTTGGCTGGGATTGGCTCCAGCAGACCCCCGTGACCCTGTGTTCGGATTCAGCGGGTTGGAAAATGGAT
The DNA here is from genome assembly GCF_900747795.2 of Erpetoichthys calabaricus. Taxonomy (NCBI): domain Eukaryota; kingdom Metazoa; phylum Chordata; class Cladistia; order Polypteriformes; family Polypteridae; genus Erpetoichthys; species Erpetoichthys calabaricus. The sequence goes on from NC_041404.2 coordinate 102,377,024, forward strand.
GGATGGATGGATTAATTTCTCAGAATCCTGCTTATTTCCCAACATTTTTAAGATGGAAGAAACATGATTTAGACAACTTTGTAATGTGCGCTTTAAATGACATGCTAGAATAAAAGATAACTCCTAGATTGTGGGCTGATTCAGTAAAATTAATGATGATTCCAACTGAGTTAAGTGATGACAAAATATTGTTTCGATAAGGTAGAAGTGTATGTTATTACGGAGCCACTGAGGGGATATTGTATAAATTTTTTTTCAGGGGATTTTTCTGGTGGCAACCAAATACTTTCAAGTGAGCACTAGATAGGGTCAAGTGCACACCAGATACTTTCAAGTGAGCACCAGATAGTATCAAGTGAACACCAGATAGTTTCAAGTGAGCACCAGATAGTATCAAGTGAGCACCAGATACTTTCAAGTGCGCACCAGATAGTTTCATGTGAGCCCCAGATAGTTTCAAGTGAGCCCCAGATAGTTTTAAGTGCGCATCAGATAGTTTCAAGTGAGTACTAGATAGTATCAAGTGCACACCAGATGCTTTCAAGTGAGCACCAGATACTTTCAAGTGAGCACCAGATACTTTCAAGTGAGCACCAGATACTATCAAGTGGGCACCAGATAATTCCAAGTGCACATCAGATAGTTTCAAGTGTGCACCATATTCTTTTGAATAAGCACCAGCTAGTGTCAAGAGCATGAATGATACTTGTGCGTGTGCACCAGAAACTATTCCATGTGCACCCCTTGATACTGTCATGGGCCTCACATATGGGCTTTGTATCGGGATTATATGATATTAAACAAAAAAAAGAATCTGTCACTCCAAAGTTTCACTTGTAAAATTCATCATGGAGAAAGGCATTTTTGAATTTTTAGAGTTGAGAAATGTTGCAAAAGAAGAAATACAGAGACTCAAAGACGACATGGAAGGACAATTTGTCGTGGCAACTACCGATACTTTTAAAATAATGGATTTTTAAGCAATATACTTTTTAGTATTGACAGAAATGTAGGCAACATCAGTGTTTCTCAACCACTATTGACTTGCTTGACACGATCTTACTTGTGCTTGCTTCACTTAGAGGTACCAAGGAGCTCCCAGGACACAAACCCTGGCCTCCTTACTGTGAGGCAGAAGGACTACCTCTGTACCACTGATGTTTCTAAAAAGTGTCTGCTCCATGAGGTCACCCTATTTCTAAATGTTATTACTAATAAAGTATTAAAGCTAAACTGATACTTTACTTATAGTAATGGTAATGAGGGGAAATTGTGTATTTTTTTCCTGGGGATTTTACTGGTATAATAGTAATAGTAATAGCAATAGTAATAGTAATAGTAATAGTAATAGTAATAGAAATAGTTGCTACCCACAACACCCCTGATGAATTTTCTGCTTGTGTGTGTGTGACTGAACATTGCAATGGTGCTTCATCCATAGGGTTTGCTTCCTACTACTGTATATGTTGCTATTAGTGCTGCTGAGATCATTACTGGCTCATTGTAACTTTATAGTTTTTGAATGTAGTAATAGGTAGGAAGGTAGGAATAACCATATTTTGGCAATTGAGAGAAATTAATAACATATTTTCAGTATTCAGAAAATCTTCTATTCTTGTTTGTTTTTAATAAATACAGTATGTTATATATATATATATATATATATATATATATATATATATATATATATATATATATATATATATATATATATATATATATATATATATATATATAGATCTATGGATCTGAGCACTGTGTTCTCTTTAGTGTCTTCTAATCTGGATATTAGGATATAGTGTGAGAGTCACCGATACCCTTTCACTCCACATTCCTTCTAAAGGGGAAAGGAAATGTTACTCTCATAACAGGAAAGGTTATGTGCCAATAGGTTGAATATTGTGAGACAAACTTAAAGCCTTTTTCCCTTTGTATATTATTTTATTTTGTGATGATTTACTTGTTATGATGGATATGTTTGTTTTCAGTTGAGTGGAGTCCACAGCTATGACCAAACTAGATGCAACTACAAATTTTTTGAAGGATCTGTTTTTGAATATAATATAATAGGATAGAATCAAATGAGTCTTGTAGTTTGTGCTCACCATCTTTGACCAATTAAAATTAAAAACCAAATTCAGCGAGAGACAAGTAGAGACTGGATTAAAATTAACCATCTGTATTGCTGCTAGTATTATTATTGATAAGGAGTACCCCCAATGAAAACAGGCCTAACACCTCATAAGACATTAATTTGAGTTCCAGGTAACTTTCAAAAATTACAGGTGATTTATTACAATGCTGACTAATATGGAATAAAACTTTTAAGTCTTTGCACCTGAAGGTAGAAGCTACTTTTCCTAGCATATCGTTGATGACCCAGAGACTCAGTTAAAATAAAGATCTGCAAATGAATGAATTGTCCTGTTCCAAGGGGAAACAAGCCATACCATTGGCCAATTGACTACTGGACAACAAACTCAAATTCCAGTTAAGGAGATCACGGGTTCCTGCTGCTAACAACTCAACCGTGCTGGTGACCATTGAAACCGGAAAGATTATTGTTGGTCCCGAATCATAGATGGAATCTGTCCGCATCGAATCAAGAATTTTAGATATTGATATCCTTTGCTTTGGGGCATTGGATCCCATGACGTGACTATCACATTTAATCTTCACCATATAAGAAATTTTGTCACACTGTTACTCCTCAAGATTGTTTTTCCACCTTAACTATGCCTGTTTCCTGTTGGCAGTTCTGTTGTTGGGACTGTTCTTTCTTTTTCCTCCTCAAAATGAGCACTCTAATCTTGTTTTTGTCCGCTTGTTTGAGAGTATGTTATGAGCAGGTACTTGAATTCTTCTTGCCTTAGGAATTGGAATCATACCCTAATATCTATTTTTCTGCAGCAACATCTTTCAGAGAGGAATTTGAACTATGTAGTTATGGATGGTATAACAGGAAAAGCCAATTATCTGCAAACAGCAAGGCAAACAAACTCAAAAGCATATATTTACTAAATATTTTTTACATTAATTTTTCATTAATGGAATTAAAGGATGATTATTCTGAATTTTATTTGTTTAATATTTAACCGGCACCACAACTGGGGTAATATAATTGAATAGTTTAGAAAATGTAATTAGCATGACATGGTCAGCACCTGGCATAAAAGCAAATATGTATTAGTAAATATTTTTAGATAAATACTTTATATGCCCATTAATACTTGATGAGAGAATACAAGTTTCCTTTAAGTATTAATATTTGCATGTAATTTGGAATGTTCATCAGAATCTAACACATGATCACTATATTTAGTTACATTATATTACATTTCTACTGTAAGTCAATCTAATTTAAACATTATAGGCTATTGATTAAAATATTGTCAAGCTTGGGTCACAAAGTTGCACCAGAGACAGGAAGTGAGTACAATAAAATAACTTTATTGTTGAAAAAGCAAAAGCAGCCCCAAGGCTTTATTCGAAATACTAGTTTTTCTTCAGCACACAAGCACACTGCAAACGTGAAGTGTCATGGCAGTCGTCTTGCTTTAGCTTGCTTCTTCAGGTTAAAAGAACACAAAACCTTCCTCATAAAGCACGTTCAGTGGCTTGGAAGCATCAGCTGGGTCAGATGCAGTCTGAAGAAGGGAGGACAGGAGAGAGAGAGCAAAAGCATAAGTGAAGGCTCAGCTTTAAATGTTCTAAGCATCGTGCGTCAAGCACATTACGTGGTAAGGGGCCTGCTGATACCGCACAAAAGTGTGTTTGTTTTTCACTGAAATACTGTTTAGCAGAGTTTCTGTGTGCAACTGCTGGAGATGAATGGCAGTAATGCATAGTAGTTGCTGTCCCGGTCACAATATAGTGTTTAACTTGAGAAGAAATTTGTCAACTGAAAGGAAAGATTATAAATTTAAGGGATGGTAAATAACACGTGTTTTGGGAATAGGGACATTCAGGACAAAATGTCTAAATCCATTAATATACTGTAAGGTGAAAATACAGTTTAAACTAGAAGTCACTTGACACAATTAAAATGTACCATTTGTTTGATAATTATTGTTTTTTATAATGTTTATGATTTTTATGTGTGTAACAGTAATTGATGTAGAATGATGAAAAAAATGTCAATAATTATGTATTGTGGACTTTGCATTAGTATTAGATATAACATTACACAAACTGTATGATATTGGGTGTTAGAATTAAATATGCTAAATTGCATAAAACTTTTTGCAGGGTATAGTACAAACCTTTTAAGTTTGTAGAACAAGCTAATAAAGAAACAAAACCTGTGGGATGATGTTTAACATATTTTTATGACACTGGGATACTTAGGGCCATATAAACAGAAATAGTTGATGGAAATATAGGACAAATAATTAATATTATGAGTTTTTGGACAGAAAATAGCCAAAGTAAACTCGGCACAACAGAGATGTAGTGTCTTGTGCAGATAGATGGTGAGAGTGCAGTTTATGAATTGAAATGGCCAGATATAAGTCAGAGATCTCAGCTGGTGGCAGAAAGTGTTAACATCAAACTTGAGTATAGCCCTTAAAATTTAAATTTGACCTTGAAAAAGAGCTAGTGACTTGTTTCAATGAAAGTAGTGCAGAAATCACCTGGAGGGAGAATTGACACCTAATTTCAGCATAACTGTTTGCTTTAATGCAACAAAAGTGATAACCTAATTTAACACCACAGTTGAATGTAAATTGGGGCAACTTTGTGAATGAGAGCATGAGGATGAGAGTGTGGCTGTGTATATAAGAACTGTCTCTGGTCATTGTTCATTTGCAACATAAAATAGTGTTTGAAGTAAATGTTTGTGCTTTCTGCGTCTCCACCAATAATACTATTGAATGGTCTGATCATAGACAAAATTTAGGACTAGGTAGTATCTAACATAGCTAATGTTTATTGGATAAGAAGGATATCAAACAGCTACTTTAAACACAGGAATAAATATGACATTGATCAAATTGTTTTTGACAATGCTTTCATCATCATACGTAAAAATTATGAAGTTATGGGACTCAAGTCTACATGTTATTGTTTGACTTGATTTTCCATTTTTGATATAAAGTATTACTGATTTACACTGATTTCTGTTTTTCCACAAATTCAGATGGCCAGGGATCTTTTACTTCTTTTTAGTCCCAAAGGGTTGGACATATTTACTCTTTGAAACATGACTGACTGATGCAATTAAGAACAGAGTTAAAGTAGAAAAACTTCAAATGACAGTGGGATTGAGAGAGAAAATGTTTAAGGTTACTAAAGCCTTCGTCTTAAGAAATAGCACAAAGGGTTAATAGATGTCAAAAACCTGTTCAGGCATATGAGGAAACCAAGTAAAGGCCAAGTGAATAGGAGAATCTTGATGTCATACATAAAATGTACCAGGAGATGACTAAGAGATCAGCAGATGGGTTGTAAAAAACAAGACAGGACAGTTGTTACATATACAGAGATTTCAAGAGTAATATTGAAACCTTAGAGATATGAAAAGAACAAGAGTGTAATGGATTAGACTTTTATTTCAATGAGTCATTTTGGTGTAAGACAATGAACCAATTAGAGTAAATGTATATATTGATTGGCATTGTTATGTAAATTCAATTATTTATAAAATGGACCATTGCCCTTACTTTTTCCCATTTCTTTCTTTAATTAATATGTTTGATTTCTACCACAGGTACAGTGTTGCTCGTCCACCTGGAAATTATAAACCACTTTCTTCTAACAAGGGCCCTAAACTAAAACATGGAAAAACAAAATAAATGAAAGTAGAACATTAGGTGGGTAAAAACCTAGTAAGCAAAGTGTTGCAACAAACAAAGCATTTTCAAAATTAGGTGAGGTTAAAAGAAGAACTGAAACTTTAACCTTAAAAAATTATTAAGAGAATTAGTATAGTTGACATGGTTGGAAACTTGTTAAGGGTAAATTTCACAGAAATGTTAGAAAATTTTTCTTCATGCAAAGTCCCCATATATTGGATAAATTAGCAAATAGCGTGGTGGAGATTAGGACTTAAGGGACCTTGTGAAATTATGATTCTCTTTTGCAGTTCAGGAGAAATTCCACTTGTTGATGTTTTTTTAAACTCTGATACACTTCATTTGGGAGCCAAAAAATACATTTTGAAAAATAAATCTCTTCACAGCTTAAAAACCAAATATATATGGAGAACAATCTCTTTGGGTTGTGAAAATGTGATTTCTACCTGCTTTTGGAAGAAATTCCATTTCTATATGCTTTCAAATACTGATCTATTTCATTCTGGGAATAAGAAAAAGACAATGTGACAAATACACCTTTTTAAAGCATAGAATTGTAACCTGGAGGGGGAATCAAATTTTTTGCGATATCCCTTGGGTTGTCAAATTGAAATTACACGTTTGTGTGCTTTTAAATGCTGAAACACAAAGTATTAGAAAAAAGATTATGAAACATAAATCTCTTTAAAGATTAAGAACCTACTCTATAGGGAGACTGTATTTTCACATCTGCTCAGTTTTGAAAATGTGATTCCCTTAAATGTTTTCTGAGAGGTTTAACTGCTGTACATTTTGGTTTGTAAACTATTTCATTTTGGAGTTAAGATAAAAAGGTGTGTATAAAAAAAATCTCAAATCTTAAACATGATCTGTGGGGGAGCATCCAGCCCTTTCCATGTGAAAAAGTGAGTGCCTTCTTAACATTTGTACAAAATTACACTTATGCATGCTTTTAAATATTGAGATGGTTTACTTGGGGTTAACAATATGACATATTTAAAAATAAATTTTAATTTATTTTAAAGGTGAACACATGATTTTGGAGGGGGAATGTGCAGAGTATAAGTTAAAAGAGGTTATGCACAAGCTTTATATTGCAGTGGTTAGACATCATATGAAGTATTGTGTACAGTTTTGGTCTCCAAGCTACAAAAGGATTCACTGGAAAAAGATCAGAGATGAGCGTCTTGGCTGATTTCAGGACTGCAGGGGATGAGTTAAGATGAAAGATTTAAAAACTATGCCTTTTCAGATTAAGAAAAAGAAGATTAAAAGGAGACATGATTTAAGTGTTCAAAATTATGATAGGAATTAGTACAGTGGAGAAACTGTAAAATGTTCAGCAAGAACACAGGGACACAGTTGAAAACTTGCTAAAGGTAAATTTCGCACAAATATTGGGGATTTGTTCTTCACACATAGAACCTTAGACACATGCAATAAGTTGCCCAGTAGTGTAGTAGATAGTAGAACTTTAGACACCTTCAAAACTAGACTTGATGCTATTTTAGAAGAGTTAAGTGCATAGGAGTGGCAAGCTCTGTTGGGCTGAATGTTTCACAATTTGTCTTCAGTTGGGAAAATGGTACTTCTTAATTTTTTCTTTTTCATGCTTTAAGATGATAATCTGTTGGAGTGTAAATGAAAAACATAGTGTTCATAATAAACCCATGTAAAATTTTAATGCCACCCACAAGGGTTGGGATTTATTATTATGGTTTTCTCTCAGAGGCAAAAATTGTACCCCTCTTGCATTTTGTGGTCTGTATTATTATTATTATTATTATTATTATTAATTATTATTATTATTATTATTTATTTGAAATATAAATTAGTTTATGAAATGATAATGGCAATTATAAAAAGTTGAAAAATGAACAATGAAAATTAGTATTTTATGGGGAAAGGGCATCTGTAGTATTAAAGAAACATTTCTTGCACCAATAATTTGACTTGTTATCAAAGTTTATTACTTCAACTTGTTCCATTCCATAAGCAAGAATGCTTTCTGCAGCAAAATTAATAACAGGGTGGATAACGATGTGGACAAGTGTACAATGTAGCTGAATTCAACATAATACAAGACAGAATGTAACAAGAGCAGAATGTATGAGGTGCTGTTTGGGACATAAATCATGTTTGGGACATATGTACGAGATACTTTCCTGTACGTACAAGATATTTTCACTTACGTACGAAATACGGGTTATCTCATAATGTTTTTCACTGTGTGGTTCAGAGCGGTTCCATACTTTAGCACTTCCATGTCAAAAATGTTAAATCCTGGCTTGAATCTCAAAATAAAGTTTAAGATCAATTTAAAAGCAAACGATGCACAATTTGTTTAGTCAAAAGTAAATATGTGTAAATTTAGCAAAAAATATATTCCTGTCTTGTTTCTTTTTTATTTACTTGTACAAATACTGCAACACAGAAGAGTATGTATAACAACAATCAACTTGGAATCAAACAATGGTCTTCCAATAACTTCTTCTTCTTATTTTGGCTGCTCCTGTTAGGGTTTGCCACAGCGGATCTTCTTGTTCCATATCTATCTGTTCTCTGCATCTTGTTCTGTTACACCCATCACCTGCATGTCCTCTCTCACCACATCCATAAACCTCCTCTTAGGCCTTCCACTCTTCCTCTTCCCTGGAAGCTCTATCCTTAGTATCCTTCTCCCAATTTACTCAGCATCTGTCCTCAGCACATGTCCAAACCAATGCAATCTTGCCTCTTTGACTTTGTCTCCCAACCATCCAACTTGAGCTGACACTCTAATGTATTCATTTCTAATCCTGTCCATCCTCGTCACACCCAATGCAAATCTAAGCATCTTTAACTCTGCTACCTCCAGCTCTGTCTCCTGCTTTCTGGTCAGTGCCACCATCTCCAACCCATAAAACATAGCTGGTCTCACTACCGTCCTATAGACCTTCCCTTTCACTCTTGCTGATAACTGTCTGTCACAAATTACTCCTAACACTCTTCTCCACCCATTCCACCCTGCCTGGACTCTCTTTTTCGCCTCTCTTCCACAATCCCCATTACTCTGTACTGTTGATCCCACGTATTTAAACTCATCCACCTTCACCTACTCTACGCCTTGCATCCTCACCATTCCACTGACCTTCCTCTCATTTACACACATGTATTCTGTCTTATTCCTGCTGACCTTCATTCCTCTCCTCTCTAGAGCATATCTCCACCTTTCCAGGGTCTCCTCAACCTTCTCCCTAATATCAGTAAAGATCACAATGTCATCAGCAAACATCATAGTCCACGGGGACTCCTGTCTAATCTTGTCTATCAACCTGTCCATCACCATTGCAAACAAGAAAGGGCTCAGAGCCGATCCCTGATGTAATCCTACCTCCACCTTCAATGCATCCGTCACTCCTACCGCAGACCTCATCACTGTCACACTTCCTTCGTACATATCCTGTACAACTCTTACGTACTTCTCCTCCACTCTCGACTTCTTCATACAATACCACAAGTCCTCTCGAGGCACCCTGTCATATGCTTTCTCCAGGTTCAAAAAGATGCAATGTAATGTAATATATATATTTCTGGTCTTCTCTATCCTTCTCCATTGTGGCAGACTATATTCAGGGGGAGCAGCCCTGGGCGGTGCCCTACCTCCCCCTGGACGCTAGATGGCTGCCCCCCCAGGGTTAGATCGGTGCCTCAGTTTCCCGCAGGTCTCCATGGGAATTGGAGATGTGTGCAGCCCTGTTGGGTTCCGCTGGCATCGCCAGGGGGTGCTGCAGCTGGGACTCCTGAGCCTGTATGGGCAGCGTATTCGCCACACCCGGAAGTGCAGCTGGAACTTGGCGATCAACCACCTGGAGCACTTCCGGGTGGACTATAAAAGGGCCCAGCAACCACCACTCAGGGACCAGAATCGGGAGGAGAAGGACGAGGTTGCCTGAGAGGAGTGGTGAAGGAAGAAAAAGAGTGCTTTGTGGTGTGTTTAATTTGATGTTTGTGCACTTGGGACTGCGTTGTGCCTGTGGGGATTACGAGGAAGACGTGCCCCACAGGTGAAGAAAAATAAACATTTTACACGTGCCTCCATGTCCATCTGTTTTGGGCCAGGAGCCCATATAGTGACTTTTGTTACACCACCAACATCCTCAGAGCTAACATTGCATCTGTGGTGCTCTTTCTTGGCATGAAACCATACTACTGCTCACTAATCATCATCTCACTTCTTAACCTAGCTTCCACTACTCTTTCCCATAACTTCATACTGTGGCTCATCAATTTTAACCCCCTGTAGTTACTACAGTCCTGCACATCCCCCTTATTCTTAAATATCGACACCAGTACACTTCTTCTCCACTCCTCAGGCATACTCTCACTTTCCAAGATTCCATTAAACAATCTGGTTAAAAACTCCACTGCCATCTCTCCTAAACACCTCCATGCTTCCACAGATATATCATCTGGACCAAATGCCTTTCAGTTTTTCATCCTCTTCATAGCTGTCCTTATTTCCTCCTTGCTAATCCATTGCACTTCCTGATTCACTATCTCCACATCATCCAACCTCTTCTGTCTCTCAATCTCTTCATTCATCAGCCTCTTAAAGTAATCTTTCCATCTGCTCAACACACTCTCCTCGTTTGTGAGTACGTTTCCATCTTTATCCTTTATCATCCTAACCTGCTGCACTTCTTTCCCTACTCGGTCCCTCTGTCTAGCCAATCAGTATAGGTCCTTTTCTCCCTCCTTAGTGTCCACCCTCTCATACAACTCATCATACACCTTTTCTTTAGCCTTCGTCACCTCTCTCTTCACCTTGCGCCTTATCTCCTGTACTCTTGTCTACTTTCTGCATCAGTCTGACTATCCCACTTCTTCTTTGCCATCCTCCTCCTCTGTATACTCTCCTGTACTTCCTCATTCCACCAACCAGGTTTCCTTTTCCTCCTTCCTCTGTCTAGATGTCACGCCAAGCACCCTTCTTGCTGTCACCCTTGACTACATCTACTGTAGTTTCCCAACTGTCTTATAACTCTACACTACCATCCAGTGCCTGTCTCACCTTCTCCCTAAACTCAACCTTGCAGTCTTCCTTTTTCAACTTCCACCATTTGATCCTTGACTCTGCCCTCACTGTCTTCCTCTTCTTGATCTCTAATGTCATCCTTCAGACCACCATCCTATGCTGCTTAACTACACTTTCCCCTGCCACCATTTTTCAGTCTTCAATCTCCTTCAGATGGACTCTTCTGCATAGGATGTAATCTACCTGTGTGCATCTTCCACCACTCTTGTACATAACCCTATGTTCCTTCCTCTTCTTAAAATACCTATTTACCACAGCCATGTCCATCCTTTTGGCAAAATCCACTATCATCTGACCTTCTTCATTCCTCTCCTTGACACCATACCTACCCATTACCTCCTTGTCTCCTTTGTTCCCTTCACCAACATGTCCATTGAAATCCGCTCCAATCATCATTTTCTCTCCCTTGGGTACACTGTTCATCACTTCATCCAACTCACTCCAAAAATCTTCTTTCTCGTCCATTGCACACCCAACTTGCGGGGCATATGCACTAACAACATTCGTCATCACAGCTCCAATTTCCAGCTTCATAATCATTACTCTGTCTGATACTCTTTTCACCTCCAAAACACTCTTGACATACTGTTCTTCTGCGGTGGGCTGGAGCCCTGCCTGGTATTTGTTCCTGTCTTGTGCCCTGTGCTATCTGGGATTGGCTCCAGTAGACCCCCATGACCCTGTGTTAGGATATAGTGGGTTGGATGATGACTGACTGACTGACATACTGTTCCTTCAGAATAACCTCTATCCCATTTCTCCTCCCATCCACACCATGATAGAACATCCAATCAACCTGGCCTTACTCCCCTTCCATTTAGTCTCTTGCACACACAATATATCAACTTTCCTTCTCTCCATCATATCTGCTAACTCTCTCCCCTTACTAGTCATACTGCCAACATTCAAAGTTCCTACCCTCAGTTCCACTCTCTTTACCTTTCTCCTCTCCTCTTGCCTCCAGACATATCTCCCCCCTCTTTTCTCCTTCTTCTTCTTCTTTGGCCAACAGTAGCCCAATTTCTGCCAGCACACTGTTGGATAACCATACTGGTGGGGGTCATTGTTAACCCGGGCCTCGATCGATCCGGTATGGAAATCAGTATTGTTGTCCGCATATTGATTTGGCTCTCCGCATATTGATTTGGCTCTCCGCTCTTGAGAAACAGTCTATTTGAACATCTCCCATTCGGCAAATGCTTCAAAGCCTTTCCTGCACGAACCTCGCGGTTCAGAAACAGTTTCATCCCAAGAGATATAAACGCACTCTATAAATCCATGAAGTGCTTCCGGTAGAACTGTTTGTACTTATAAGTACAATTACCTCACTATGAACTTGCATTACAGTTGTAAAGTTGCACAACCTGAGCCACTTATGCTTTCATATTGAATATTTTAAATTTTTTATCGTATTATTATTGTTATTGTTTTTGTTCTTATTTTAATCATTTTATAGGAAAATAAGTTTATGGAGGATTTGCATATTGAATCTCATTGTACCATATAATAGCAATAAAGGAATTCAATTCAATTCAATAGAAGAGAGCTCATATTTACAGATGATGATGACTGGCTTCTAAGTCGATTCAGATTTCCAGGTGCTATCTTCTTGGACCTCTTGATACAATTTTTCAGATGAAATGCTGTAAAGTATATATATTACATTATACAGATACATTTTTAATTACATTAAAATAATGTGTACTGTTATTAAATGAGTGGACAGCGATAGTGATGAACTGTTCGGGGATTGTTCCTGCCTCGCGCTGTATGCTTCCTGGGACTTGTGTGACCCTGGATAGATGGAAATGGATGGAATAATTAAATTCATTATCCAACCCGCTGAATCCAAACACAGGGTCACGGGGGTCTGCTGGAGCCAATCCCAGCCAACACAGTGCGCAAGGCAGGAACCAATCCCGGGCAGGGCGCCAACCCACCACAGATAATTAAACATGTACTACGAATATATATTTCAATGTTCCTTAAAAGTTCCTTGAAAGCTTTGAAGAATCTGCGTTCTAAGCTTAAAGAGGTGATTGTGAGGCAATTGATTACTTGGAAAAAGAAAATGAAGAATAGGAATTGGGGGTTAGTACGTTTGAAAGAGACAGTACTGCAAGCATTTTGCAGGAGGCAAGTACAATCTCTGGACTGGGCGTCAGCTCGTCGCTACCATTGTGCCACTGTGGCCCCATATTTAATACATGCTTTAATTCATTTCATCATGAAAATGATATCAAGTATACATCTTAGTACTTAAATTGTTCAGAGAGCTGTAATATCATGTATGTAATATATTTTGTGTCCTGTCTGCATAAGAGAAAGCCCATTTAAGAAGCAAGTAGTGATTCACACACAGAGTACATAGAAGAACACACAGAATATGAAGCATTTAACGTGCTACTTTAGCTACGATGGGATTTGAGAAACTACTAAATTAAAAGATTTTAAGATTAAGTTTATGACGTTCTGCTTTAATGATAACATAAACTACATGAGGAAAATGAAAACTGCAAGATTAAAATTGACATTTCGAGCTTTTTTTTCCACTGTGTCCCTATTTTTTTCTTTTCTCTGTACCCTAATAAGCTTCTATATGACAATCAGATGGTGGGCTATGACTCAACTTTTCATGGCGACTTTGATATCTGACAACTTCTTTTTTATTTCGGGCACAGTGCGACTTTTTGAACTTGAACTTTCGATCAACTTCCTTTTGTTGTTTATACAACTGATTAAATCAAGAAATAGTATGTTTTTCCTTGCCTCCACTTGGCATTCGCTGATATTCTTCTTTTTTTCCCCCGTGCTTTTGCTGTCTTTTCAAAGAACGCTGAACTTAAGGGAAAATTTATATTGATTTGCATATTCAAAGAGGCCTAATTCTGGGAGGAGTCTGGGAGGGGCGGCAGACACATGCACGAGCGTTACATTTCACTTAGACTAGGATTTATGTATCGGAAGTGTGTGAATGTTGGCTTATACACAGTTTTCTGCATCTGAATTTTTTGTTGCATACACACATTTTGACTTTTGTCCGTACACCATGTTTTAGTATGAATTCTACACACGGCTTTATGCATGGGGGCCCCAAGTCCAGTAAGGTCCCAGGACCTGGTAAAAATTCTAGGGACCTGTTAAAGGACCTGGTAAAAAAAATGTGGTGACTAAGTTAAAAATTTGATGAGATTCCTTGTTACAATTCTTTCACTGTCATAGTATCACTTTCTATATTTATAACAAAAAAAAAAAGGTAAACAATGTACCGTATGTACGTATCAACTACTACGAGCCGAAGTTCCTTGCTTGATTACTCAGTAGCCCAGCAATAGCCAAGAGGCTGGCATTAAGTCAACGAGTGCTATCAGTTTATCACAGACATGGACTAGTGACCTATACAGCTCATACTTGTAGCCTGATAGAACCAGCCATGCACATGTGTCATTTCAGCATTGCCCTAATGCATCATGCTGCCTGCCCACAACACGTGCTGCTGGAATTTTACACGCCCTCAACTGCTAGTATATTTCTAAATTGTAATTTGTAGTGTTTTTGATTGTGCTGAAATGTCACAATCTCAGCAATTGTTAAGTTCATGGTTGACAATGGCAAAATACAAAATGGGAAAACGTGATGGACAAATGAAAGAACAGCGAGAAAGTGGCAATGCCAGTAAAGTTGGTAATGTCACTAGTTCGTTAGCAACTGAAATGTTTCTGCATGCAGCATGTGATGAGCCTTCAACAGACTGCTCTTCCATATCAGATTCTGATGAAGAAAAAAATTGATGATGTTGATGTACACGGTGAGTAGGCATCTGTTATAGGAACCGTGAAAACAACAACCTGTTTTGGTCCAAAGGATTTGTCTCAATTTCCTGATGATCTTATACCCATCACACCTGATTGGAAAGAAAGAAAGATGATTTAATCGTAAATGGTATGACAAACACAAGTGGTTGGAATATTCTTCACGTACTGATGCAGCGTACTGTTCCATTTGCAGGCATTTTTCTGGGTTATTCTACAATGATGTATTTATTGCAACTGGTTTTAGAAGTTGGAATTGAGGTACAGGAGAATCGAAAACAAATGCTTTTCTGATTCGCAAAAATTTGGACTGCCACATAACAGCTATTACAAAGAAGAATGAACACTTGGCGATGTGTAGTACTGGACAAACTGTAGCAAGTCTGATTGATAAAGCACACACAGGTCAGGTTGCTGAGAATTGTTATTACTTAAAAACAGTTGTAGAAGTAATCCGGCTAGCGTGTATACAAAATATTGCTTTGCGTGGACATGACGAAGGATCTCCATCTGCCAACTGCAGAAATTTCACGGAAATGATGAAGTTAATTGCAGCAAGAGATAAGGTTTTTAATTATAGAATAAATGGTACTGGTACAGGGAATGCCAAATCTACACACCACAGTTTACAAAATTCCCTAATTGACATAATGGCCAATATGATTTTGAGTGATATCAGAAATGAAATCTTAGTTTCAAAATATTTCAGCATCATTGCAGATGAAAGTAAGGATTTATCGAAAGCTGAACAACTGTCTGTCATCTTGCATTACATTCATAAGGCACACATTCACAAGGAATTTGTGGGTTTTACACTTGCAACCAATTTCAATGCTGAAAGTCTTGAGCATATTCATAATCAACAGTGTGAGTAAGTTAGCACTCAACATGGAAAATTGTGTAGTGCAGTCATATAACGGAGCTGCAGTAATGAGTGGTATGATAACTGGAGTACAAACCAGAATATGCCAAGTAGTTGAATGGGCACTGCATGTGAACTGCTGTGCACACTGTCTAAATTTAGTTATCGTGGACATGTGCAAGTCAGTGAAAGAAGCAGGTGACTTTTTTGCCACATTGCAGTGATTGTATGTTTTTGTCAGTGGATCGTATGTTCATGTAAAATGGATTGCTTTGCAAAATGATCAGCATCCAACAGAAAGAGTAAATGAATTAAAGCAGCTGTCAGATACACATTGACCTTCACAAATTTTTGTGTGTGAGGCTGTCTGGAATTGTTTTGGTTGTTTGTTAAAACTGCTGAACACAATACAAGAAGAAAACAACCATGATCGTGCATGTGAGGCTAAAGCATTGATTTGTCTCATTGGCTTTAATTTTGTTTTCAATCTAACGGTTTTCAGAAAAGTCCTGAAACTATGGTGGCCCTGAGAGGCAAAGCGTGAAAAAAACACATACAACAAATTAATAAAAAACACAATACAAGAAATTAACGAAATCATAAACTACAAATTAACAAGAAACACAAATTACAACTTAAGCATAAACACAAATTAAACATTAACAAAAAACACATGAAACAAATTAGCAAAAAACACATAAAACAAATTAACAAAAACACCAAATAAAATTAAGGACAAAACAGGAGTCTTTTCTCAAAACAGAAATGACATAATTTTTAATTTAACAGAAAGGAAAAAAAGAAGGAGACCTGCACTGGTGGTATTTTTGAAGATACAGGAACATTATCATTTTTGTCATATTAGTCTTGTTTTTTAGTATAGTTTCAGCAGTTGGTTATAAAACAAGCCTTGCATTGGTATTACCTAGTTTTAAGGTGTTTTCAGTTTGTTCCAACATTGTCTAAAATAAACATGCTTTGTCCTTTTTGTGACATAAATCTTCAGTTAAGAACAGCATGTTACCATAACTGCAGCCACTCTCTAAGGGTTGTGAGGGATTGCCGGCCGTATATCCCGGCCAACACCCCCAAGCCGCCAGATAGAGCCATCCCTGCAACATGGAAGGGCCCCGAATTCCAGCATGGCATCATGGATATTGGAGTTTTCCTTCACAGCCCTACTGGATACCTTGGGGGCCAACAGAGGACACTGCAGGGAGGCCCAGAGACTCTAATGTGCCCTATAACCCGGAAGTACGTCTTAGTCACAGCGACAGGAGGAATGACGTGCTTCCGGGATGAAGAAAAGGACTTTTTATCTGACCCGGAAGTGTTCTCAATCCTTCAGTCCATGTGAACTCATATCACTTCCGGGTCAGGGATTATAAAAGGACAATGGGAGATTCCAGACGTCGAACTGAGTTGGGAGGCAAGGTGGCTAAGCGTCTGGGAGTGGAGGATTGTTTATTTGATTATTGATTATTGGAGTATAGTGGAGTGGAGGGTGCTTTATGCACATTTATTATTAATAATAAAGTAATTTTGGACTTTTATCTGGTGTCTGACGTGGTGTCTGAGGATTCAAGGGAGCGAGAGCATCCTAATCTGTCACAGTGTATTGACAAGCGTTTTAGAAAATGATTCAGGTATGTTATGTTTTTAATGGCATACTATATAATAAATTAAAACTGACTGCAAATAAATGGTAGTGATATATGCATAAATTAATAACCATTTGGCATATTATCTAAAGTGGCACAAATAACATAATATATCGCACTTAGTCAAATTCAGTGACGTGGGGAGCCTGAGTATGTCCCAACAGCACTAGGCAGAAGTCCAAAAGTTTTGGACGAGACGCCAGTCCATTTCAGGGCCCATTCATGCACTTTTAGAAGTACTTCTAATGTTAAAGAGGTAATCAAGTTATCATAAACAAATGAAAAATGGGAAACTTTGTAAATTTGTAACTTTGAAACTTTAAAATGAGCAATAATATATGATTATTATATAATTTCGGTTAATTTTTTGTGGGTTACTGTGCTCTAAATAGCCATCTACACTAAATAATATGCTGTTTTTTAATAGGTGTTGTGAATACCACAGATGTGTCTGATTTAATAAATCAATATTTTCGAAAAGGTCACAGGTACGATGTGATTTTAGATTTCCTCAAGACGCATCATGGATTCAGCATAAGACTGTGAAAACAAAATTAAGACTGCTTGGTCTTTCGAAGTGAGACAATTTCACTTCTTTACAGGTAGTCCGTTCCACGATTCAAAGGGAATTACATGGACCTGGACAGCTGTTTGATTATCGGACAATGTTTCAGATTTTAAATCAAAAGTATCAGTTGCGAGCTAGAAGAAGTGACGTAATGAAGCTTATGTCAGAAATGAATCCCTCTGGAACTCGAGCAAGGAGGATCCGAAGGTTTTTCCGAAGAAGTTATCATTCTTTGGGGCCTAATTATGTTTGGCACGTCGATTGCAATGATAAGTTAAAACCATATGGTTTCGCTGTTAGCGGGTGCATTGATGGATTCTCGACAAAAATATTATGGTTGACATGTGGCCCAACTAATATTAATCCAGCAGTAGTGGCATCTAACTATATGAAGCTCATTTATGACCTTCGAGTTGTTCCGATGCGATTGAGAACAGATTGTGGAACAGAAAATGGAGTAATGGCAGCAATGCAATGTGCACTGAGGTCGCATCACAGTGACCGTTTTTCAGGAGAAGTAATTCATATTTATGGGACATCTACATCCAATCAAAGAATTGAATCCTGGTGGGCACAGTAGAGAAAACAACAGTAAATGCATTATCTTTATTATAATTAACGTGCCGCACTTGATATTATTTAAACATTTATGAGTATTTTATTAACATTTTGTTTAGTATGTTTATAACATATACTTTGTTAGTTCACAGTTCTGGATGGATCTTTTCGAGGATCTGAAAGACTCGGGCCATTTCAACGGCAGTCATGAACACAAATGTTTGCTACACTTCTGTTTCACTGATATCCTGCAGAAAGACCTAGAGGAATGCAAGCAACTATGGAACCAGCATAGAATAAGACTTGTACAGTTTGCCTCACAGGTCTAGTCCCTTTTGAATTATCTTTTATGTAAGGTTGTATAGGTGGCGTAGTGATGATCATTGTTTCCGCATTACAGTTTATGGAGATTTTGCTCCAAATCCATCCTATATGTGCATGCGAGTGTTGCCTTTGATTAGCTGGCAACAGGTACAGTTGTTATTTGTGCCTTTACCAGCCTTGACAATCATATTTATTCACGGCAGTCGTCACTTTCAAAAGTAGTTATTGTGTTATTTATCAACATTTACCAAACATGTTCTGCTCATTTCCATATATTAGGATATTTAGCAACTTTCAGGCTTTCTTGTCCACTCAGCAAATTAAGGCACTGGTCCTAATTCATTTTTTTAGTATCAGTTTATGTATATATCATATTTTTAAGTAAAGATTCAATTTTGCCATTAAATGTTTATATTCCTATATTATAGGTTTTGGCCAAGGGATTGTGGTTTTCACGTTGCACAGCAGCAGCTTCAGGACCTGAGGGACCAATGTGAAACTGTTGGTCTTTTGGTCTTTGTGGAGATGAAGATATACAAGATTACCTCACATATGTGAAAGAACAATATAACCTTCAAACACCACAAGTCTGGGAAGATGCCCTTGATTTATTCTTTAAATTGAGGGAAAAGACAAATGTTTGATAACTGCAATACAGCAGGTGCAAGCTTTCAAACAAAGCAAAACATGTATAAGTTAAAAACACTTAGATCAGTTTCGTTAACGTGTGCAAAAAAGTACTATGGCAAGCCGAAATAACATTTAGAGATATCTCAAAATGAATTTCAGATATCTTAAAATAATTTCCTTCACATTTTAAGATATCTGGACTACATTTTGAGATATCTCAACTGCATTTCAAGATATCTCAAATACATTTTCAAATATCGCAAAATAATTGCATCTGCATTTCAAGATGTCTCAAATGAATTTTCAGATATCTTAAATTGACCTTTCATGCATTTTAAGATATCTTAAATGCATTTCAAGATATCTCAAAATCATTTCGTGTAAAACTGCCTATTATTTCAATGGAACTTCTTGTTTATTATAAGATATCTTAAAATGTATCTGAGATATCTTCAAGCTTCATAGCATCAACAAAACGGGTGGACTTATCCAGGTTAGGGATTTTAATTTCATCTTTATCAAAGAACACAGCATCATGAACTTGAAACTCAAAACAATATAATGTGTACTAGCCAACCCATGGCGTACCATACGCCGCATAATCAGGCTGCTTTTTTAATGATTTTTAAGCACAGGGAAAAATTAACATTTGAAAAATCTGTAATTTAATAAACCACCAAGAAAATGGGAGGAGAGGGGAAGGACGCCCATTACGCCCTGTCTGTCATGCTAGTCTGCTGATTTCTCATTCAGTATGCACTGCCTGCTCATGTGCCCACCCCCAACTCGTTACCTGAGTTGTTTTCCTCTTTGCACAGTCGAAATGCACCTGTGAGTCACATAGACTTTTCATTGTTGTTTGCGGTTCTGGCCGCTTTTCGCGTACTGAGTTGTTCCGGAGTCACAGTTGAGAAACACTTTTTTAATGTCTTTTAAGCACAGGGGAAAAAATGAACATGTGGCCCGTGCTGCTGCTTTGCAGTAAGGAGACAGCGGAAGATTGTGCGTTCGCTTCCCGGTTCCTCCCTGTGTGGATAGCAAATTATCCGCGACAAACACACTGTTTTACACGCTGCGTACCAACCTGCGGCGTAGTATACACCGCATAATCACACCGCTTTTTAAATGTTTTTTAAGCAGAGGGAAAAAAATGAACATTTGCAAAATCCGTAACTCTGCTTTCAGTAAGTACAGGGGTAGGCAACGTTGGTCCTGGTGAGCTGCAGTGGCTACAGGTTTTCATTCCAACCCAATTGCTTAATTAGAAACCAATCATTGCCAATCTCAGACCTTATTTAATTTTATGGCTTGTTAGTCTGTGCAATGTAAGGTTCTTATATCGTAGATTTTTTTCCTTTCCAAGGATATCATCCAAATGATATGAAGCCTAAAACAGATCATTTTCAGTCTGTCACATTTTTCTATTAAGTGTTTTATTAAATCAAACAGTGCATGATGAACACACACAGATGTAATTGGAAAAAAGCTAGCTGGAGAACTGCTGGCTGCTTTGTCTTTTACATCTTATTGCTAATAAGGAGCAATTAAAACACTGAATGCAGCAGTTTAAGATTGAAATAAGCAATTAAGGTTGGAGAACCTTAACAAGCGAGACCACTAAAATGAAGCATCAAAATGTCACTTAAGCAATATGTGCCTCATCAGCAATAATTGAGTTCTCGTTAAGGAACTGGGTTGGAACAAAAACCTGCACATACTGCGGCTCACCAGGACCGATGTTGCCTACCCCTGAGTAAGTACAATGCACACGCGTTTAATTTGTCGGCCACTGTTTGCCAGCCGTCTTTTCTGGTTTGGGCTGTTTTTGCAGTGTTACCGCTTGTGCATATTAAATCTTGAAATCCTTCGAGTAACTAATTAACTAACTAACACCCACCTACTCAGCTTGTGTGAAAAATAATGCGCCCGTTCTTTCATCATTTTGTTGCAGCCTATCAAAGACTTGCTGATCATGTTTTCTAGACTCAATATACATTGTCTTTTCACTCAGCGCGGAGGCGCGCATTCATCTCGGATTATTACATCCTGACTAATCTGCTACATGGCTGCGTTTGAAAAACTGACTTATCCCTGATGAGTTTCACCGGCATTAATGATTAGGAATCTGGTTGGAACAAAACCCTGCAGCCACATGGGCTCACCGGGGCTGAGTTTGGGAAACACTGCTGAACACAGACGAAACCGACTCAGGTGAGGAGTTAGGGCGGGCAAAGTAGTTGCAGCTATTGATTATTCAGTGTTGTTTGCCTGGGTGTCTGATCTGCGTTGACTGACATGGCTATTTTCTGTGTATCCCATGGTTGTCTTCCGGCAGTGTGAATGCCTCGAGAGACAGGGCGTCCTTGTGTGGTGAGTTGTTGCAATTTGTGACCATGTCGCCGAAGTTATCCCAATGCTGGCAAACAAAGCCAACAGCCATGTTGCGAAGTTTGAGAGCAACAGTTTCGTCAATGACATTTTTCCAAAAAAACCCGACTGATAGGCAGGTTTTCGATGGGGGACGCGATCGGGTGTCGTAACCGAAAAGAATAATGAAAAGTCAACGTGGCTCAGAGGTGCATGTGGACTCATAGCACAGACGAAAGGGACTAACTGGGTGGTCGGAGAGTTTTAGCGTCCGGGCACATGAGCAGGCAGTGTGAATGCCTAGAGAGTGAGGGTAGACACGGGATGGGGAAAAAGGAGTGGTGGTGGGCGGGGAAACGTCTTCCGTGTTCCTGCAGGACCATCTAAGAAGACGCATGTTTGTCGCGGATGCGAATTCCTGTATGTAGCGTGTAAAACAGTTTGCTATGGTGCACGTGGTCGTGCGTCGTAAGCGAAAAGTCAACATGGCTCAGAGGTGCATGTGTACTGTAGCCCAGATGAACATAAATGTTTTTTCCCAGTCGTCGCGTCCGAGTTGGTGGGCGTGGCTCTGCGAGTTGTCGTCGTATCCAATGGTCTTAGAGTTGGTGGGCGTGGCTCCTTCCTGCGTGCGCCACGGGCGGCTTACTTGTCGGCGGCTTAGTGAATCCACACCCCTTCCGGCGTGCTTTCCATGGGTGGCTACTTGTCATCCAGCTTAGTGAATTATATATATAGATTGTTGATATGGCTCAAAAGTAGTTTTAAACTCAAAGCCACAAACGAGCAGCAAATAAAACAACGACAAATCATCTTTGGTGTTTAAACAGCAAAAGCACGAGTGCTGAGCGACTGTGTGGTGTAATATATAGGATCGCTCCATTATTTTAGCAAAAAAATTTATTTACGTCAATGACATTGTTGAGTATATGAAAAGCTAACGGTATAATTACAGTTTCTTTGCAGTGTCCAATTGTTTTTTGTTTTTTTTTACAAGTATGATTTTTTTTTTCAAATATAATATCCAGCGCTGTTTTTGACCCCTTCTTTGGATGTAATGGAACATACCTTTCTTTGAGCATGCGTAAATGCGTTCCTTTCGAAGCGTTCTTAGCTTTCCCGCGCATCAGATGTTACATTTCGAAACGTTCTCACCGTAAGGTTATTAACAACGTTACATAAAATACTGCTTTGCTCTTCGCAGCAGATAAGTAACATATTTCCGCATATAAAGCAATGGATTCACTTGACGAACTCACACTGGAAATATTAAATGTAAGTATCTAATTGACAGTAAATTGACATTTACTGTTGCTGCAGTGCATTGTTTTTATGAATCCACAAGAATTCACCTGTCCACGTTGATACCTATAATCATTATGACACAAAACAAAAGTAGTGGGGCAAGGTAGTTTCGTGTAACTATTACATGAAATTCTAAAAATAAATACAGGTGTTTATGTTATAAATATACATTTTTTCATTTCCGGTTTTCACCTTTGCATTTTATCCAGCAAACACTGCCCTGAATTATAATTTACACTGCACAAAGTTCTTACATTCAAACATATTGGTACATTTAGCACTTTTCTTGCCATTTTAGGCATTAATGAATGGTTTGAGGCTGTACAGCAACAACGTGCTTTTTTTATCGAGCGCCATCATTGTTAGATTTCATATATACAGAGAGTTATTATGAAATAAATATTGGTTAAATGTCATTGAATTATTTATTTGTTACAATGATTTATGAAAAAAAGTTGTTAAAGACGTTCTGATACAGACTTCTGCTTGCTTAAAAGTAAATTGAAATGTATCTTTTAAAAATGTGCTAAGTTCTAACTGCACTGCACGCGCCTCATGCTATTACCGGTAGTAAAAGCAAACACGACCCAAGTCGTTTCTATTAGAAATACCTTTAAAGAAAAACTTTCAAATTTAGAGGCCAGTATTTTAAAATTATTATTGATTTTGAGGTATCCACAATTGTAAGCTGATTACTTGAATATAAAAAGATCGCTGCACTTGAAACTGCAAGGGGGGTACCCATCCCCCTTAACTTCGATATCAATACCATACATGAGCGCGTCATATAAAAAAATCGAAGCTTTGGGCGCAACTTGTACAGTTTCACCTATATTCTAGAGCCAGCCCTGAGTGAGACAGTGCTCTTTATTACTTTAATGGCATAGGTGAAGGCCCAAGTCTGAGTGAAATGTTAACACCCTGCTAATTTTATACACTCACAAAAATACAAATATGCTAGAAGAAAAATTGTGTGAGCCAAATGTAGAACAGTAAATGCATGTCTATGATGTACTGTATATAATTACCATAATATCTGAAAATCAATTAGATAAATTAATTATGAAAATCAATTAGATAAATTAATTATAAATAATTTTATTTTTTTGTGGATTTTAACATGTTAGGTTGTATTTTCTTTGTCCTGTTTTTTGGCAAAGTTACCACTGTTAAAATTTTGCAAGTTTATGTTATGCATTTCTGACTGTGAGCTGTGACAAGATGAGACAGTCCTGAACTACACTGTACAATGATGATATGGATATGACTTTTGTGTTATATGCAAGGTAATATTCCTGTGTCAACTAATTTTTATGTGCTTATGTTTTTCTCTGTTTCTGTATTGTAAACACAGCAGTACTGCTGTTGGATACTGATGTAATACTTAAATAAAGAGCAGTGCTAATGATTATGTCTTTATTGTAAGTTATTTTTTGTATTCAGGAAGCCAACATATATCGGGAAATCCATCCATCCATCCATTGTCTCCCGCTTATCCGAGGTCGGGTCGCGGGGGCAGCATCTTGAGCAGAGATGCCCAGACTTCCCTCTCCCCGGCCACTTCTTCTAGCTCTTCCAGGAGAATCCCAAGGCATTCCCAGGCCAGTCGAGAGACATAGTCCCTCCAACGTGTCCTGGGTCTTCCCCGGGGCCTCCTCCCGGTTAGACATGCCCGGAACACCTCACCAGGGAGGCGTCCAGGAGGCATCCTGATCAGATGCCCGCGCCACCTCATCTGACTCCTCTCGATGCGGAGGAGCAGCGGCTCTACTCTGAGCCCCTCCCGGATGACTGAGCTTCTCACCCTATCTTTAAGGAAAAGCCCAGACACCCTGCGGAGGAAACTCATTTCAGCCGCTTGTATTCGCGATCTCGTTCTTTCGGTCACTACCCATAGCTCATGACCATAGGTGAGGGTAGGAACATAGATCGACTGGTAAATTGAGAGCTTCGCCTTGCGGCTCAGCTCCTTTTTCACCACGACAGACCGATGCAGCGCCCGCATTACTGCGGATGCCGCACCAATCCGCCTGTCGATCTCACGCTCCATTCTTCCCTCACTCGTGAACAAGACCCCGAGATACTTGAACTCCTCCACTTGGGGCAGGATCTCGCTACCAAACCTGAGAGGGCACTCCACCCTTTTCCGGCTGAGGACCATGGTCTCGGATTTGGAGGTACTGATTCTCATCCCAGCCGCTTCACACTCGGCTGCGAACCAATCCAGAGAGAGCTGAAGATCACGGCCTGATGAAGCAAACAGGACAACATCATCTGCAAAAAGCAGTGACCCAATCCTGAGCCCACCAAACCGGACCCCCTCAATGCCCTGGCTGCGCCTAGAAATTCTGTCCATAAAAGTTATGAACAGAATCGGTGACAAAGGGCAGTCCTGGCGGAGTCCAACTCTCACTGGAAACGGGTTCGACTTACTGCCGGCAATGCGGACCAAGCTCTGGCACCGATCGTACAGGGACCGAACAGCCCTTACCCCATACTCTCGGAGTACCCCCCACAGGATTCCCCGAGGGACACGGTCGAATGCCTTTTCCAAGTCCACAAAACACATGTAGACTGGTTGGGCAAACTCCCATGCACCCTCCAGGATCCTGCTAAGGGTATAGAACTGGTCCACTGTTCCGCGACCAGGACGAAAACCACACTGTTCCTCCTGAATCCGAGGCTCGACTATCCGACGGACCCTCCTCTCCAGGACCCCTGAATAGACTTTTCCAGGGAGGCTGAGGAGTGTGATCCCTCTGTAGTTGGAACACACCCTCCGATCCCCCTTCTTAAAGAGGGGGACTACCACCCCGGTCTGCCAATCCAGAGGTACTGTCCCTGATGTCCATGCAATGTTGCAGAGGCGTGTCAACCAAGACAGTCCTACAACATCCAGAGCCTTGAGGAACTCCGGGCGTATCTCATCCACCCCCGGGGCCCTGCCACCAAGGAGTTTTTTGACCACCTCGGTGACCTCAGTCCCAGAGATGGGGGAGCCCACCTCTGAGTCCCCAGGCTCTGCTTCCTCATTGGAAGGCATGTTAATGGGATTGAGGAGGTCTTCGAAGTACTCCCCCCACCGACCCACAACGTCCCGAGTCGAGGTCAGCAGCACACCATCCCCACCATATACAGTGTTGACACTGCACTGCTTCCCCTTCTTGAGACGCCGGATGGTGGACCAGAATCTCCTCGAAGCCATCCGAAAGTCGTTCTCCATGGCCTCCCCAAACTCCTCCCACGCCCGAGTTTTTGCCTCAGCAGCCACCAAAGCCGCATTCCGCTTGGCCTGCCGGTACCTATCAGCTGCCTCCAGGGTCCCACAGGACAAAAGGGTCCTGTAGGACTCCTTCTTCACCTTGACGGCATCCTTCACCGCCGGTGTCCACCAACGGGTTCGGGGATTGCCGCCATGACAGGCACCGACCACCTTACGGCCACAGCTCCGGTCAGCTGCCTCAAAAATAGAGGCATGGAACATGGCCCATTCGGACTCAATGTCCCCCACCTCCCTTGGGATGTGGTCGAAGTTCTGCCGGAGGTGGGAGTTGAAGCTACTTCTGACAGGGGGCTCTGCCAGATGTTCCCAGCAGACCCTCACAACACGTTTGGGCCTACCACGCCTGACCGGCATCCTCCCCCCACCATCGAAGCCAACTCACCACCAGGTGGTGATCAGTTGACAGCTCCGCCCCTCTCTTCACCCGAGTGTCCAAGACATGTGGCCGCAAGTCCGACGACACGACCACAAAGTCGATCATCGAACTGAGGCCTAGGGTGTCCTGGTGCCAAGTGCACATATGAACACCCCTATGCTTGAACATGGTGTTCGTTATGGACAATCCGTGACGAGCACAGAAGTCCAATAACAAAACACCACTCGGGTTCAGATCGGGGGGGCCATTTCTCCCAATCACGCCCTTCCAGGTCTCACTGTCATTGCCCTCGTGAGCATTGAAGTCTCCCAGCAGAACGAGGGAATCCCCAGAAGGTATGCCCTCTAGCACCCCCTCCAGGGACTCCAAAAAGGATGGGTACTCCGAACTGGTGTTCGGTGCATACGCACAAACAACAGTTAGGACCCGTCCCCCCACCCGAAGGCGAAGGGAGGCTACCCTCTCGTCCACCGGGGTAAACCCCAATGTACAGGCTCCAAGTCGGGGGGCAATAAGTATACCCACACCCGCTCGGCGCCTCTCACCGGGGGCAACTCCAGAGTGGTACAGAGTCCAGCCCCTCTCAAGGAGATTGGTTCCAGAGTCCAAGCTGTGCGTCGAGGTGAGTCCGACTATATCTAGCCAGAACCTCTCAACTTCGCGCACTAGCTCAGGCTCCTTCCCCTTCAGAGAGGTGACATTCCACGTCCCAAGAGCCAGCTTCTGTAGCCGAGGATCGGACCGCCAAGGTCCCCGCCTTCGGCCACCACCCAACTCACACTGCACCCGACCTCCTTGGCCCCTCCCATAGGTGGTGAGCCCATGGGAAGGGGGACCCACGTTGCCTCTTTGGGCTGTGCCCGGCCAAGCCCCATGGGTGCAGGCCCGGCCACCAGGCGCTCGCCATCGAGCCCCACCTCCAGGCCTGGCTCCAGAGTGGGGCCCCGGTGACCCGCGTCCGGGCGAGGGAAAACGCCGTCCAAAATTGTTTTTCATCATAGGAGGTTTTGTTTAACTGCTCTTTGTCTCATCCCTCACCTAGGACCAGTTTGCCTTGGGTGGCCCTACCAGGGGCATAAAGCCCCGGACAACAGAGCTCCTAGGATCACTGGGACACGTAAACCCCTCCACCACGATAATTATGTATCTGGTTGTAGCAACGAATTCTTAATTCAAACCTCTGCTAAAATATTTAGTTTCAATTTGAAATGAAAACCATCCTAAAATGAGAGCACTTTTACTACTTTTACCTTATTCTTTTGTAGGTGGACTGAAATGTGTGGTATATATCATGCAAATATAGCTTAGTAGGTGTTGAAATTAACTAATTTCAGGATTTTTTAAAAATCCAAGTCAATATATCTCGCCCCATTGGCATATAATTTTGCTTATTTCAAGCATTTATTTTCTTAATAATCATATTTTTTTTTCTTATTCTGTGATTTTTGTAAAATAATTTTCCTGTTTTAAGATATATGCTCTGAGATTAAATATTGGACTACCTATTTCAAGATGAGCTAACTTGTTTCAAGTAACAAGACTTTCATTCTCCACTGGTATTAAGAATTTTCCACTTATATTAGTGATTTATTCTCTTGTTCCTTGGCCTTCATTTTTCAGTGTGCTAAAATTAAGAATGCAAAACTACTGAATTAAAAATTATTTTCTAATATTCAGTGTATTTCCACTGTAGAAAGCCTAATCTCAAGTAATTTTGTTCTAAAAAACAGCATTTTCTACTTATTTCAAACCTTTGAACACCTATCAGAGCTTTCTTATTTCTAGACTGGAACTAACTTATTTTAAGATGGGCTTGGCAAGTAAAATTATCTTGCTGCATGGACAGATAATTTCACTAATATTATGTCACTTTCTCCTGAAATTCAGTGTTTATATCTTATTTCTTACATAAGTTTTTTTGTAGTGTAATGAGCAATTTATTAATTACATAAATTATACTTAATTTGTACAAAGTTAAATCATCTTTTCTGATATTTCAACTTGATTTGCTGAAATTATGCACATATATAAAGTCATTAATATTATTTATTTGACTCTTTTATTGGCATTGCACTATTTTTTACTTATGGAGTGTTTTGTAGTCTTTCTCTGCACAGATGAAAAATGTAAACCTGTTGAAGGGCTTTCCAATTGCATCATTGAATGATTGTATAATAAAACTCTCTTCAGATCCAGGAACCTTATCCACTTCTAATCCATCAGAATGGAGAATAACATATGAAATATTGGGAAGATGATGAAATGTCTTAAGTTTTGCTTCTGCTGCCTGAAGTAGCTGTTGTGCAGAACTTTCTGATGAAATCACTAATGGCAATGTTTTTCCTCTTTCCTTTTTAAGTATTTTATCATGGACACTCATAATACCCACATTGACCTGAAACAGAATTTTTTTATATATGTATAAAAATTTAAGTAAAATATTTAAGCTAAACTTTAATGCTTAATTTGTAATACTGCTTTACCCCCCCCCCCCCTATAGTTTTAGAATAATGTACATGTGAGAGCCAATCTCAGAAAGTTAATGTTAATGTTAAAATTCACACAAGTGTTTGCTTAATTTGAATTGAATACAAATTTCACAGTTACTTACAGGATGGTATAATTTTTCACCACCCATAAGCTAACATGTAATAGACCTTTCTTAACTATTTCTGTGATTGTTAATTAGGCAGTTAGGAAATAGCTTCTCTAACAGAGGCATGGGCTCTCACATTAGCTTACAAACAGATTGGCAGCGTAGACTTTTTGAACCATATTTTAATCATATGAACATTTGAAAGTATGACTATGACTATATGTATAAAGGGGGACATAAAACAGGATATGTGAGTCTTAAATTAACTTTATATGAGGGAAGTTCAAAAAGTTTCCACACTTTTATATTTTCGTTGGTAACGGTGAAGGCGAGAGGAGGAGGAGGAATTAAACATTAAAAATGTTGGTATGATGCTGGGAAAAGGTGACTGTGTAGAAAAGTGATGTCATTTGTTTTGGAAATTCTTAATAAATGGAGATAAAAAAAGTGTGGAAACATTTTTAATGTCCCTCATATATAGTACTAGCAAAATACCCGCGCTTCGCAGCGGAGAAGTAGTGTGTTAAAGAGGTTATGTAAACATATATATACATATACATATATACATATATATACATATCTACATATACATATTCGGTGACTAAGTGCGTTGTAACACGGGCTGTGATTGTTACATGGGAGGGAGACGACAAATCACAGCTTCCCGCTTTCTAATCGTGCCTGTGATTGGTGCTTTGACTGATGCCTAGATCCCACAGTATCTCCCCTTAGGAGAGGCGTTAGGCAAGTGTAATTGAATAGCGGCGCTGCAAGTTTAGTTTCTTTTCAATAAAGTCAGGCGTTAGGCAAGTGTCATTGAATAGCGGCATTGCAAGTTTAGTTTCTTTTCAATAAAGTCAGGCGTTAGGCAAGTGTAATTGAATAGCGGCGCATCATTGAATAGCGGCGCTGCAAGTTTAGTTTCTTTTCAATAAAGTCAGGCGTTAGGCAAGTGTCATTGAATAGCGGCACTGCAGGCGGCGCGTCATTGAATAGCGGCGCTGCAAGTTTAGTTTCTTTTCAATAAAGTCAGGCGTTAGGCAAGTGTCATTGAATAGCGGCACTGCAAGTTTAGTTTCTTTTCAATAAAGTCAGGCGTATAGTTGTACAGGAGAAAAATGGCAATCTTTTGTAGGTCTATGAACTTAATTTATGCCTGTATGCGTCAATCGCTTCATATTCTTTTCGTACCTTATCAATTGTGTAATGTGTTTTTTGAACAGGTTTGATTCATCGAAGTGATCACTCGTGCTGTGTTCAGTCAGTCACTCGCTCGCTTCTTATTGTTTCGCTGCCTTCTCAGTTGTGTAATGAATGTTTTCTTCAGCGCTCTTTGTGGCTGTTCCTTGTTTTCAGTTCACGTGATTACGTAGGAGGCGTGATGACACGATACGCGACTCCGCCTCCCACGGCCATCGAGCTGCACTCCATTACAGTATATGGACAAAACAGAGGTTCCAGTTATGACCATTACGTGTACAATTTCGAAATGAAACCTGCCTAACTTTTGTAAGTAAGCTGTAAGGAATGAGCCTGCCAAATTTCAGCCTTCCACCTACACAGGAAGTTGGAGAATTAGTGATGAGTGAGTGAGTGAGGGCTTTGCCTTTTATTAGTATAGATGTATATACACTCACACACACACATATACTGTGTGTGTGTATATATATATATATATATATATTGTGAGGGATGGCCGGCCAAATATTCCGGTCCACACCTCCAGGCCGCCAGATGGAGCCCTCCCAGCAGCATGGAAGGTCCCCAAATTCCAGCAGGGCATTATGGACATTGTAGTTTTTATAAACAACCCTGCTGAATGCCATGGGGACCACCAGGAGCCACTGTAGGGAGGCTTACAGAGTGCTACGTGCCCTATAACCCGGAAGTGCGTCATGATCACATGACCGGAAGGAACAACGTGCTTCCGGGTTGAAGAAAAGGACTTTTAATCAGACCCGGAAGTGATGAGGACTTATGGATTGTTGGGCTGGAACCACTTCCGGGTCAGGGGATATAAAAGGACTGTGGGAAAGCCCAGACCCTGAGCTGAGCTGGGAGGTAGGGTGGCTAAGTGTCTGGCAGAGGAGGATTGAGAATTGTGTTATAGTTGGAGTTTGTATGAGTAGTGTGGAGTGGAGGGTGCTTAGTGCACGTATTTATAATGAATAATAATTGTACTTTTACCTGGTGTTTGGAGTGGTACCTGAGGGTTCAAGGGAGCTCTAGTGCCCCCTACTGTTACTATATATATATATATATATATATATATATATATATATATATATATATATATATATATATATATATATATATATGTATATATATATATACACACACACACATTATATATATATATATATATATATATATATACACATATATATACATATATATACATATACATACATATACATATACATACATATATATGTACAGTTATATACAACTTTCCCTTTCCTTGTAATCATTTTTAACTTTATTTTTGTGTGAATTGTTTAGCTTTCAATTTTATTAAAACTTTTAAAAATAAGTACTGCGGAATTATTAGATTATGTGTCACACTTTTGCCTGAATCATTCTGTGAAGTAAGCAAAACCTGTAGAACCTTGTAAGTTTTGGACAAGCCCCAGAAAGTACATCATATACTTGTATTACAAAATCCTAAATCAGGCTTTATATGCTCCATTATTACAAGACATCACTCACAACTCCACACATTGTTTATGGATAAAAATACAGTTTTACTGTACACATCTATTGAACTATAACCCTGTTATAATAAGTATAAAAAGATAAACTTTTTGGGAATGGATATACTTTATTTCACATAGGTGTAAATACAGAACACACATTTGTTAAATTCATACTGTTGATCAGATATATAGGCTTTTTGAAGTTGGTTTTTGTAAGTTAAACTGAGACCTCCCATCAGAGATAATAAACAGATCTCAAGTGTAACTCTGAGTAGATAGCTTGAATATACATTTCACTTTAATGGTCATGGAGACCTGAGATTTCAAGGTTTGGTCAATGTTAGACTGGTAAAACTTTCTGATCAGGATTCTGGGGAGTGGTGACATTTTTACTATTGTAGTATTTGTCCTGGTGAAACAGTAAAGTAAGAACTGCACTATATGAAAAAGAACTTTCAGTGCGTTTTTTTTGACACGTATAAAAATTATCTGTGTAACACAGAAATGTCGCTTACATCACTGTTACTTTTTTGTCAAAGCAGTGAGCAGCTGCTGTGCATGGCCAGTCGAGTAAGTAGCTTCGAATGAGCGGCTAACTTCAGTCATGTAATAAAAAATAAAGCTGTGCGCTGTAACGCTGCTATTACAGATTTGAATTCCAAAATATGTAAAATGTTATGATTCGAAATTTCAATACTAACTTGACTAAAATGGAGGGGCTGACATGTCACTCCTATCTCCAAGTGTGTGTCTGGAAGTTTAACTGGACCTGCAGTGTAAAACCATGGAAGCATTAAAGCAGTGGTTCTCAACCTTTATGTCCTTATGACCCAGTTTTACTTAGATGTTTATTGATGACCCACACATATAAATCGAATTAGTCAAATTAACGCGAATATAAACGGGAAAAATAATCGTGCAGTGCTGTTGGTACCTCCGGTTAAAATGGGGTGGAGATGGGAATACATTATAGTGTGAACAAGTCAGTCGGTGAAATGACCAATGTTTCAGAAACACTGCCTTAGTTAGTGCCATTAAAATACTCTCGATAAGAAGTCACAGGTTGCAATTCGTTGAAAAATATGAAGATGCTTTCTACAAAACAAAACGACTACTGCAAATTGCGTGTATAATACCAGTGACATCTTCCGAGGCCGAGAGATCATTCAGCAAACTTTCGTTGATCAAAATACATCTGCAATCAACAATGACAGATGTGCGCTTGTCAAATATTGCAGTAATTTCCATGCATGCTGAGAAGGCCAAGAAATTAGATTTGGATTGTGTGATTGACAAATTCATTCAAATATTTCTTAATTGTCGCATTATGCTAAAATGAACATACACTTGTGGACTATTGGACTAGTATGAAAAGTCAAGAATTTGTTGAATTTGTTAACTTGCTGTACTGGTCTGCAGAAATAGCAAACTATGCACTATGCATACTGTTTCAGTTTTTGCATTTATTAGTTTGTTCTGTGTTTGCTTCATTGCTTGGGACATGCCAGATTTTTTTGGGACCTGCCGAGGACCTGTTGGTTTGAAGTTACTGGCGTCGTCACTGCAGGGCCCTAATGTTAACCATAGTGTAATATGCTGGGTGTTAATGTGACTGACATTGAGGGTGTTTTGTGATGTTGGGGCTTTACTTCATAGGTACTGAGGCCTGCAATTACATTGTTGAAGAAGTGCTGGACGCTGATGTCTTGAAAGCTGTACGCATGTGGAAAAAGCGCAGGGAATCTAATTTTCACGGGGAGCTGAATTAATACAAAACAGTTGAGGGCCAGGGCCAACTTGTCAGTTAAGAAAATAGAATTCCATTAGCATTTTTCGTCAATTACATATATTAATCATGACAGCTCTAAGTGATTTAAAAATGTCAATGCAACTTTTAATATTCATTTTGCCTGTTCCTATATTGCTTTGACCACAGTACAACCCTATCGAACTGCTGGCGCATATACTATATTGCTTTCATTTCAATACAACTCTTTCGGTTTGCTAGTGTACTCAAAGGATTCAGTACACCTTGATCGGTTTCTAGCACACATATTGGAATCAGCTGGTGCACAAATTGGATTCATTACAGCTCAATTGGTTAGATGGCACACATATTGGATACAGGACAATTCTGCTGATTTGCAGACATAGGCATTGGATTCAGCACAACTCTTATCAGTTTGCCTGTATTGGAAAGTAATTTTATGCAGACAAGCTCTGGGCAGCCTGTGTTTATAAACACAATAAAGGAATAGAATTAGGAAATGAAACAATTTAGTATACACAATATAATTTTAAAATGTCAATGTAACATTTCAGTTACTTCATATTTTAACTGATCAATCAGGAGTGGTGTATTAAAATTAATGCTTGAATGATCCTGTTGCTTTAGGTCTACGGGCCATATAGCAAAGGGTTAAAAGAGTTTATGTTTATTTTGAAAAGGTTTATTAATATACATTTATTTTCTTGCTCAGGTGCCTATGTTTAAATAGATTATACTTTATATTACTACCTGAGTTTAACAGTCACACAGAACACATCTTTAAAAACTATAATTGCTGTAGCAAAGTACAAGGTGGTTTGTACTCTATATTCAAACCTACTTTACACTTTACACATAGCCCACACCCTATAGTCCTCAGTCTAGGTGCTTCTGTGGCTCTTCTTTAGTGCTGCTACTCTGGTTTTCCTCTCAATTTCCTAAAGATGTGTAATTGAGGTCCTAATTGAGGATGGGTGTGAGCCTCAGTCTGACATGCTGTGCTCTGGCATCTCATCCAGTGCTGGTTTGAGCACCATCTGCTCCTAGTATAGGCTCTCACTATCCATCAGTTGAACTTGATTAAGTGAATTTGAGAAAGTTAATTTTACAGATAATGCATCCATCCATCTTCTTAATCCACCTATCCTAGGAGGGGCAGTTGGAGTCTATCCCAACAAACACAGGAGGTAAGTTGGGAACAATACCTGTAGAGGGTATCAGTCCATTGCAGGTGAAACACACATACACACACACACACACTCACGCACACACACACACACTCACATTAGGGCCAATTTAGTATTACCAGTCTACCTAACCTGCATGTATCAGGACTGTGAGAGAACACCAGATCACCTTAAGGATGATGAATAAGTCAATATCTTAATGTCATACATCCTGATGGAAGAGTAATTAGGTGGTAATGGGGCATCTAAAAAGAACTGATAGCATTCATACAATTATCTGTGGTATGAATTAGTTAACAAGAATAGTCCATCACTTACAGATTCAGATAATGGTTATACATTACTTTAATAAAACAATTAATGTACTACCATTATAAAATTGTGACTCTAGACTACCAAGATAGTAGTAGGTGAGAAACAGTTGAATACAAGGGTAAAGTAAAAGGTGTTCACTGTCCAGGGGCATCAACCCCAGACCAAGAGATGCCCAACCATTTTCTGGACCTTGAGGAGCTCGACATTGACTCTGATAACTCTGAGGTGGTAGGCAAGAATGGGGAACCCAAACTGGTCACCTCTATGCCAACCCCCAGAATGAGAAAGTAATGATAGTATGGGACCCTGTTATTAAAGGGACAGACACAAAGTTAATTTCTGTGACAGGGAATTTCTTACAGTATGTTGCCAATACAAGTTTAGAGAATTATGTGCAAATTTGAGGAACAGAACTGACAATGTGATTGTCTCTGAAGTTCTGACTTTGTAACATGCCAATCCAGGCAAGAATGGGAAGATTAGTTTTAATGTATGTTTTAAATCTTGTAGGATAGCTCAAGACTTCTTACGGAAACCAGCTACAGATAGCTGATGCGTACATGAAGAAAGTCAAGAAGTGACTGCAAATAAGATCGGATGATGGAGCGGGTCTAAGGGCATACGCAATCCTTTTTTATAACTGTATGAGTGTTATGTCCAGTTTGAAGGACGGAAATGAGTTTGACAACAATTCAAATCTTATCATTATAACCTAAAAGCTCCCTCGGAAACTGCGAGGCAATGTACAGCTTAGGAGAATGAAAGAAAAGAAGGGAGAAGGCCATGTCTCACTAACCTACTTGACTTTCTGGAACAACAGGCTACAATACCCATGCATTCCATGTACGGCACCATCTATCAAAGTCATACCTTCAATTAAGGGAAGTTTCCTCTGAAAGGCGGCCCGAGAAAAGGCAGTTTTGCTATAAGCTTTGCTGTTGCTGCCGAAAAGGGGAATACAGACACCACAGTCAAAAAGGCGGAGACGGTTGGTAGTCCATGCGGTAAGCCCTGTCTATTTTGCAATGAAAGTCATGACCTTATTGAATGCAGTGCAATCCAGAAACTAAAATACAAAATTAGAATTGACTTTTTGAGATCTAAGGTCTTATGCTTTAGGTGCCTTAAGCAAGGACATCTTAGTAAAGGGTATGTAGAAAAAAATAAATGCCAAATATGCTCTCATTTACATCCAGTTATTCTGAATATGAACAAGGAAATGGGTACTGAAGATAAAGCCACGCCTCCTAAAACGGAGCACGCTAAGTTGGAAAAGAAGAACATTTCTTCCTCGTACATTTCTGTGGAACCACTAAACACGTGCTCTGCCACTGGGGCTGGTAAAGAGTGTGTCATAGCTGTAGTCCCAGTTAAAGTTAAGTCTAAAATTAGTGAAAGATGTGTAGAAACATATGCTTTAATAGATTCTGGCAGTAATGCTACATTTTGCACAGAAAGCTTGAAAGAGCAAGGGCTCAAGTCCATATAATCACCATAGAAGGGGATAAAGTAAATAAACAGAAACTAATAAAATGTTCCATTTATCAGAGTTACAAGTCTGTGGGGTAGAAGAAAGCATATTTATCATATTGCCGGAGGTTTTCACACTGAAGTTTATACCAGTAAAAAGGGAGAACATCCCTATGCAAGAGGATATCACGAGATGGTCTTATCTCAAAGATGTGCACCTACCACAGATAAAGGCAGAATTTGGCGTGTTAATAGATACAAATGTCCCTAAAGGCATGGAGCCATGGCAAGTCATAAACAGTAGAGGCGATGGCCCTTATGCTGTGAGGACAGTTCTTGGGTGAATTGTTAATGGCCAAAAAGGATACTGATCTTCTTCATTTCCTGTGGTGGCCTGAAGGTAATCTAAATGATGGAGTAGAGGAATACAAAATGACAGTACATCATTTGGTGCTACCTCTTCACCCAGTTGTGCCTCTTCTGCTTTACGAAGAACAGCAGAGGATACTAGAAGCACAGCTTCAGAAGAAGCAGTTAACACTGTGCTTCACAATTTCTATGTTGATGACTGTTTAAAGGCAGTTGCTACAGAAGAACAAGCCATAAAATTGGTCAAAGATCTTCAATCCATGTGTTTCAAGGGAGGGTCCCATCTTACCAAATGGGTGAGTAATAGCCGAGCAGTCTTTTCCTGAAGAAGACAGGGCTATTGATCAAAAGGACTTAGACTTAAGCCATTATTTGTTACAAGTGGAAAGAGCCTTAGGTGTTCAATGGTGCACACAGACTGACAGTTTCGAGTTACAGGTAAATCTGCAAGATAAGCCTGCTATAAGACGTGGCATACTGTCAGTGGTCAGTTCAATATATAATCCACTTGGATTTTTAGCACCAGTCATATTGCCCGCTAAACTTATTTTAAGGGAACTGTGTAAAGAGAAAAATGGGTGGGACAAAGAAGTGGAAGTTAAGTATGTCCAGTTAATGAAAAAATGGATGAACAATTTGCAGCTACTTGTGGATTACAATGTAAACAGGTGCATTAAACCAATTGGATTTGGTCATATAATTTCTGCACAAATGCATCATTTTGGAGATGCTTCTGAAGATGGGTATGGTACTGTTTCATACCTTCTCCAAACTGTTAAAGACCATAAGAGACATTGTTCATTTTTGATGGGGAGAATCAAGAATGCCGCCACTGAAACCTGTCACTATACCAAGGTTAGAACTAACAGCAGCTGTAGTAGCAGTCATATTAGATAAGATACTAAAACATGAACTGCAAATTCCACTGCAAGAGTCAACCTTTTGGACTGACAGCACCACTGTATTAAGGTACATAGCAAATGAAAGTGCATGCTACAAAACCTATGTTGCAATCAGAGTTACAGTCATAAGGGAGCACTCCCAGCCCTTGCAATGGAGGAAAGTCACATATGCACTAAATCCAGCAGACTAGGCATCAAGTGTGACGACCATAGAAAGGTTCATCAAAAGTAAGACATTTTGGAAGAATCCTAATTCTCCTCTTATAAGTCAGTGGGAAACTGATGTTTTATATTATTTGAAATTGGAAAAAATCAAATTTTCAGTTAGAGGATCTGTACAAAACTTTTTCAAAACTTGGCAGGATTTAATCAATATTATTTTAGAATAAGAGAATTAACTATTATTGTATTTAACTCCCTTCTCCATCTCTTATTTATATAGATATTTACTTCTCCCCTTCTTTTGCCTAATGTTGCCTTATTAAAAAGCTTAAAGAAATTTTCCTTTAGCTAAGCTCTCCTTCTCAGGGATGGGGTTTGATTTGTTTTCAAATTTGTTGGGTTATAAATGGATCTGTTTGTATGGAATGATTACAATGAAAATTAATAAAATAAAAATATAATAAAAGTAAGACATGGATTCAAAGCCTGAATTTCCTGCTATAGCCAGAACACAAATGGCCAAAAAGACCAGGGGTCTCATGCATAACGCTGTGTGTAGAATTCACAATAAAACATGGTGTACGGAAAAAAGAGGAAATGTGCGTATGCACAAAAAAATCCAGATGCATAAATCTGTGCGTTCGCCAACTTTCACATTCTTCCGCTACATAAATCCTGGTCAGCATGAAAAGTAACGCATGTGTACGCGCCTGCTGTCTCGCCCCATCTCCTCCCAGAATTACGCCTCTTTCAATATGCAAATCAATATAAATAGCCCTTAAGCTCAGCGTTCTGTGAAAAGACAATGGCAAACCGCCCTGGTTGCTTTGGGGACCACGGGAACTGAGCTTGGAAGCTCAACCCTGTAGGGGCCCGTGGTCACCGCCAGGGGGCGCCCCGATGCCTGTGGAACCCTGGCCCTCAGCACTTCTGCCACACCCGGAAGTGCTGGGGGGAAGAATACCAGGGACACCCAGAGTGCTTCCGGGTGCACAGCTGGTACTTCCGCCACACTGGGGAGTGCCGGCGGAAGCTAATCGGGAGGCACCTGGAGCACATTAGGGTGGGGATAAAAGGAGCCGCCTCCCTCCATTCAATAGCTTGAGTCGGGAGTGGAGAAGGACGGAGCTCGAGAGGAGAGGCAAGGAGGCGGCCTGAAGAGAAAGAGGCATTATAAAGAGGCCTGGACTTTGGGGGAGTTTTGGGGGGTTGTGTGCTTCACTGTAAATAATAGCATGTATAATAAACGTGTGTTGGGTGAACCATCGCTGTCCGCCTGTCTGTGTCTGGGCTGCTTTCCACACTGGCGTATTCAGCAGGATGCTCTTCCTGGTTCAAGTCGGGCACCTGGTAAAACAAATAAGTTTGTGGATGGCCCAGCGCAGCAAGGGAGCCCACACCTGGGCCACAGGAGCAGCATGCACACAACTCTGCGAGAGAGACTTACCCCATGGACCGCAGAAGGGGCGTTTCCCCTGGTGCAGGGAGACAACGACGGGTGCAACTGGAGTGCATTGGGCTCCTACAGGCGTGCCGCCGCTGAAGGCGCCCAAGACGGCATTGCGTCTAGCGAGGCCACGCCGAGGACGTTTCCTCGGATAGACTGGACCCGGGAGGTAAGTTCCCTGCCCACCGGCAGCTGGCCCTTGAGGGCCGGATGTGTTTTGTGTGTTGCAGGCAGGGGCTGCCTGGATCCGCATCAGTGGCAGACACGTGCTGATCCACGGCACTTCACTGAAGCGGCGGCAGCAAGGAGAGCTGCTGAGCAGGAGACGCTGCAGCTCAAAAAGCCGTGCCAGCTGCGGAGCTGCCTGGAGGCTCGTCACTGCACCAGGAGGAGGAGAGACAAGATGGCCGCGGACCGGAAGTCCCTCCTCAAGACAGGCAAGAGATTGGACAGTGTGTCTTGTGTGCCCGCCGATGATTGGATGGAGGCGGGACCAAGGAATGTCCATCTTGAGCCGGGGAAGGACCTGATTGGGCCGAACGAGAAGCCCCACAGGAAGCAGCCGGTGTGTGTGATTGACGGACAGGTAAGTCCCTCATTGGCTGACTTTCTGTGCTTGCTGGCGGCTCTGCACGAGCTGGAGGAGTGTCTTCAGGCCG
The DNA here is from genome assembly GCF_900747795.2 of Erpetoichthys calabaricus. Taxonomy (NCBI): domain Eukaryota; kingdom Metazoa; phylum Chordata; class Cladistia; order Polypteriformes; family Polypteridae; genus Erpetoichthys; species Erpetoichthys calabaricus. The sequence goes on from NC_041404.2 coordinate 102,417,213, forward strand.
CAGAGTCGCTTTTGCAGGTGTAATGTACCCTCCGAGAGAAATTGGAAAAGCTGGAGGGGAAGACAGTCGCGTCCGTGAAGACGCTGCGACAGTGGGTGGATCGGCACAACGTTGGATCCTTTGTGCCGGAGCGGTACGGCGGGGCAGGTAAGTGGAAACCACCCCGCACAGGATAAGGGAGACCCCACCGAAAAGAACCGTGATATAAATGACCAGATTCAAGTAGGGGGGCTTCCGACAGTGGAAGCAGCAGTGGGTGCCGGTTGCGTGGTGAGGGGGGAGAGAGCGATGGGGCTGGCAGGACGCGGGCTGATGTGTGCCCCAGGTCCTAGCGCCCTACACCCCGAGCCAGCGCCGGTCTCATGCCGGTCCACAGGGACGCAGACAGGACAGGGTCTATACCTTTCCAATAGGGACACCCAAACCATCACGGCATCCCAGAGAAAGAGGAGGAATCAAGGGAAGAGAGCCGGTTCCTCCGATAAGGGCAGACGTGAGGCAGGATGCTCACGTCTGGAGAAAGGCCGTCCTCTGCAGAGGCAGAGGGAAACCCCATGGCCGGCTGAGGTGATGGGGGCGCGTGCGGTCCCATCTGATGTCCCAACACGGGGGGCACGGAGGTCTCGGAAGGGGGGCCGAGGTGGCAAGCACCAGGGTGCCGGTCAGAGGGGGGAGCGTTGCCCATATTCAAGGCAGAGGGATGCCGAGTGGCGGCGTCAGGGCAACGTCTCCGCCCCTTGTTCTGTTTTGTGTTTTGCAGGACCGGGCTCTGAAGTGGAGCGTGTCGGCTTCCTGCTGTGGGAGACCTGCCCTCGGGTTCTCAGCTTGTGGTGGGGTACTGTGGCAAGCGGCTGGGGGTGATACCCAGCCGGGATGCCTGCGAGGACCGGAGGCGAGGGGGTGACCACCCTGGTTGCTTTGGGGATCACGGGAACTGAGCTTGGAAGCTAAACCCTATAGGGGCCTGTGGTCACCACCAGGGGGCACCCCGATGCCTGTGGAGCCATGGCCCTCAGTACTTCCGCCATACCCGGAAGTGCTGGGGGGGAAGAAGACCAGGGAGACCCAGAGTGCTTCCGGGTGTGCACCCAGTACTTCCGCCACACTGGGGAGTGCTGGCAGAAGGTAATCGGGAGGCACCTGGAGCACATCCAGGTGGGGATAAAAGGGGCCGCCTCCCTCCGTTCGATGGCTTGAGTTGGGAGTGGAGAAGGACGGAGCTCGGGGGGAGAGGCAAAGAGGCGGCCTGAAGAGAAAGAGGCATTATAAAGAGGCCTGGACTTTGGGGGAGTTTTGGGGGGGTTGTGTGCTTCACTGTAAATAATAGTATGTATAATAAACGTGCGTTGGGTGAACCATCACTGTCTGCCTGTCTGTGTCCGGGCTGCTTTCCACACAATATAGATTATTTAAATGATGTTAACATTTTATCTGTATAATGTAATAAACATATTTTGCTGCATTTCATCTTAAAAATGATATCGTCATCATATGTAAATATGTGCGCATATATATCATATATGCGCTTTATAAAGTGGCTCAGGTTGTGAAATATTATAACTGTATTGCAAGTTTACAGTGAGGTAATTGTACTAATAAGTACAAACAGTTCTACAAGGAGCACTTGATGGACTGATTGAGTGCATTCTTGTGATGAAACTGTTTCTGAACTGTGAGGTCCGTACAGGAAAGGCTCTGAAGCGTTTGCCATATGGGAGCAGTTAAATAGACAGTGCGCGTGGCTGAGGCAGCGTGTACTTGATGCTGTATACCGATAATTCTCTTTCCAATCAGCTGCTGAAGAGCTGCGATTCCACACTCAGATACAGTGATATAAATACACTGAGTGGTGCAGTGAGAGGAACAACGCTAAAGCATCTATGGTATTTGGAATAGTCTGGACATTCCGTGGACCATTATATTGTTACAAGTTAATTGCAATGAGATGCCTTAAACTAATAAACAATATGTGTATTTGTGTATTTGATAAAGCCACGTCAGGGATGTGAATCTAAAAAAGAAAGGGAAACCACATAGGAACAGTAGCACTGCTTTGACGCTGGGTGCCACCAGTTTGCAAAACTCTGCGGAGAACTTGTGTACGCCAAGCAGTTAGCTGGAGTGAAAATATGCGTGGCTTTACGCCAAGTTTAGGTTTTATACATCGCAGTGTGAGCGTGAAAATGGGCTTACGCAACATTTTTGTGCATAAGCACCGTTTATACATGAGACCCCAGATGAAGAGGACTTGCTTATTAATGATAACCTGGAAATAAAAAGATGTGTAGTAAGCTTAACAAGTGTAGAAGAGAAAACTGAAATAGAAAAAGGACTTATAAACTACAACTCAGAATGGTTAAGCTTAAAGAAAGTAATAGCGTGGTTCCTTAGGTACAAATAAGTGTTACAGCAACTGAAAGAAGAGAGAAAGGCATTCTAATATATGGTCAGTCAATCTGGAAAAGCCCAGAAAGACAAAAAACACTAATAATAGAACATATGAAGGAATACAAATCAGCAATGAAGTTAAAGCCACTTTCTCTGAAAGATTTGTCTAAAGCAGAAAAGAAACTTATTTGCCTCAGTCAACTACAAGCTTACCCAGAAGAGATTAAAGCCTTTCTCAAAAAAATCACCATGTAAAGAAAAACAGCAAAATCTACAAACTTGACCCAGTCATACAAGATGAGAGTAGGAGGAAGACTCAACAAAGCTGCTATACCAGATGAAGGTAAACACCCTGCAATTCTTCACAAACATTCACATATTACCACCTCATTTTACGACATATCCATAAAGAATATGGGCATTGTGGACATGCTAGCCCTGCTGCGCCAGAAATATTAGATTCCACAAGCCAATTCAGCTATCAGGAAGATTATTTGAAAGTGTACAACATGTAGAAGATACAATACACAAACAGGTGAGCAAATGATGGCGGATTTGCCAGTGGTTCGTCTACTCCCTGACCAGCCACCCTTTACCAACGTTGGAGTCGATTAATTTTGGCCCTTTCCAATTAAAAACAGGGCAAAGACTAATTAAGAGGTATGGAGTAATCTTCACTTGCCTAACAACAAGAGCCGTACATGTAGAAATTGCATATACTTTGGATCCCGAATCTTGTATCAATGCAATATGCCAATTTATTTGCATTGATTTAAAATCAATGACTCAGATAATGGAACTCTAAAACACACCCACATGTATGTGCAATTTGCCTTCTCTGGAAGGTCTCTATGTGTGAAGTCAATAGTGATATTTTTTTCAAGAAACGGCAGATCCAATGCAAAACCTAACTGCTTCATGTCCAGCGCTCTGAGGTATACAGTTAAATATCTCTTAATGCTCTTCTCTTATGCATTTGTGTTGACTGGAAACTCCAAAGATTTAATGACTTTTCTTCCAGTTGGCTGCATATTTTCACATACAGAGGAAAGATCTTCAAACTGGCTGCTACAGATATGAGTATGCTTGTCCACTGTTCAATTACATATGGTGGTTCTTGAACATGTGTTTTATGAGCCATTTCTTTGAGGATTTCATGAAAATTGTTTGCTGTATGAATGTTTCTGCTACTGTAAATGTCCAAGATTTCCAGTAGTTTTTCCTGATAACACTGCCATATTCTGACAGGCCCATTTCCAGGATTACTCGTTCAGATTCTACGACATATTTTAAAAAGTTTTGGGTGAGATCACTCTTGTGACCAGTGTCGCCACTGGTTACATGCCCATAATGGTTGCCTTAAAGGTGGTGATCGTTGCTCATATGCAGTTCAGTAGTTCCTCTGCTCTGTTTTTCCCTCCTTATACTCTTAACTGCGAGCTGTCACTCTGTTAAACAGTAAACCCATGTCAAAGAAACACAGTTGCCCTTCAGAAACTCCCTCTTAAACAGTATTTCAATGAGAAACGAACACACTCTTACCTGTCCCTTTTACCGAGACCCAGCCAACCTAATGGTTCACTCTACTGTCCTCTCTCCCTCAGACTGCGTCTGCTTCAGTCACTGCTTACGAGCTGTTGTGCCCGCTTGATGAGGAGGAGTTTATGTTATTTTGACTTGGAGATGGGAGCTGGGCTGCCATGTTTGACAGCTACAACCTGTGTGCTTTTCTGCTGTTGACAAACCCCTGTATTGAGACAGATGAAACTGGGAATAAGAGGAATACGAGACTGTGTTACTTCCTCAGAAATGTAAAGGTTGAAACTTTAAAGTTTGGACTACCATATCAGTCTCTAGTCCCTGGCCCTTCTTGGTTAAGAAGAGAAATGCCCTTTTCCGCAGGTTTTGATCAACTACAAAGCACCTACTCCTATACTAGAATGAGAGGGGCTGGTAGCAAAAAGAGTAGATCAGGAAACCGCCTTGGAAATTGAAACCGATCTGTCCAGTGAGGAATTCCTAAACAGCTGTCTGGTCCTTCAACCTCTTAAGAATGAAGCTGCTGCTCTGGCCCCTCTAGAGACATTGGCTGGTGAGAAGACAATTTGTGTGCTTGCAATGAGCCAAACGCTCCCTAGAGTTTGCATTTAAACAAGCTCATGCCGCCAATGATTCCTAATGTAAGGAGCGTGAGACACCTAGCTTCAAAACTGTGCACTTTTTGGTTAAAAGCACTTCCTCTTTTTTTTTTAAAAAAAAAAGATTTTATTAATTTTGTTAAAATCAAATGACATTTCATATAAGCAAGTCAAGTTAAACAAAACTATGTTTGAAATAAATCAACCCCACCCCCACCCCCCACCCATAAGAAAGAGGTAGGCCAGCAGAGTAAAACTCTAATAATAGTAAAAATATGTAAATAAATAACTGAATCAAAATAAAATAAATAGGATAAAAAAGAGGGAGAGAATATACTTCCTCAATTTAAATTCTTATTCTAAAATGTTATTGATTAGATCCTGCCAAGTTCTGAAAAGGTTTTGTACAGATCCTCTAAGTGAGAATTAGCTTTTTTCCAATTCTAGATAATATATAACAGCAACTTTATTTAACTAACTTAAAAGAGGTGAGTTAGCATTCTTCCAGTTGAGCAAGATAAGTCTATGTGCCAATAGTGTAGTAAAGGCAATTACAGTTTGTTTGTCCTTCTCCACTTTAAGCCCATCTGGAAGTACACTAAACACAGCTGTCAATAGATTAGGAGGGATTGTGATACCAAGGCTCTCTGAAAGGCATTTAAAGATTTTGGTTCCAAATGATTTTAATTTGGTGCAGGCCCAAAACATATGGCCCAATGAGGCTGGAATGTGATTGCAACGTTTGCTGGTTGTATCTTTCCCTGGAAACATTTTGGAAAATTTTAAATGAGAGAGATGTGCTTGATATATTAAGTTGAATAATTGTATGCTTTGCACATATGCTGCTCGAGTGAATTCTGCGCATTGCTACCTTACACTCAGTTTCTGAGATGTTGAGTGAGAGATCCTTTTCCCACTGTACTCTGGGATCTTTGCAAGGGAGGGACTTTAAAATGTTTTATATATATTACGGAAATGCCGTCTAAGTCCTCAAGAGAGATCAATATTTTTTTCTGGAATACAGGTAGGTGGGAGGTGAGGGAAATTGGGCAGGTTTTAATCCCAGCTGTTATCCAGACATTAAAATCTGCATATGTTTGAGAGGGTGGAAAAAGGTGGTTATCATGTAGAGGTACCACAGATAAAAACTTCTCAATCTCGAAGTGCTTCCTATATTGGTTCCATATTCTGAGTGAATGAAGGACAATTTGGTTGTTAGTATACTGTGATAAAGAAGTAGTGCAGGATTTTATTTCTGTTGGCGGACCAAGCTTTTGTGTATTTGTTTATTTGTTTCAATGTTCAGGGGGGTATTTTTCGTACGTGGATTAGTTGTTTAGCTGGATGTAATTGTTGACGATTTGGCCTGATCCTGGATCTGTCGGTTTTTTGAAGCTCTTGCTGGAAGTGTTGTTATAGCAACACATCCTAATCCTCAAACCTGTTCGGAGCAGGTTTGTTCTACGTAAACAAGGATTAGTTTACACACGTAATCAGTGACAGTGCGTGGAAGTCATCCAGTCATGGCTTCGCCGTTCATGAATGAGCGACCAATAGATATTGGTGCGCAAATTATACGAAAAGAATTTCATATAGAGAGGGTTTTGCGCGATCGGCAAGATCCTTTATTGCTCCTGGAGGAAATTCTTTTCGAAAGATACCGCTTTAGCCGAGGGGGAATATTGTACCTCAAAGATTTATTAGCACCTTATATTCAAAGTAAAACTAGGTGAAGTCGGGCTCTCACAACCACACAGACAGTATGCATTGTTTTGATGTTTTTTACAAGCGGCACTTTTTTATATACTGTAGGCGATGCGGAAAATCAAACTAAAAGTGCAGTTTGCCAGGCAATTCATAAAGTCTGTTTGGCTCTGAAATATTTCCTTCAGGTTTTCATAGTGTTTCCTGGACACCTGCGTGTGCAGACAATAAAAGAGGCATTTCATGCTATTGCAGGTAGGTAATACATAGGCTAAAACACCCACAGTTCCATGAAGAATCTCAATCAGCCTAACATTCTCATTACCAGGATTTCCAAATGTGATTGGGGCACATGGGACTGATCAGACTGGAGTTTGATCAAACATTATTTGGAAAATGTACCTCTCCTCCTGATGAATAATCAGACACAGTGTCTTCATCAAATATTTGACCTTCGTCAATATCTCGTTGGTCAGACACAGGTTCAAGGGATATGACATTCCCTGCAACTGACCCAACAAAAAACGGCTATATGGAACGTACCTATGGCACACATGGAGGACAAATATGCAATGACCATCCATTACCTAAAATGAAGTGACCACTGCATCCTGCCACTGGTTCTGAGGCGGAGCTTCCCCCTGGAATGCCCTCAGAAACAGGGCAATGGGCATTTTGCTGGAGAGCCAACTCTTCTCTAGGGGTTAGGTCTGGACCGCGTGGACCTCCACCTGTTTTTTGCTTGTCTGCCTTCTTATTAGCTTTAAAATTTATGTTTTTTATATTATATATGATTATTTATGTCAACAATTCTTTAAATAGTTATATACTAATATTTACCAGTTTGAAGTATATTCTTTTACTTCACTTTAACCTGTTCCCATGTTCTCCTTGTGCTCATGTTTGATCTGGAATTATGACATATTAAATAATAATTAATCTAACACATAGGAAATGAAACGCTGCATTCAGTAAGTACAATGCACACTACTTAGTGTTTAATTTGGCGGCCACTTATTGCCAGCCATCTTTTCTGGTCTGGGCTGCTTTTGCAGTGTTACCCCTTGTGCATATTAAATCTTGAAATTCTTCATGTCCTTCGAATAAAAGGTCTTGCACCGCGTGTGTGAAAAAAAAATGCTCCGTTCTTTCATCATTTTGTTACAGCCTATCAAAGACTTGCTGATCATGTTTTCTAGACTCAATATATATGGGCTTTTCACTCAGCACGGGCGTGCGCATTCATCTCGTATGATTAGATCCAGCTCGAATAATCTAATACACGGCTGCGTTTGAAAAACCGACCTATCCCGGATGAATGTCACCGGCATTAACTTATCCAAGATGAGGCTCCTGATCTCGGATGATTTAAGCAACGTACGAAAAATACCCCCTAGGATTTTATAACTTGTATATTTGCCGACCCAGTTATAAAGTTGAAATTTAGGAAGAGCCATGCAATGCCTTGGCTTTAGGTCATTGCAGGGTCACCCTTTGGATGCACGGATGTTTTGAATTCCAAGTAAATGAGGTTATGATCAAATCTACTTTCTTAAAAAAAATTGTTAATGTATATGGGGATTTCTTGAAATAGAAACAGAAGCTTAGGAATGATATTCAATTTGACAGTGTTAATTCTCCCTGCTAAATTAAGATGGAAGGCAGACTATTTATACATGTCTTGTTTTACTTGTGATGTTTACCCCTAGGCATTTAAACTGATCTGTGATTATAAATGGGAAGGTGTCCAAACTAATGTTGTGAGCTATAAATTCACTGTAAAAAGCACACGTTCATTCAAATTGCTGAGTCCAGATATCTTTTGAAATTCTTCTAGCGCTGTTAGGGCTGCAGGCACATAATTTTGTGGATCTGATATATATACAGTATATATAGTACCATCTCATCTGCATATAGTGATATTTTCTATATTTTCTTCTCTGATAATCCCCTTTATCTCAGATGCATTTCGAAAGTGAACAGCCAATGACTCAATGGCAATTGCAAATTGTAGAGGGGGCATCCTTGTCTAGTACAATGTTCTACTTTGAAGTAGTCAGAAATTATGTTGTTAATACAAACTGAAGCTTCTAGACTGGTATACAGTAATTTGATCCATGCACATATGTTCAGGCCAAACCCAAATTTGTGCAATGTGGTGAATAAGTAATTCCATTCCACCATATCAAATGCTTTATCTGCATCCAAAGATAACAAGACCTCCACAGTGTTAGACTTTATGGGAGAATATATTATATAAAACAGGCATTGAATATTGCAAGCTAAGTGTCTACCTTTAATAAACCCAGTATGGTCTTGTGATATTACCGAAGGAAGCACTTTCTCAGTTCCTCTGGCTAGAACTTTGGAGATTACCTTAATATTGCTATTCAGAAGTGGGATTGGTCTGTATGATTCATATTGTAATAAGTCCTTATTTTTCTTAGGAATGACAGTGATTCATGCTTGGCGAAAATTTTGAGGTAGAATTTTATTGTCTCTGGGTTCTATAAATGTTGCTAATAAAAGGGGAGCTAACTTAATTGAACATTGTTTATAAAATTCAGCCCGGTAACCATCAGGACCTGCTGCTTTCCCAATCTGAAGTGAGTTTATAGCATCTAGTAATTCTGAGAATGTGAGATTCTTCTCACCAATTCTTCTGCACCAAGAGTATGTAGCTGTGGTATCTGTAATGCATCAAAAATGCATTAGATTGTGTCTTGTCTTCTTTAAACTGAGTAGAATATAAGGACTTTTAGTAGTTTTTAAATTTGTACATTATAGTTTTATGTTCAATAATTTTATTTTGTTTGTGTTGGTAATTACTGATATTGCAGTGCGAACTTCCTGCTTGTGGATTTGTTGAACTAAGATCTTATTGGCCTTCTCTCCGTGTTCATAGTAATAATGACACAATTTTAAAATGAGTTGTTCCATTTCTTTTGTTGTCAAGAGTTGTGAAAGCAAAGTCTGTCTTTTCCTATAAAGTGCCTCATTTGGAGACCTAGCATGTTCTTGATCTATTCTGGTAATTTCACTGATTAACTCTGATGTCTTCTTGTTTTCTGAACTATTTTTGTGGGAGAGATATGAAATAATCTGTCCTCTTAAAAATGCCTTCAAAGTTTCTCAGAGTATTCCTGCAGAGACTTTGGAGGATGCATTTGTGTCTAAAAAAATCGATTTGCTTGGATTTTCTGTACAGTTCTCGTCAGCTAATAACAGGTTGTTAAGACACCAGCTGTGCAATGAGTATATGGGACATAGTGATTTGAGCTCCATGATCAGAGGGGCATGGTCAGAGATAACAATAGCATTGTACTTGCAAGATTTGATCGTGGGCAAAAAATTGTTACCTATAAAGAAATAATCAATTCTTGAATAACAATGATGTACTGGTTAGAAGAAGGAATATGGATTTAGAAATCTCCATGGGTCTGATAAGTTAAGGTCAATTACAAACTGTGTGCTTCCCGGGTACTCCCTGCGTGGAGTTTGCATGTTCTCTCCGTGTCTGCGTGAATCTCATTGTACCATACAATAACAATAAAGGAATTCAATTCAATAGAAGAGCGCGCATATTTATAGATGATGAAGACTGGCTTCTAAGTCGAATTAGATTTCCAGGCGCTATCTTCCTGGAGCTCTTGATATAATTTTTCAGATGAAATGCAGTATATATATTACATTATACAGATAAATTTTTAAGTTCATTTAAATAATGTGTACTGTTATTAAATGTGTGGACAGCGGTAGTGATGAACTGGCGCCCTGTTCAGGGATTGTTCCTGCCTTGCGCTGTATTTTCTTCCTGGGACTGGCGCGACCCTGGATGGACAGATGGATGGAATAATTAAACATGTATTACGAATATATTTCAATGTTCCTTAAAAGTTTTGAAGAATTGGCATTTCTAAGCTTACAGATGGCTTGACATTTATTAAAGAGCTGATTGTGTGGCGATTGGTTACTTGGAGAAATAAAAGGAAGGACAAGAATTGGGGGTTAGTACGTTTAAAAGAGACAGTACTGCTGCAATAAATTATTTCATCAAGGGTTGCGCACAGCACAGCAAGCATCTTAGAGGAGGCAGGAACAAACTCTGGACGGGGCACCAGCTCATCGCTACCACTGTGGCCCCATGTTTAATACATTCTTTAATTCATTTCATCATGAAAATGATATCAAGTATACATCTCAGTATTTAAATTGTTCAGAGAGCTGTAATATGATGAATGTAATGTATTGTGTGTCCTGTCGGCATAAGAGAAAGCCAGTTTAAGAAGCAAGTAGTGATTCTCACACATAGAGTACATAGAAGAGCACACTGAATATGAAGCACTTAATATGCTACTTTAGCTATGATGGGATTTGAGAAACTAGTAAATGAAAAGATTTTAAGATTAAGTTTATGACAAAATAAACTGCGTGATTAAAGTGGAAATTTCGAAATTAAAGTTGACATTTCAAGATTTTTTTTTCCACTGTGTCCCTATTTTTTTCTTTTCTCTGTACACTAATAAGCTTCCATATGACACTCAGACGGTGGGCTACGACTCACCTGTTCATGGCGACTTTGACATCTGAAAAGCCATGTTTTACTGTGAACTCTATGCACGGCTTTATGCATGAGGCCCCTGATGTTTTAACTGATTTAATAATTACGTAATTGAAAGCAGAAGTGCACTGAAAACATACACAGATGTAGTCCTGCATGACTGGGACTGGCAACAATAGTTAATAACTATTAGCACTGCAGTTCTATAATAGTACATAAAAGAAAAGAAGAAAAATAAGTAAATAAAATTAGTGAAATACAATATGAGGTAAACAAAACATAACCTGACATTCTCAAAGATAACTTAGGGTAATGAAAATAAAAAATAAAGAAATAGTACACTTTAATTTTTATATTTTAACAAATGTAAATAATGTAACTGTTTTTTTTAAGTACACTGCATTAAAGTATATCTATAATTACCACATTCAATTTAGTGTTGTTTTCCATAGTAACATTGCTGCAAAATTACTGCAAGTGAATGTTTTATAATATAATGTTCCTTTTTATTACTCTGTCTGCTTTTTTGTGAAGATGTACTTCCATTTTCTGCAAAGTGATCTTGATGTGCTAGGGCATTACACTGATTTGGTAACTGATAACTGTACATCCATACATCCTTCCATCCATCCATCCATCCATCCATTATCCAAACCGCTATATCCTAACTACAGGGTGATGGGGGTCTGCTGGAGCCAATCCGAGCCAACACAGGGCGCAAGGCAGGAAACAAACCCCGGGGAGGGTGCCAGCCCACGGCAGGATAACTGTACATAATTTGTGTAATATTATCCAACATATACTCAATAAATTTGAAAAAAAAAATGTATTTAAAACATGTAGGACTGAAATAATAATGTTTAAATAATTCAGCCTACCTTGTCCAGTTGCATTTTTTCTAACATAGCTTCAGGAACATTTCTTGACCTCAAGAAACTGATAAGGTCATCGATCCCCTTAATATGTTAAAAATAAAGTAATAACAACAATATAAGTGGTGAAGGTTATAAATATTTTGATGTTAAGAACTAAAGTACACTACAAAAAATCAGTAAATTAATAAAGCCTTTAATAATATGCACAATGTTTCTTCAGTCACTTTAGCATATGATACCAATTACTTCTTTCCTCAAGTTAACGATATTAAAATATATAATAAAACATTGAATATCTCTCAGAAATTGTTATTCGGCATGCTGAAATATCCACATACTGTACGCACTCTCTGTCGTCACACAGCCTTTGGTAAACTCTCACTTTGCTCGTCCTTAAATATGTATATGTTAATACATATTGTATTTTATATGCACATATTTAATAATAATTTAAAATCACATTGAGGCCAACAGAGCCGTAAACAATCGAGATTTCATTTTGAACATTCCAGCTTTTGCTGGCCAAATCTGAGGCTTCATACTGGGCCCAGAATGTGGCAGAACGGTGATACTTTTTCTATACTTATGTTGACAGGAGTGACTGAGGAGAAAAATAAGTGGATACTGATCATAATGCACTTTATGTTACTGAAACATCAGCGCTGGTGAACTATAAGAATTTGATATAATTCTATGTAGATAATGTGTCGTACTTTGCCATATTATAATGTATGAATCCCTGCGTGATTGCAAATGTTAAGTTCAACAGTAAGTTCAAGAGCTCGGTACAAATACAAAATGATACAAATCCCTACATCCATTACTTCTGTAAATTATTGAGTTGCAGAAAATCATATTTAACTGAGTTTTTATTAAATTATTTAAATAAAATTTGAAAAAACTCACCTTAGAAAATAGAAATGAACTCACTAAGACTAGTGCTAGTGGAAGCTCTGCTCTAAAACTGTCCAAATCATGTGACACCATTTTTAGCCACTAAGAAATGGCACACCCTCCAATTGAAAAGGATTTGCATTTAAATTCATTTTTACATTAACAACAGTCCTCTTCCTCCTCCTTTTGTGTTAATCCTTCCTAAAAAGTATACCCATCTATGTTATACTCTTCCCCATTTTTTGTTATTTACCTAGGTTTCTGTAATTGCTTTACCATAAGTATGCTTAGCTAACTCCAACTCCCTTGTTTTATTTTTGATTCTTAATTTATTAAAGCAAACTATTTTTAATGTGTTACTTATTTTACTTTGTGCTTAAACTTTGGGTTAGAATTTACATTACTATGCATATTTGTTTTTATACCATTGTTTGTTCCCCAATTTACAGATCTAAACCTGGGGGGTATTTTCCGTACGTCGCTTAAATCATCCGAGATCAGATGCCTCATCTTGGATGAGTTAATGCTGGTAAAACTCATCCGGGATAAGTCGGTTTTTCAAACACAGCCGTGTAGTAGATTAGTCTAGCTGGATCTAATCATCCGAGATGAATGCGCACGCCCACGCTGATTAAAAAGCCCATATATATTGAGTCTAGAAAACATGATCAGCAAGTCTTTGATAGGCTGTAACAAAATTTTTTTCACACAAGCAGAGCAGGACCTTTTATTCGAAAGACATGAAGAATTTCAATATTTAAAATGCACAAGGGGTAACACTGCAAAAGCAGCCCAAACCAGAAAAGACGACTGGCAAAAATTGGCCAACAAACTAAACGCTAAGTAGTGTGCATTGTACTTACTGAATACAGCGTTTCATTTCCTAAGTGTCACATTAATTATTATTTAATATGTCATAATTCCAGATCAAACGTGAGCACAAGCGTGAGGTCCACGCGGTCCAGACCTAACCCCTGCAGAAGAGTTGGCTATCCAGCAAAATGCCCATCGCCCTGTTTCTGAGGGCATTCCAGAGGGAAGCTCCTCCCCAGGACCAGTGGCAGGATGCAGTGGTCACTTCATTTCAGGTAAAGGATGGTCATTGCATATATTTGTCCTCAATGTGTGCCATAGGTATGTTCCATATAGCCCTCTTTTTTTGTTGGGTCAGTTGCAGGGAATGTCATATCCCTAGAAATTGTGTCTGACCAACGAGATATTGATGAAGGTCAAATATTTGATGAAGACACTGTGTCTGATTATTCATCAGGAGGAGAGGAACATTTTCCAAATAATGTTTGATCAAACTCCATTCTGATCAGTCCCATGTGCCCCAATCACATTTGGAAATCCTGGGTAATGAGAATGTTAGGCTGATTGTGAGATTCTTCATGGAACTGTGGGTGTTTTTGCCTGTGTATTACCTACCTGCAATGGCATGAAATGCCTCTTTTATTGTCTGCACACACAGGTGTCCAGGAAACACAATTAAAACCCGAAGGAAATATTTCAGAGCCAAACAGACTTTATGCATTGCCTGGCAAACTGCACTTTTAGATAGATTTTCCGCATCGCCTACAGTATATAAAAAAAGTGCTGCTTGCAAAAAACCTCAAAGCAATGCATGCTGTCTGTGTGGTTGTCAGAGCCATTTTTGAGGTACAATATTCCCCATCGGCTAAAGTGGTATCTTTCGAAAAGAATTTCCTCCGGGAGCAATAAAGGATCTTGCCGATCGCGCAAAACCCTCTCTATATGAAATTCTCTTCTTATAATTTGCGCACCGATATCAATTGGTTGCTCATTCATGAATGGTGAAGCCATGACTGAATGAATTCCATGCACGGACACTGATTAAGTGTGTGAGCTAATCCTTGTTTACATAGAACAAACCTGCTCTGAGCAGTTTTGAGGATTTGGATGTGCTGCAATGACAACACATCCAGCAAGAGTTTCGAAAAACCGACTGATCCAGGATCATGCCAAATCGTCAACAATTACATCCGGCTAAACAAGTAATCCACGTACGAAAATCCTACACTCCCTACCCCACAATCCCTAGTTTAAACAATCCTTGACTAACCTGCTCATACGCCTCACCAACACACTGGTGCCCCTCCAGTTCAGATGTAACCTGTTGTGGCCATTTGTTGCAAAATAGTCTCAATGCCCCATAAACCTATACCCTTTTACACTACACCAAGGTCTGAGTCGTGTTAAACCTTCTAAACCTTCTGGCAGGTAACATAGGTAAAACTGTGGCTACAATGTCAGTTCTGCTCCTTAGCTTTGCATCTAACTCTTTATATTTGGATTACAGAACTGACAGATTGCCCTTATGTATATAATTTGGTCCAACAAGTACAATAACAAGTGGATCAGCCAAGAGCTTATCTACCTTTCCAGGGAGGTCTCCTGCTTGTGTACCAGGAAGGCAACACACTTTTAAACAGAAATCCATCACCCAATCTACTTTTAAGCTGGCATTCCTTGGGGGGAGTCTTGATGATTGTTTTTATTAAATAACCAGCATTGCTGATGCAAAAATTTATAATTAATTATCTGAGTGTTCATAAACTCCTTCCCACATAGCACACACTCCATAGTCTTAAAAAAATCTAGTTATTCTTTTCTTTGGACTAGATTTATTTTATCTGAGATTTATTTTTAATCTGTCTCTGCCTCTCTTGCACATACACGCACACATTCACACGTCACTATTTGAAAACGCTATGCCATTTGAACACGAGTAGTCATTTGAACATGGTTTTTTTTCCATCTTGCCTGTACTAGAAGCAAAAAAAACATAGCAGATTAAGACAGGCATAAAATACCTCAAAGCAGATCAGGTATTATTTACACAGACTTGTCTGCTAATTTTTCAAGCCCTGCCAAAACAACAAAATGTGAACCAACTTTATGGAAAACTAGAGAGGGGAAAAAGAAAATAACCTGCGGGAATTGGCAGGGGTACCGAAACATGCTTTAAAAGGAAATCATTGGCACTGTCCCTTTGACTTTACTCAAATTATATAAAAGGCTTCTTGTACTGTATATTAAGAGCAGTAGTTCTAAGAAATATGTACATCTATACTAAGAGAAAACACAAACACACAAATAGACAAAACCGTTCCTGTTAAATTTGTTCTTTAAAAATACAAAAATAAACCACAGATGTACCTCATTACAAACATTAGCACTCTGGCATGAAGCTTAATATGGTAAGTTACATCACAGATCATTCAACAAAACTTGGCTATACAGATGCAGTACCCGGTACAGGATGGCAGAGCGATGGTTATTCATTTCCACCTTTTTCATTCACATATACAGCATAGCTTTCTCAAATTTGTAAAAGTAGGGGATGCCAGAAACCTCCCATGAGAACCATCAGCCTTCTTTAAGGTCTTATCCCAGGTTTAGTCTCAACTGCAGCCAAAAATACAAGACCCTGCATAGCAAAGGTAACAACAAAACATAGAAGCTTAAAACTAAACTACAGAACATGAAAACATTTTAAATCACTTTAAACAAAGAGACAACATTAATAAAAAATAAAAAAAGTTCAGTTTTCTAACAGTATTACACCTACAAAACAGAATTATGAGGTTTATTAATTTTTCTTAAGGAGCTTTAGCACTTGCAGTTCACCTCTGACATGTGAAGCTTAAAACCAAGGAAGTGGAAGCTGAAAGGCCACCAAATGACATTTTGAAATGGTAGCTTGTTTCAAGATCCATGACAACTGAGACTCTTAAGTAAAAGCATTAAGAATCCAGAGACCAACAGCACATGTCAGAATTTATAAGAAAACTGAACACTTTATTAAAAAAAAACAAAAAAAAAACAGCCAGTTTTAAAACACATTTTAATATAAAATAGACATGGTTTAAAACCTTGATTTACATATTTTTGGCTTTCTATCAAATATGGGCATGTATTACCACTCAATGTGAAATGTTTTCAAAATAGGTCCAATATAAAAAAAAAATAAAAACGAAAAAAAAAAAAAAAAAACACATTGGTGTCATTCACTTCTTTGATGAAGCAATGAACTCCCATAAGGGCATCTGTTTGAAGATCCTAACACTGTGTTCATTTTTAATTTATTGATGCAGCTTCGGTGCCTTTTTGCTGCTTTTCAGAGGACTCTTCAGTCTGCATCTTCCCAGCACTCTCCTCCTTCTTGTCACCGGATGTCTCTTTATCTTGGTCTTGATGTGTAGGACCCGTTTCCCCAGTTGTATCTCCATTTACTGTCTTAGAATCTGTCCTCTGATCTTTAGCCTGATCCACTTTTTTGACTACCCCTTTCTTTGCCTCTTCATGTTGCCGCTGCTCAGCGAGCGATTTGTTAAGAACTTGAGAGATAACAGAATCCCCCTCTCCAACCAAAAACACCGTCTTAAATTTGTTGTAAAGCATAGTAGCTTTATCCATGATGTCCTGACTTACTTTAAATCTGCGGATCTTTTTCAGTGTGGCAATCAGCTCACTATGCTTTTGTAGGTGCTGTGTTGTAACCTGCAGAGTTCCACGTTCATCGAGAGCTTCAATACATTTCTTTACATCTGGATTATCAATTTTCAAAGAGATTTTACTTTCTCCATGTAACCTCTGAAGTCTTGATTCTGTAGATAGATCTTTCTTCTTTTCCACTTTCTTCTCGTCAGGCTTTTTTCCTTCATCTTTACTCGGCTCTGTTGGCTTTTGGTCATCTTGTTTCCACCTTCTATCATCTTTTTCCATCTCCACAGTTTCATGTTGAGTTTTCAAGATATTACGCTTTGTACTGGTCATAAACCATTCATACTTTCGTTTCTCTTCAGTTTCACTCTGCACATCAAGTGAAGGCTCTACTTTTCCATTTTTTCTTCGTTTAACCTCTGGCTCTTTTATCCCTTCCTTTTCACCTGTTCCAGGTTCCTCTTTTTCCTTTCTCTTCCTCCCAACCTTCTTTGGTTCAGTTTTTTTTAGTTTAGAACGCTTCTCTGCAAGTTGTTTCTTCTTATTTAACTCTGCTGCGACAATCTCACTTTCAGGGGTGGGTGAAGCCAGTAACTTTGCAGCTTTGGGTTTTCTACCACGTTTTTTGGTGTAACCACCTCGGGAACTGGCGGAACTGGGGGACTTAAAGTTCGGCTGACAGGTACCTCCTCTTTTCCTGCCTGGTCCTAGGTTTGTGCTTGTGCCTCCGCTTGGGCTTGGGCCTGTGCTTGAGCCAGTGCCAGTAGTTCACTCTTTTTCTTTCTCCCCCTTTTGCCTTTTACTGGAGGAGTCTCTGGAATATCCTTCGTTACAGGGTCTTTGACATTTATGGATTTTCTTCTTTTCTTTTCTGGTGGTTTTATTTCAGAGTCTGATTCTTCTTGCAGTTCTAGGCCACTATCTGATATTGGTTCATTGTTTTCTCCACTCTCTGCAGGATGCAACTTGGGATCAGAAAGCTCAACTTTAGGATTATTTTCAATCTCCCATAGGCCTTCATTGAAGCCTTTCCTCTTATTGGGTTTGCCATATTTGTCTTTATTTTCAGCGTAAGGAAAAATGTCTTTTGGACCCAAAAATGCAGTTTCATGAGTGCCAAAGAAAAAAATTGGAAGTCTGGCATTTGCAGGTTTAACTGCACCATCTGGAACTTCATCAACCCTAGCTGGTCAATGTGGGTAACCTTTCATTTTGGCGAAGATCAGATCCCCGGTTTAAAATCTAGTGTTATTTCACTCATGACTTTGCTTAGAAGTGATGACCAACACAACCCAATTATTTGCAGAGACTCAGTCTATAGCATTTTCAAATAGTAGCGTTTTCATGTATGAATGTGTGTGAGTGTGTGCGAGAGAGGCAGAGACAGATTTGATCTCATTCAAGTGGTTACTGGAATATAAAATATACACTTTCGCAAAGGTATAACAAAACAAGTGTGCTTTTATCTATAATAATAAAAGGCAAAGCCCTCACTGACTGACTCACTCACTCACTGACTGACTGACTGACTCATCACTAATTCTCCAACTTCCCGTGTAGGTGGAAGGCTGAAATTTGGCAGGCTCATTCCTTACAGCTTACTTACAAAAGTTAGGCAGGTTTCATTTCGAAATTCAAAGCGTAATGGTCATAACTGGAACATATTTTTTGTCCATACACTGTAATGGAGGAGGCGGAGTCACGTATCGCATCATCACGCCTCCTACGTAATCACGTGAACTAAAAACAAGGAAGAGATTTACAGCACGAGTCACACGCGGGAACGAAGGTAAATGACGTTAATTTTTGACTGTCTTTTAATACTGTGTAAGCATACATATTAACACATGTGCAATTAAACGTGTGTATTTACAGGCTTAAAAGCTCGCCTTTTACTACAAAGGTAAATGCAAAACTATTTTCAATCAGTTTATTGAAACGCTCCCGTTAAGGATTGCAATAACATATTCGCGAGAGAAAAGAACGAAGTAGGGGGAAATGGAGGAAGAGCCACAAACAGCGAACAGCAAAAAATTAATTAAACAATTGAGAACAGAGCGACTTAACCATACAAGCATGTTCATAAGGGAAACAAAGCACGGTGTAAAACGTAAGTTTAAATTAACTTTATAGAAACGCTCCCGCTGTGGATTGCAATAACATATTCGCGAGATAAAACTTTAATGAGAAGACACGAGGTATAAACGAACCACACGCCGTGGCGCAACGTTAGGGGCAACAGTTTCAACCATTCTATGATCTGCTTCTCGCAACTGAAAGACGGCACATGGCGGATGTTAGCCGACTTGCTGACCGCAACATTAGGGGCTTCAGCTATGGCGCTGACGCCACATCTCAGTGCCAACACTTTGCAGACTGTACTTAAAAGACACGCCCTCCTCACTGGACAGTTAAAAACACCAATCAAACTAACGATGACATCAAGTATTACCCAATCAAAAGTAGGAAAGGAGGCATCTTCATAAAATGCGTGTGGGATGATTTGCATGAGACGCTGCTTTAAAAAAAAAATTATAAAAAAAATACGGGATAAATCCCGTCCAGTATTGATTCAAAACGGGACGCGCAATTTCATTCTCAAACGCGGCACCATTCCGTATTTTAAAGGACGGGTGGCAACCCTACAGTGCCAGGTAACCACCCATACAATCAGATTGTGATTCAGACTAGGAATGCAATGAATGTAATTACCCCGATCTACATACAAGGCGAAAGTCTTGCAACATTCAAAGATGATGGTTTGGGATAAGTACACCATACAACATAAAAGAGCTTATGAAGCCTTGAACCGAAAAAAGCAAGATCTCAGAGATCGTAAAAAAAAAAAATAGGAGGTAATGTCGTTTTACTCGCTGTAGATTTTAGTCAAACATTACCAGTTATTCCACGAGGGAGACCAGCAGATCAACTCAACGCGTGTTTAAAATCCATGCTTCTCCCACGCTCGGTTATATGTCGCGTGTTCTCGGGTAGGTGCACCAAAAAATTTATACATTTAAGCATGTAATGGGCAAACAAAAAATGAGGTATACCCGAAGGCACTGCAGTAGTACTTAATGTAACTTTACTTCTTAAATGTTAATGTTTTACTGTTTAATAATTTATACGCTTCTTATATGTTGTTCAAATTCTTTTATCAAAATACCACTGACAGCGCAATGCACGATAACATGGAGTGAATACACCATACGCATCCGCCCACGGCTGCCCTGCTGTGCGCAGATAGGAGTTGATTCTACAATAAAATAAAATAAACATAAAAAGATAGTACACGTGACGTACTATATGTGTACCACATTTGAAGTGTATAGGTGAAACGGTTTGCGAGGTACAGGTCATTTAAAATCCTGGACAGACACACAAATTGCCACGGTAGCAAATTACAGAAGAAGATTTTACTGTTTAATAATTTATATTTATATGAAATGTGCTTCTTATATATTACTTCATATTCTCATATGATAATGATGTTAATGTTTATATTGATTTCTGTGTTATTAAAACTGCATGTATGTGTGTATATGTATATATATATATATATATATATACTAGCAAAATACCCGCGCTTCGCAGCGGAGAAGTACTGTGTTAAAGAGGTTATGAAAAAAAAAAGGAAACATTTTAAAAATAACGTAACATGATTGTCAATGAAAGCCCGTTTCAGTCAGTAACTCTTATGTGTGTGTTTATGTATGTGTGTATATATATGTAGATGTGTATATGTAGATATGTATATATATGTATATGTATATAAATGTTTATGTGTGTGTGTATATTATATATATAATATATATATATATATATATATATATATATATATATATATATATATATATATATATATATATATATATATATAAAAAAGACAGCAACAGTTATAACAATGACAACACAATTACATTGACAATCATGTTACGTTATTTTTAAAATGTTTCCTTTTTTTTTCATAACCTCTTTAACACACTACTTCTCCGCTGCGAAGCGCGGGTATTTTGCTAGTTCAAGAATAAAATTGAATAACAAAAAATGCAACTGACAACAAGATACCCAGAAGACATGATTCACCAGTGCTTTTGTCTGCTTATATTCCTTCAACAATGTCTTTTACAAGTAGCAAAACTTAACATCAGCTGTTACAAACTGAAATCAAAGGGTTCTTCTTTTTGGGCGTATACACCATCATCATGACACTGCCAGATCTAAACACTAGCGTGACTATAGGTACAGGTGAAAGTCCCATTTCACTTTATGGTGCCAAGCAGAGTTGTGTTGCAGCAGTCAATTAGCCAGTAAAAGAGCTGTGAAGAAGCTGTCTGTTGTTACTCTCCTGCCTTTGTCCAGTCTGATAGCGGTCACAGGACATCATATCTTTGATTGCTGGTACAACAAATAGTTCTGAGCAGGTATCAGCCACTGCACCCACTGTGATCATCACTGCTCTTGTGAAAAGAATGGAGATAAATGCCATCAATTTAGAGAGGGAGAGGCAAGTTTGTTGTACCACGTGAACATCACTGAGAGAATAAAACTGAATAATAAAAAAAAGAAGCGTTAACTTTTACAAGTAGCCAAAATTTACACCGGGTGTTACAGACTCAAATCAAATGTATGTTTTTATTATATTATAATAATAATAAGAGGAGCTCACTACTCAAAACATGGAGGGCCCAGTCTCGAACCCAGGACCTTTGGGATATAAGACAGCGGTTCTTACCTCTGCACCCTTCAACAACACATATAAACTCCCAGATGATTGACATTTGAGCTTGGTTTTTTAACCCATTGACAGTAATGCTCACATGTTTATTAGATATTTGGACTAAAGTGTTCACGCATTATACAACTTCACGTCATTATTAGTATAACATGGAACAAGTTTCTGCTTTAGGTATGTGTTCAGCATTTCTTGCCTCACATTTTCTTTCATCCTACACTTACCCAGATCTTTGTAGACACGGAACACACATGAAATGCATGTATTCCAAATAATGACATACTGTATTATTTACCCTATACAACTCCAGGAACCTCACACACAGATAAGTAGCCTTTGGCTTGAGCTGGGAGAACTTTTTGCCTGAGTTGAGCTCTGTCAAGGTGGACGATGGGATAGCAGGCTGCTTGCTGCTAGTGCTGATCAACACATTTACAAAACAAAAGACACTAATGGAGAGATGCAAAGGGATTTAAGGTGGGCTGGGATTACAAATTTTTTCGTAGGCTTCAGGGATTCTAGTGTTAAGCAGATTGCAGCTTGCTTTTAAAACTCAGTGCTAGATGAGGTCACCTTATCAAAAGTCTTCTGCAGATTAAAAAAGGTAATGTCACATGCACCTCTCTAATCATAAGCCTTTATTGTTTAGTCATTGAATTATATCACATTAGTGAAACATGAACTTCTCCATCTTAACTTGTGCTGACTTATACAGTACTAATATACAGTACATTTCCTTGAAATGTGATACTCTGTCTTTTTCTTAGTAATTGTTTTGAATAATTTACTTGAGATACATGTTAAGATTATGATATTATAGTTACCTGTATAAATATGATCACCTTTTTGTTTAATGGAATAATATTTTGCTAATTTCTAGTAATTAGGAATATTCTTTGTGTGCAGAAATTTTTTTAGAAATATCTGTCAATGCTTTATACATTATATCTACTCTCTGACCTGCTTATGCATTCTAGAATTAATGTTATCTGGAACTGATGATATGATAGATTTCAGCCAATTTAATCTAAGCAGCACTTCTACAATTTCCAGTTATTAAGTGCCTCCTTAATAGTGCCTATTACTGTTATGAGGTTATCTACTTCATCACATGGATAAACTTCAGAAAACTGTTCAGAGCACATGCTATGTCACTGTCTGTATATTTTAGTTTCCCCTACCATTCCTATTCATGTTAATCTCCTTTATCATTCTTTTACTACTTAAATACTGAAAGAATCTTTTTGGGTCATATTTTGCATTTTCGGCAACATTTCTCTTTTCTGATTTATTTTAAACCATTCCTTTCATGCTGTCATAACCACTGGAGTTATTAATTGCACATGTCTAATACAGCTGTTTTTTCCTTTGCAGCTTCCTTGTAGCCCCTTATTGGCTGAAAGGAGCTTTGTGTGGAGTTTTTTCAATTCTCTAATGCTTTTAAAGTTTGGGTAAAATTGCCCTGCATTTTATGTAAAACTCTTTTGAACCTGCTTTATATCTCATCAGCAGACTCTACACTTAAAAGCCTATCCCAATTTATCTTATTTAGGCTTTACTACATCTACTCAATATTTACTGTACTAAAATTAAACTTAACAATTTCTCTCTATTATAAAAAAAAATCTTGAAAGGAGACGAGACGTGATTTTCTCGGAGAGACACTTACACATCCTGCAAGATGAGTCTTTGTGCCAAGAGATTTAACCACGCCCGGGGCCAGAAATAAAAGAGCAGATGACAAAGTAGAACTTCGTAAAGAATTCAAAAATACTGGCGCGGTACACATGCAGAGCAGGTTAGAGATAATAGAAGTACGAAAATTCAAAAGTCTCAAAAAAAGGATAGGAAAAATCGCATTTGCGCAAACGGAAATTATTACTCAGTGAAATAACGAAATAGCGAAAAGAGATTGAATATATTGTTCATATTTAAACTTTCAGTTGGAGACTTGTAGATCATCTAATTCGTGTTGCCATCAGGGAAAAAAAAAAGTACTGTTTCTTCCCAATGAAGAGGCGTATCCGCAAGAATTAAAAGATTCCAAATATGTTAGCACGGTACACATGCAGAGCAAGTTACAGATATTGGAACTATGAAAATTTGAAAGTCTCAAAAAAAGGATAGTAAAGATCGCATTAGCGCAAACAAACGGAAATTATTACTCGGTGAAATAATGGAACAGCGGAAAGTGATCGAATATATTGTTCAGATTTAAACTTTAAGTCAGAGACTTGTAGGTCATCTAATTCGTGTTGCCAGCGAGAATTAAACGATTCCAAAAATGTTGGGTGGTATGAAGTTACGTGAGACAGAGACTTTTAACATGAGATTCATTCAAGTCACACCATACTTACAACCTTTGGAAGCCAGTCCCATGAGACGGTGACTTTTGCCATTAGATTCTTTCAAGTCAATGCCCTACTTACAACTATTTTCAAACAAGACCATGGTCATCTAACCTCAGTCGTGTGAATGCTTTTGTCAGACACACTTCCTGCACTCTCAGCTCTTCTAAATTTTATCAGGACAATAATTTTATTCGTTTTTAGATGACACATCAACAACTAAGTGAAGAAGAAAGAGCATGAACAAACATTTGAAAAAGTCATTTTATTTATTAGAGAGGCAGAAACAATATTCACTCACAGGCAGTTATATGTTGTCACAATGTAAGTCCAAACACAGAATTAAAATTCAGTGGGATCTTGAAGAAAAGTGAATTCCAAATATTGTTTTTACTAAAGTTTAAAAGTAAAAGTGAAAATAATGCATATGTAACAATTCCTATGAAAATAATAATCTCTTTAAATTGTATATCCAGTTAACCAAACCCAGGGGTGGGCGAGTGAAGCGAGCATGCCCCCTAGTTTTTTTTTTGAAAATGAACTCTTCTAAAATGCAATGAAATGTATTATAATTCCTAGATTCTAACTGTTCAATCACATCTATCCCCTGAATCCTATACTGATTATTACTACATCTGACAATGCCCCACCTCCCATGCCTCTTTGGGAGTGCACACTATCGCTTTAGACGGCACCTGGGCAAGACCTGTCAATTCCTTAGTATGATGCAGGATAGCCAGTACTGCCTCCTTCACTTCAACAATGCTGAGCTTGAAGTGCTGGAGCAGCTAGTACCTCCTACAGAAGTAGGCCTTCTGGGAAAAGACCTACAGCACTTGCATTGTATTGGCCTAATGTTTAAAATTTGTTTGGATAACATTTAAGCCCTATTAAATTACAATATATTTTAAATGTGTATTTCAGTGAAGTACAGTACATGCTTAATGACTACTGGTCCTCTCTCATGCCCTGTATTTATTGTTGAAGATACATATACTATTACTATACACCTTCATCTCTAGACTTTCCCTTTGTTGCTTTCCACTACTACTATCCCAGTGCATCCATCAGTACAATAACTGTTTAAATACATACCACTTTAAATGTGTTCTTTACCCTCACCTTCCTCCTAACCAATGCTCATCAGCTTGTGTGTGATGTACCTGATTATATTGCTTTACCTAATTCCTTCATTCCTTCCTTCCTGGGAAATTCACTCACTTATTTACTATTAACTGACACAAAGCCAATTAATTATTTTCTTTCAGCTGAGTTATGTTACATCTGCCACTGCCACTTCACCTGCACACACTGCCAAGGTTCACACACATGCTTTATTTATAATGTGCTCTTTCTCCTGTAGAGGGTAAAAAAAGCTGTAAAAAGTACTCCCCAGCTCATACTGGCAACTAAAAAGTAAGTTGTAGGAACTGTCATGCACGCGCGCATGGGGAGCTGCGAAAAGACCCGACGAGCAGCGTAACACATAGTGCCAGGGGATCAAGGCAGGGTACTAACCTTTCTTAGATAGATAGATAGATAGATAGATACTTTATTAATCCCAATGGGTCTTCCCTTTGTTCCCACAGAAAGACAGAAACAACGCCGCCATAACTTTCCACGGACTCACTAAACCACACGCTGTCACTTCCGCCTTCCATCCCTTCCTCTGGTCTCATCTTGATGACATCACGACTCCCATACAACACCTTGGTTCCTCCCAGCATTCCAGTCATCAGTTTCCGGTCCCTCATTATTTAAGTTCCCTCCATCCACTGGAAGATTGTATTTTGTAATGACCGCAAGTCATAACATTGACCGTATTTTTTGTTTAAAATTGAGTACAGTATACAGGGTCGGAAACCCCAAACCTTTATGCGTTTCTGTCTCCTTATTTACAGTGGTATAGCTGGCAGGATACATTTGTCCAGAAAATGTCTGAAGGACAGGACCTAAATACTGTTCTAACCAGTTTGGCGGGCCAGCTACAGGTCCTACAATTGGAGCAGGCCACCACGAAGCGGGAGCTGGCGGAGACCAAAACACGGCTCACGGCGGCGGAAGCGGCTAGACCGGAGCCTGCATGGCCTCCACCCCCTCCGATTGTATCGCTCACTGATGCGAATGATATTGAAGCATATCTGTCAACTTTCAAGAGGACTACCGAAATCAATGGCTGCGGGTGGAGTGGGCGTCCATACTGGCGCTGTACCTGAAGGGTATCACGCAGAAGGCTTATCACAACCTCCACATCGAGCAAGCCGCTGTGTATGACCTCCTGAAGGCTGAAATCCTGAGCCGCTACGGCGTCACGTCAGACCAGCAGGCGAGTGAGTGGAGGCTCCGGAAGTATGACCCCGATTGCCTGGGCCGGGCCCAGGGTTTTGAGTTCTGGGGCAAGATGGGGCACTGGCTGAGGCCAGACATCAATCAGGGTCGGCAAATAGTTGAGCAAGTGGCCTGTGAAGGCTTTGTTAACACAATGCCAGATTTTCTCGCCCAGCAGGTCCGACGACACCCATTTAAGGACATGAAGAGCCTTCTAGATGTACTGGAGCGCCAACTAGTGGTGAACCGAGTCGGGGGGGTTGGAGAGGTCTGCTCATGGTACCCGACAGGGACGTGTCACACCTCCTGAGCCCTTTCGCCGCATATCAGAGGCTCCCGGGAAACCTAAAGGGAGAACCCCAGCTTTGTTGCGCTGTTTCAAGTGCGGTAAAGTTGGGCACACCCTACCCGCCTGTCCTCAAAATGTGGAGATGATGGACTGCACCTGGGTCAAAGGAGAGAGGTACTGTGCTCTGTCTAATCCCATGGCTGTCCCGAACACAGGAGTGGTTTTGGTTAATGGGCACTCGGTGGTGGCATTGTTCGATTCCGGGAGTAACATTACCATTGTTGCTCGCCGTTTTGTACTACCGCGACAGTGGGTACCCCAGCATGTGAATGTAACTTGTGTGCATGGAAAGACCAAGTTGTATAGTTCCGCTAACTGTTACATAACCTGGAAGAGTGAACCGAGACGGCTGTTGGTGGCCGTGCTACCCGACCCACCCTTTCCAGTTATTCTAGGACAAGACTGGTCTGAAAACAATTGCGGTAGAAAAACCACCACTCCTGCCGCCAAGTTGGTTTTAGTTATGAACGGACAAGGCACCGTCCCTGCGGCTCCCATGCCGTGCAGTTCGGCAACTAATGATGACGCAGGGGTCTGGGGGGATGACTTTCTGCTGACGGACCTTGACCCAGAAGTGCAACCGGAGCAGGCCGATGGCAACCCTCCGGCTCCACCAGATCCCTTAAGCTGCATGGACTATCAGTTTAAGTCCACGTCGGCGTCATTTGAAAGAGAGCAATGGAACAATGACTCTCTGAAGTTTGCCCGGAATGCTATTGTTTCGGTTGGCGGCAATAAGCCGGTCGTTCCCATACCACCGGGACCCTACTTCGTCTTAGACAACGATCTGTTGTATCGAGTCGCGGATCATGAAGGCGAGGTATGGAAGTTGCTGCTAGTGCTACTGTCAGTCATGCCCGGACTGTCAGCTACGTCAGATACCCAGGAGGGACCGCGCTCCTCTCATTCCGATTCCCCTTATTGATGTCCCTTTTGAGAGGATCGGAGTTGATCTTGTAGGACCCCTGGTGCCTTCGACACGTGGCCATAAATATATTTTGGTCATGGTGGATTACGCGACTCGGTACCCAGAGGTGGTTCCATTGCGCTCCTCTACTACAAAGAATATCGCACAGGAATTGGTAGCCCTTTTCTCCTGAGTGGGAATACCTAAAGAAGTCCTTACGGACCAAGGTACACCCTTTACTTCGGATACGTTCAGGGTGGTTGCCAAGTTACTCTGTATTAAGCATCTGAAAATGTCTGTTTATCATCCACAGACGGATGGGTTAGTGGAACGTTTTAACCAAACCCTTAAACAGATGCTCCGCAAGGTAGTCGACGCGGATGGTAGGAACTGGGACCAACTTTTACCCCTTGTCCTTTTCGCTTATTGGGAGGTACCTCAAGCCTCCACAGGTTTTTCCCTGTTTGAACTTTTGTATGGTCGCCAACCCCGGGGCATTTTAGACATTGTCAAAGAAGGATGGGAAGGGGAGGCGCTTCCCTCCACCAATATTTTGGAATATGTCACGCAATTGTGCAAAAGGTTACAAAAGATTCAACCTATTCTAAAAGAACACATATCGAGAGCCCAAGTTGCGCATGCGCGAAACTATAATTGAAACACCACCCTCCGGGAGTTTCAGCCGGGGGATCGTGTGATGGTACTCGTGCCTACTTCCCACTCCAAATTGTTAGCCCATTGGCAGGGCCCATACGAGGTAAAAGAGAGAAAGGGACTCGTCGACTACTTGGTGAAACAACCAAATCATCGACCGAGCGAGAGGGTGTATCATGTCAACTTGCTGAAACCTTGGAGGGATCGGTAGGACCGCCCTCGCCTGACGAACACCCTCTCCCTTTTCTCAGAAAAAACAGTCCTTAACCTCGGACCCAATTTGATACCCCATCAGAGGCAGGAGCTGGAAAGTGCGATCCTGTCCATCCCGGAAGTAGTCAGTGAGACGCCAGGCCGCACCTCGCGGATTGAGCACAACATTGTGACAGACCCGGGGGTGGTGGTAAGGGAACAGCCTTATCGCCTCCCAAAAGCAAAATGGGCCGAGGTGGAGCTGGAAGTCCAAAGGATGCTCGATATGGATATTATCGAGGAGAGTCACAGCCCCTGGTCCAGTCCCATCATCCTTGTTTCCAAGCCCGACTGCTCATGGAGATTCTGTAATGACTTTAGGCATCTTAATCAGGTCTCCAAATTTGATGCCTACCCCATGCCCCGAGTGGACGAGCTCATTGAGCTCTTCGGTACGGCTCATTACCTGACTACTCTTGACATGACTAAAGGATACTGGCAGATTCCCTTAACGGCATCCGCTAAAGAGAAAACAGCCTTCAGCACCCCTAGCGGGCATTGGCAATATA
Organism: Erpetoichthys calabaricus; assembly: GCF_900747795.2. NCBI lineage: Eukaryota > Metazoa > Chordata > Cladistia > Polypteriformes > Polypteridae > Erpetoichthys > Erpetoichthys calabaricus. The sequence continues at coordinate 102,446,322 of NC_041404.2, forward strand.
AGGTCCTCCCATTTGGGCTGCACGGAGCCCCGGCGACCTTCCAGCATCTGGTAGACAGAGTGCTAAAGGCCCACCAGTTATATTGTGTCGCCTACCTTGATGACGTGGTCATCTATTCCGGCACCTGGGAAGAACATATCTTGCAGTTTTACGCTGTCCTCTTAACGCTAGCGAAGGCTGGCCTCCGTATTAATCCGCGCAAATGTTTCTTTGGATTTAACGAGGCCAAGTATTTGGGCTACCTGGTGGGGGGGAGAACTGGTGAAACCACAATGTTCAAAAATCAAACATATCCTGGAATGGCCCCGTCCAATAACCAAGAAACAGGTGCAAGCCTTCTTGGGGTTACCGAGTTACTACCGCCGGTTTGTACCCCGTTTATCCAAGACGGCGGCACCCTTGACGAATTTGACGAAGAAACGGGCCCCTTTATATGTGGTATGAGATGACTTAACGGAACAAGCATTCAGTGACCTAAATACGGTCCTGACCACGGCACCAATACTGAGAACTCCTGATTTTTCTCTCCCTTTTATCCTCCAGACCGATGCTTCGGACACAGGTCTAGGCGCCGTGCTGAGCCAGAGCATCAACCGGAGACGTGACCACAGGGGGGCTGGGGTGGGCACTGCCCCCCCAGAGACAAGCCATGCCCACCCTGCGAAATGCTCTGTATGTCCAATGAAAACTCTGGAGAAGAATAACATTTGATTTTCAAAACTGAGTTGCTTTCCAATTGTCCCGTTTGAATTTGGGGCATATTTGTCAGTGTCTCCTCCACGAGACAGGCACCGTGCTGCTCACAGTTCACTTCGCCGCACATTTTGCAGCACGCTTTGAACCTGTTGACCGCATTCTTTAATTAAAACAGCATATACATTCCATTCTTCTTTTATTTTCTGGTTGGTAACACCAACGGCTATGCATAGGTGGCTTATTAAAAAGCAGACATCTTCAACCTCTGTCCCTCCGCAAGCTGCTGGCTCCACGGTTGAGCCCAGCACTGCTGCTACCAACACGGAGCACAGCGCACCCACGTCGGAAACTGAAACTCCAAAAGATGTAGATAAGCCTACACAATCCTCCAGCTCTGCGCCCATGTTGGGTACTCCAAACCTCTGCCTTCAACAAAATATACAGTCTGGTCTGCCTGACTTAAATATGGATAGCCCATCCCAGCCCATTTTAATTAATTATCCCAAGTGTGCATTCGGAAAGACACTCAGATGTTTTAGTGCAAGCTGGTATCAGTCTCGACCATGGCTTGAATATTCTGTTGTCTGTGATGCCAGCTTTTGCTTTGCCTGCCGTAAATTTAGTTTTTCCAATTCTGACCGCGAGGACATATTCACCAAACACAGCTACACTATTGGAAAAAAGCTCTAGAAAAAGACGGTGGTGGCTTCCACAAACACGTATCTAGTATCCCGCACATCACAGCCATGTCTGCATGGCAAGAGTATTGGCGCCGGGCAGAGACTGGTGAAAGCATTGTTCAACTACTGGGTCCAACCCAGATAGAAAAGAATAGATATTATGTGAAAAGCACTGGGGAGGCCGTTCAGTTCCTTGCAGTCAATGAACTGGCTCTGCGTGGTCACAATCACGATGGTGGGGAGGAGGGACTTTTCCTTAAGTTCTTTGATTACACAATCAAAAAAGATGCCAAACTTGCAGAAATTGCAAAATACATCCCAGACAATGTAAAATACACATCCAATGTAATTCAAAATGAAATAATTGAGACTCTTGCCAAAATGGTGGTAAAAGATATCAGGACCAAATATGAAAAAGCTGACTCTCCTGGACTTTGCATTAAAAGTGATGGTACCAGGGATCGCTGTAACATTGAGAATTTGTCTGTAGTGATTAGATTTGTCCAGAACTCCATCCCTGAAGAACTCCTGATTGGCTCTCATATGTTGTATACATTTGACTTTATTGATATTTACCTTGTAGATGTAGTTCTATATTTGTTCACAAAAAATAATAATACAAGTTCCATTGCCTCTGTTAATTTTATTGAACAATAGGTTATGATTTATGCCACAATTTTTGCTTTTACAGTGGTGTGAAAAACTATTTGCCCCTTTCCTGATTTCTTATTCTTTTGCATGTTTGTCACACAAAAATTTTTCTGATCATCAAACACATTTAACCATTAGTCAAATATAACACAAGTAAACACAAAATGCAGTTTGTAAATGGTGGTTTTTATTATTTAGGGAGAAAAAAAAATCCAAACCTACATGGCCCTGTGTGAAAAAAGTAATTGCCCCCCTGAACCTAATAACTGGTTGGGCCACCCTTAGCAGCAATAACTGCAATCAAGCGTTTGCGATAACTTGCAATGAGTCTTTTACAGCGCTCTGGAGGAATTTTGGCCCACTCATCTTTGCAAAAATTGTTGTAATTCAGCTTTATTTGAGGGTTTTCTAGCATGAACCGCCTTTTTAAGGTCATGCCATAGCATCTCAATTGGATTCAGGTCAGGACTTTGACTAGGCCACTCCAAAGTCTTCATTTTGTTTTTCTTCAGCCATTCAGAGGTGGATTTGCTGGTGTGTTTTGGGTCATTGTCCTGTTGCAGCACCCAAGATCGCTTCAGCTTGAGTTGACGAACAGATGGCCGGACATTCTCCTTCAGGATTTTTTGGTAGACAGTAGAATTCATGGTTCCATCTATCACAGCAAGCCTTCCAGGTCCTGAAGCAGCAAAACAACCCCAGACCATCACACTACCACCACCATATTTTACTGTTGGTATGATGTTCTTTTTCTGAAATGCTGTGTTCCTTTTATGCCAGATGTAACGGGACATTTGCCTTCCAAAAAGTTCAACTTTTGTCTCATCAGTCCACAAGGTATTTTCCCAAAAGTCTTGGCAATCATTGAGATGTTTCTTAGCAAAATTGAGACGAGCCCTAATGTTCTTTTTGCTTAACAGTGGTTTGCGTCTTGGAAATCTGCCATGCAGGCCATTTTTGCCCAGTCTCTTTCTTATGGTGGAGTCGTGAACACTGACCTTAATTGAGGCAAGTGAGGCCTGCAGTTCTTTAGACGTTGTCCTGGGGTCTTTTGTGACCTCTCGGATGAGTCATCTCTGCGCTCTTGGGGTAATTTTGGTCGGCCCGGCCACTCCTGGGAAGGTTCACCACTGTTTCCATGTTTTTGCCATTTGTGGATAATGGCTCTCACTGTGGTTCGCTGGAGTCCCAAAGCTTTAGAAATGGCTTTATAAACCTTTACCAGACTGATAGATCTCAATTACTTCTGTTCTCATTTGTTCCTGAATTTCTTTGGATCTTGGCATGATGTCTAGCTTTTGAGGTGCTTTTGGTCTACTTCTCTGTGTCAGGCAGCTCCTATTTAAGTGATTTCTTGATTGAAACAGGTGTGGCAGTAATCAGGCCTGGGGATGGCTACGGAAATTGAACTCAGGTGTGATACACCACAGTTAGGTTATTTTTTAACAAGGGGGGCAATTACTTTTTCACACAGGGCCATGTAGGTTTGGATTTTTTTTCTCCCTAAATAATAAAAACCATCATTTAAAAACTGCATTTTGTGTTTACTTGTGTTATATTTGACTAATGGTTAAATGTGTTTGATGATCAGAAACATTTTGTGTGACAAACATGCAAAACAATAAGAAATCAGGAAGGGGGCAAATAGTTTTTCACACCACTGTATATGTTATATAAAACTATGTTGTTATTATTATTTAACCTTCCTACAAAAATGGGGATGGATGGATGGATATTTTTTGCCCCCCCAGACAAGCCAAATGCCCACCCACACATGATATTCTGGTCACACCTCTGGCATCAACGGTGTCGAGCACCCTGTGAGTTACCTGAGCCGAAAACTGCTGGATCGGGAGACCAGATATGCTGCAGTGGAGCGGGAAGCCTTGGCCATCAAGTGGGCGGTAACGCACCTGAGGTACTACCTGTTAGGTCGGGAGTTTACTCTGGTGACGGACCATGCCACCCTGCAGTGGATGGCTGTTCACAAGGAGTTGAATCCCCGAGTTACCAGGTGGTTTTTGGACCTTCAGCCGTACAAGTTTGCCATCACTTATCATCGGGGTAACCTGCAAGCCAACGCTGACATTCTCTCCTGAGTTCACGACCTCTCGGTTCGGGCTGCCCGACCCGATGGGTCTGGGCTGAGGAGGGGGTCATGTCACGCATGCGCGCATGGGGAGCCGCAAAAAGACCCGACGAGCAGCGTAACACATAGTGCCAGGGGATCAAGGCGGGGTGCTAACCTTTCTTCCCTTTGTTCCCACAGAAAGACAGAAACAACACCACCATAACTTTCCCCGGACTCACTAAACCACGCGCTGCCACTTCTGCCTTCCATCCCTTCCTCTGGTCTCATCTTGATGATGTCACGATGCCCATACAACATCTCGGTTCCTCCCAGCATTCCAGTCATCAGTTTCCGGTCCCTCATTATTTAAGTTCCCTCCATCCACTGGAAGATTGTATTTTGTAATGACCACAAGTCATAACATTGACCGTATTTTTTGTTTAAAATTCTGTACAGTATACGGGGACGGAAACCCCAAACCTTTATGCGTTTCTGTCTCCTTATTTACAGAACAAATGCTGTATATCAATGAGGCTTTGTGCAAAAGCAACATGGAGCATCTAGCTCTTAAGTACAATTCACTAACAAGGGTGACATTAGCACACAATATACACACTGTACTTTAGAAACTCTGTGATGAATCTGTGGGTAGTTCATAGGTCAATAAGCAAAAAAGCAAATCTGATGGACACAACTGAATGTTGAATTAGCCATTGAGAAGTGAATCATAAGCACTGATCGTCTCGCTAATCTATGTTTTATCTTTGTTTTTTTGTATTAGTTTATCTCAACGACCACTGTCCTACAATTGTGATTCTCTACTTAACATATTTTCTTGCTTGCTTTCCTCTCAATTTTCATCTCCTATTGGGATATTATATGAACCTCCACCTTTGTTTTATTCATCTGTCAGAGGGGGATATTTTTTTGTACACTGGGGGTGAGAAGTTAAAAGGCTGTCTGCAGGATGTAGGTATTTGCTGTATTGCAAAGGAGTCACCATTTTGAAGTTTATGGCTGGTTGAGATTACAAACAATACCAAGTTGTGATAACAGAACTGCTCCTTCCTTGGAGGATGTCTGTATTTACCTGACTTGGAAATATTGGTTTCTAATCAGCAGATCTGTACTCATTAATGGTCGGTAACAACACATTTTTGTTAAATTGTGTTTTCATTAATTGTTAAACCCAGGAAATTTGGATGTGCCATTGTTTAATCCAATTGTCCAGAACTGATAATGGCAAGGACTGAAGGAGATTTAAACTTCTGGGCAGGAGAAGGCAAGAAGAAGGGACGGTCCACTGTGAACGCTGCCAAGACACTCAGACAGAGCACAGGGGCTCATAGGCAGACAAGGGTACCTGGCTGGCACGACGTGAGGCACGAGGACGGCAACACTTCCAGGGAGGAAGACACAGCTCCACAAGGAGACGCGGTTGTGGGTTCAGCGAGAGAGGGAAGCCGCATGAAAGGACCAAGCAAAACTGACAGATGAGAAATGAGGCGTGCCTAGGTCACAGCAACACAAGGAGCCCAGAGTGGAAAAAAAAAAAGGAACGACGAAGATACGCTGACAGGGATTCAACAATTTGACATAATTTCTGTTGGGAAATGAGTGTCCGGTGAACAGAGTGCATCCGTAGACAGTTGAACAATTATGTGTTGGGGTAACACAGTGCGCAAACTGGACTCTGCACCACTAAAGGTTGTATCCTCCAAACCTTGTTTTTTATGGACTTTCAGAGTGTGGACTGTGTGCTTTCCTTTCTAAAAAAGGAATTTTGTTCCTGATATTGTTAGATTTTGTTTATGTTCATTTATCTTTTTAATATACTTATTATTGTCTGGTGTAATAGAAGTTACTGTTGCTTTTCCTGAAATTACTGTGGTGTCTTTCATTGTGTGTTTACTCACCAGCCAATTTAAAGAAACCTGTGTGCTATTATTGGTAAATTTCAGAAGTTCCCAGTCTCTTAATAAAACTGGGTGGCATAGTCAGATATTTTAATGGTGTCTAAGTTAGATTACCTGTAAGTGTGACCAGACACCTGTCACACATCTCCTGACTTCTTCACCTGGATGCCGGTGTTCACGTGTATCAGTGAGATGAATGCCTCTCAGAGACGCAAACGCACCCGCCACCGACATGCTGTTAAACAACGCCGACTCAAGTCCCAGAGCTTGGACTCCTGATGCCTGCGAGTCGTCTATGACCCATCTTCTCCTGCACAGGACTCCATCCCTGGTCCAGGGGCGCTAGATACCGGATTTAATTTCTCCATTTCAAGACAGCATCACTTTTCCTCGGTCTGCAATAGGGCAGTAAACACTACTAATCTTTATTGCCACTGTTTTTAAAAGTATGTTCTTGTGTCGGAGCCTTACAAGGGGTCCATTTAGCAGCTTTGCACTTCAACTTTTCGCTTTTCAAAGTGTGCAGCTCTCCTTCTTTGCTGTTTGCCGTGGTTTGTTTGATACTTTCATTTCTGAATTCTCTGATCTCCTGGCTGATATCACCTTCTCCTATGACAAAGTATTTATTGTTGGTGATTTCAACATTCACGTTTGTTGTCAATCGAAAGCTTTGGTTAACGACTTTTTTATCACTTTTGGACTCATTTGATTTTATACAGCATATTAATATACCAACTCACTCTCTTGATCACACCCTTGATCTCGTTCTTACTCGTGATATTTCAGTTAGTAATATTGATTTATGTGATGTTTCTTTCACTGATCACTTTTCTATAATGATGGATCTGAATATCACTGTTGATGTCCCGACTAATAGCTGTCTCCCATGCTGCTTGCGCTTTTTAAATTCTTCTATTATATCCGATTTTAAAACCATTTTCTCTAGTCTTTATGTACATGAACAAAATAATGGTATCGATGATTCTGTCGTAAAATTTAATTCTTCCTGTAAAACGGTTTTAGACTCAATTGCTCCGCCCAAGATATGCAGTAATAAGGGAAGACCTGCTCCCTGGCTAAATGAAAATACTCAATCACTGTGCCGCGCCTGTTGAACTGCTGAACGGTGTTGGAAAAAAGATGGACTGATTGCCTCTAAACAGATTTTTAGGACTTCTGTTTTAAATTTCCAGGCTGAAGTTAAGAAAACTAAATGACTTCTTTGCCGATTTAGTATCCCGTCATTCAAAGAATCCTAGGGTCTTATTTAATTCAATTAATGTGGCCATTCACCCTCACTCTGCGATGGGATTAAATAGCACTGTTCATTCATGTGAGCTGTTTCTATCATTCTTTGTCAGCAAAATCGATACTATCCGCCGTGGCATTGTTCAAACTGACAATAAACTTCCTACTGTTAATCATGACATTGTCTTAGAATCCTTTGATATAGTCTCACTTTCACAGCTAAAAAGAACTATTGACACCCTTAAACCAGCTTCCAGCCCCCTCGATATAATACCACCATGCCTTTTAGTAGAAGCCTTTGATGTGTTGGGCCTATCCTTACTAGCCATTATAAATGATTCTATTAGTTCGCGGGTTGTGCCCTCATTTTTTAAACATGCTGCAGTCCATCCCCATCTAAAAAAGGCAGAATTAGATCCTGGAGTTTTAGCCAATTTTTGTCCAATTTCCCAACTGCCATCTTTTATTAAAATTCTAGAAAGAATTATTTATAATCAATTGGTCGATCACCTTAACTCCAATAATTTATTTGAGATCTACCAATCTGGCTTTAGGCGTTATCATGGTGTTGAAATGGCACTCCTGAAAGTGTTCAACGACATCTGTCTTATCACTGACTCAGGTGATGCGGCAGTCCTTCTCCTCCTTGACCTGTCCGCTGCCTTTGACACCATTGACCATGAAATATTACTAATACGGCTTGAACATTTTGTTGGGCTTAAAGGGGCTGCTATTAACTGGTTCAGGTCATATTTAACTGGTAGACACTTTTCAGTGACTTTAAATTCCTCTTTTTTCATCGTCTGAAGTGGAGCTCCATTGCAGCAGCTTTATTTTTTCTCTTATTTCTTATTATCCCGATGTATCCTGTATTTACCCAACCCAAGGAGTTTCTACCACAGTATATAAACATGAGTAACAAGAGAGGGTGTCAGCAAAGGAAAAGAAACTTAAAGATACACCCAAGTCTAGACAAGCATCAAGCCTAAGTGCAAGGTACGGCCTTTCAGAGACTGACCTGGAACAGACAGGTGAAAGCACAGACTTCCTAGGACCCTGCTCCACTGCATCGTCTCCAGTCGAAAGCGAAAATGGGAGCGAAGGTGCATGTGATGCAGGTCACGATAGCTCGCCGATTCCAGAAGATCACTTGAAACGAGAAATGGCTCTGCAGTCCGCGCTTTCATCTACTCCTCGCGAGCCAGAGGCATCGGCTGTAACTGGGGTTGCCACTTCAACCGCGGAGCATGAAAGCCGAACCGATTTGTCCGAACTGAAGGAAATGATCGCAACATTGGCCATGGCCATAAGTGAGCTCAAGAAAGACATTCAGAAAAATATGAAGAAAGAAATAAATGGCTTGCTCAAGACAAACGAGAAGCTGCGGCTGGAGAAGCAAGAGCTGCGGCAGGATAATAAAGATTTGGAAAAACGTATATATAATCATTTTGATGCAACCTTTAAAAGTATGCTGGGAAAAACTGAGGAACACTTTCAGGAAAATGCGTCTAAACTGGGAGAACTTGCCGAACAGCTGGAAGACATTAAGCAGACATTCATGACTCGAATTGAAACAGTGGAACATTTTGCATCTACCGCCAATGGAAAAGCTACAGCTGCAAATTCCGAATGCAAAAAACTCTGAGACAGGCTTGCAGCTCTGGAAGATGGATGCAGAAGGAATAATATTAGAATTGAAGGTCTACCTGAGAATCGTGAAAGTCCAAACCCAGTGAAACTCGTAGCCGAACTATTCTCAAAAATAATTGGAGAGGACTTTAAATCAGATACCGAGAAAGCAGCAGCTTATTGCAAACGTGGATCAAATACCTCTAAACCTAGGACTCTAATTGTCCGAGATTACAATTTAAGCTTAAAGTAATGGAACTTCTCTGACAGAAACGAGATTATATTTGAAAATAACCACATTCGTATTTTCCCTGATTACTCACCCTCAACAGCTGCTAAACGTGCAGCTTTTTACAACATTAAACAGCAGTTACGGAAAGCCAATATCAGATACAGCCTCTTGTATCCTGCCAAACTGAACGTGGATATTCAAGACAAATATTACATCTTCTCCAACAAGGAGGAAGCAGAAAAGGAGTTAAGAAAGCTTATCCCAACACTTTTTTGAAATACGATAGTGAGTTGCATCCTGTCATGGCATGGCAAGAAGATATTTCCTGCTGTCTGATCCGCTTGCAATGATACAGGTACCATAATTATACATCCTTTTCTCTTCTCTGACACTTTTTGTTTATGTTTCAATTATAATTATAGGTGTATGTGTGGAAGAAATTAAAGTAGGTTTTTTTTTTTTTTTTTTACTATTCTAAAGGAGACTGTTTAACATCATAACCTTGGTTTATTGTTATTTCTATTATTGCATTAGGGTTTACTATGCTTATCCTGGGCCACTTTTTAACACCATTCCCTGGGTTTGCTGTCTTAATATTTCAAGACTGTTGAAAATTATATTTTATGCTTATAGTATTTAGACTTTATTGGCAACAGATATCTCTACTTTTTAATCCTCAAACGCCGCTGCTGGAGGGCTTGTTTTGTTTTTGGACGTGCTCTGTCTTTAGGTATGTTAGAGGACTGGGTCTTTGTGAAGTGGGGTCCAGCCTCATGTGGGGAGGCAAAATGGGGAGGGGGGGGAATAAGGGGGGGAGAGAAAGAGAGCAAGCTATATCTAATCTATCCTTTTAATCATTATAATTATAACTACCAATGTAACGATAGGCTGCTTGGCAATAACTTGTGGGAAAATTGGAAATTAAGGTTAAAGTTGTTTCACTTCCAGTTAAGACTACAAAATGACATAAAAAATTCAGAATCAATGTCTCCATGATAATAATAATAATTCATTACATTTATATAGCGCTTTTCTCAGTACTCAAAGTGCTATCCACACGGGGGCAGTTAACTTTGTGAGCTAGAATGTTAAAGGCCTGAATCACAAATTAAAGAGAAAGAAAGTATTCTCTCACCTAACAGGTCTAAACACAAAAATAGTATTTTTACAGGAGACCCACTTACTAAGCAAGGATCATTTCTAGCTGCAAAAAGACTGGACTGGCCAAATGTTCCATTCCAGCTTTACAAAGAAAACTAGAGGTGTGGGAATTCTCATACATAGAACAGTCTCATTTGTGGTATCAGATGTAGTATCTGATCCTGAAGGGAGGTATGTGATTGTCATGGGCAATTTACTTGACTGTAAAGTGATTTTGATAAATGTTTATGCACCCGATGTCGATGATAGGGAATTCATGCAAAATGTATTTAAATCCATTCCCAATGTGAACACTCATAAAATTATAATAGCTAGAGACTTTAATTGTGTTTTAAATCCACTCTTAGATAGGTCTCCTGTCACAGGGGGATGGCATCTAACACTGCAAAGATAATCACACAGTTTTTAACTGACCACAGCTTATCAGACCTCTGGAGGTTTCTAAACCTAAACTCAAGAACATATTCCTTCTACTCACCAGTGCATCATAGATACTCAAGAATTGATTATTTCTTTATAGATAATAATTTCTTGCCTACTATTAAATCTTGCAAGTACAACGCTATTGTTATTTCCGACCATGCCCCTCTGATCTTGGAGCTAAAATCATTATGCCACACATACTAATCTCGCAGATGGCGTCTTAACCCACTTCTGTTAGTAGACGAGAACTGTACAGAATTTATATCAAAACAAATCAGTTTCTTCCTAGAGACAAATATATCCTCAGAGGTCTCTGCAGAAATACTCTGGGAAACTCTAAAGGACTTCTTAAGAGGACAGATTTTTTCATATCTTTCCCATAGAAATAAATTAGAAACCAAGAAGGTATCAGAGCTAACCAGTGAAATTCTTAGAATAGATCAAGAACATGCCAGGTGTCCAAGTGAGGCTCTTCATAGGAAAAGGCAGGCTCTGCATTCAGAGCTCAACCTCTTAACAACCAAAGAAACTGAACAACTCATTTTTAAATCAAGACATCATTACTATGAACACGGAGAGAAAGCTAATAAGCTCTTAGCTCAACAAATCCACAAGCAAGAAGTTCGCAGTGCAATTACCAACACAAACAGAGATAAAATCATTGACCATAAAAATATAATGCACACATTTCAAGACTACTATAAATCCTTATATTCTACTGAGTTTAAAGAAGACAACACACAATCTAATGCATTTCTGGATACATTACAGATAGCACACACAGATACTTTTAGTGCAGAGGAACTGGATAAACCTCTGGCGCTATCAGAATTACTAGATGCTATAAAGTCACTTCAGAGCAGGAAAGCAGCAGGCCCTGATGGCTACCCTGTCAAATTTTATAAGAAATTCTCCACTCAGCTAGCTCCCCTCTTATTAGCAACATTTACAGAAGCTAGAGACAATCAAATTCTACCTCAAACTTTTCGCCAAGCATTAATCACCATCTTTCCTAAACAAAATAAGGACTTATTACAATGTGCATCATACAGACCAATTTCACTTCTGAATAATGATGTTATGATACTCTCCAAACTCCTAGCTAGAAGGATAGAGGATATATGAGGATATACTGGATATATTAAAGGCCGACACTTAGCTTCCAATCTTCAACGCCTGTTTAATATAAAATATTCACCTGCAAAGTCAAACACCCCAGAGATATAATTATCGTTGGATGCAGAAAAAGCATCTGATATGATTGAATGGAGCTACCTTGTCACTACATTAGAGAAATTTGGGTTTGGCCCGAACATTTGTGCATGGATCAAACTACTGTATACCAATCCAGAAGCTTCAGTTTGTATTAACAACATTTGTTCAGACTACTTTAAACTAGAATGTGGTACCAGACAAGGATGCCCCTTGTCACCACAGCTATTCACAATCTCCATTGAATTACTGGCAGTACACTGTTAAAATGCTTATTAGATAAAGGGGATTATCAAAGAAGGACTTGAACAGAAAATTTCTCTATATGCAGATGATATGGTACTGTATATATCAGACCCACAAAATACTGTGCCTGGAGTCTTAACAGCACTTACAGAATTTCAAAAGATCTCTGGTCTCAGAATAAATTTGAATAAAAGTGTGCTCTTTCCAGTGAATTCTCAATCATATGATATTAGATTGGACACCTTCCCTTTTTGTTATTGCAGATCAGTTTAAATACCTAGGGGTAAATATCACAAGTAAACATAAAGCTCTTTATCAACAAAGTTTCACCATCTGTGTGTAAAAAATTAAGCAAGACTTGCATAGATGCTCAAGTCTTCATCTCACTCTAGCTGGAAGAATTAACGTTGTTAAGATGAATATCCTTCCTAAGTTTCTCTTTCTATTTCAAAATATTCCAATATACATCAATAAATCTTTAAAAAAAATTTAAGCAATTAGATTCAACCATAACCTCATTTATTTGGAACTTAAAACATCCACGTATTCAAAGAGTGACCCTACAAAGACCTAAGGCAGAAGGTGGTATGGCTGTACCTAACTTTCACTTTTATTCCTGGGCAGCAAACATACAAGCAATAAATACCTGGACACAAATAGATGAACATTCACAGGCTTGGTCCACAATAGAAATAAAATCCTGCAGTACGTCTTTATATTCCCTGTTTTGTGCCCCAATAAATGCAAGTCATCGCCAATATACTAATAACCCAATTGTGCTTCACTCACTCAGAATATGGAACCAATGTAGGAAGCATTTTAAGATGGAGAATCTTTTATCTGTGGCACCTCTGCATGAGAACCATCTATTTCAACCCTCGCAAACATATGCAGTTTTTAATATCTGGAAAACATTTGGGATTAAATTGCTTAGATATCTTTATATAGACAACATCTTTTCATCCTATGAACAATTACATTCCAAATTTAACTTTCCAGCAACACATTTCTTTCACTATCTTCAAATTAGAAACTTTGTTAAACAGAACCTGCCCAATTTTCCTCATCTCGCACCTTCCTCTATGCTGGAAAAAATATTGCTCAGTTTCTAGGACTCAGATAGCATTTCTGCAATATATAAAATGATTTTACGGTCCCTCCCTTTCAAAGATCCAAGAGGACAATGGGAAAAGGAACTCTCACTCAACATATCAGAAAAGGAGTGGAAGGGAGCAATGCAGAGAATTCACTCAAGCTCCATATGAGCAATGCATACAATTATTCAACTCAAAATTATACTGTATATCGAGCACATCTGTTTCGCTTAAAACTATCCAAAATGTTTCCAGGGCAAGATACAACCTGCGAACGCTGCAATCAAGGTCCAGCCTCACTGGGTCACATGTTTTGGGCCTGCACCAAATTAACATCATTCTAGACAAAAATTTTTAAGTGCCTTTCAGACAGCCTTGGGGTCACACTCCCTCCTAACCCATTAACAGGTGTGTTTGGTGTTCTTCCAGATGGGCTTAAAGTGGAGAAGGACAAACAAACTGTGATTGCCTTTACTACACTATTGGCACGCAGATTTATTTTGCTAAACTGGAAGAATCCTAACTCTCTTCTTTTAAGTCAGTTGGTAACTGATGTTGTATACTATTTGAAATTGGAAAAAATCTAATTCTCAGTTAGAGGATCTTTTCAGAACTTTTTCAAAACCTGGCAGGATCTAATCAATAATATTTTAGAATAAGCTTTTAAAACACTAAGGAAGTAGACTCTCTTCCCATTTCTTTTTCTTCTCCATTTATCTTTATCCGCCTATTAAACCCATCATTTTATTTATTTTTACCAGCTTTAAGTTTTACTTCATTGGCCATGCTCTCTTTCTCAGGGGTGGGGGTGATTTGTTTTCAATCCTATTTTTTGTAAAAATTGACTATTTGTATGGAATGATGACAATAAAGTCAATAAAATTTAAAAAAAATGTACACTGAAATATAAGAATTGGTTTAGGAAAAATACTGAAATGGTCAAGTAAATAATGTACCATAAGAAAGGTTGACGTAATATACAAAATTTACTAAAGGATGACTACGAGATGACTAAGAAATCAGCAGATGTCCTATAAATGAGAATGGACAATTGTTATATGCACAGAAATTTCCAGGGTGGTGGCGCAACTCAAAGTTATAAGAAGAACCAGAATATAACATAACAGACTTTAATTTTATATAAATCATATATAAATCATCAAGTATAAAACAATGAACCAACCAGAGTAAAATGTATGCATTGATTGACACTGTATGTAAATTCAGTAGTTTATAAAATGAACCTCTATTCTTTGTTTTCTCTGACCATTCTGTAAGAGACTGCATTTGAAGACTGCTGCCACTAAGGCATTTTGCTGAGGAGTAATTAAAAGATACAATGAACAGCTTTTCTCTTGCCTGATTACTGAATTATCCTGTTAGAGGATGTTTCTTTCTTTAACACTAGAATTACCAAAGCCTATGAAAAAACTCATTAACCCGGCCCAGCTTAAATCCCTTCACACCTCTCCGTTAACAATCTTTTGTCTTGATAAGCCGCAGAAACGGCAAGAAGTTCTCCCAGTTCAAGCCTTGATTATCTGGGAGTGAACTACCTAGACTTGTATAAAGTAAATAATTTAATGTGTGTTCCATGTCTACAACAATCTATGGAAACACATTGTTAAAACAGAAGTGTTTTTTTCTTTATGTAGAAACGAATGTGTCAATTTAATTAGTAAAATATTAGCCTAAAGAAAAAAAGCTGGGAAATGAATTTAGAAACTGTTTAGCTTTAAGATTAAAAGTTGAGAGGTTATAATAGATGTATTTTAAGATAATTGTAACTTGAAAATAACCTGTTAGCCTTAGATGAAGTGAAATATTAATTTCTTTTCTAAATAATGAAAATCCCAAGACTGCACACAAAACAATATTCTGTAACTAGAGCAATTGGGAAAGGGAATGTGGAGCCTAACTGTTTTAATTTATTTTGCTCTCATTTCTACAAATAATTAGGAATCTATTAGTCCAGACTGTGGATTTCTTCTTTGACTTTTGCTTGCTATGCTGGCTGAGAGATGTTTTCTGGAGGATACTGGTATTATATTACTTTAAGGGGATCGAGAATGCCTGTCATGGCTCCAGTTCAAGACTGAAATAAGAAAGGCAAGTAAATACATTACAGTTTCTGCAGGAACCTCCACAGAACATGACCCTTTAACTAATAACCTCCACACCACTCTACTTTCTATTTTCTTTTGTTTGGTTTACCACTCCTGGACATATTTGTGTTCTCTATAGGAGAACTATAACATTTGGCTTTTTCCAAGTTGTAATATTTAACGGGACTGGATTCAGAAGTTTTCACTGACTGATACCCTCTCGCTCCACATTCCCTCTAAGGGGGAATAGGTTGATATTTAGTTTGCAAAGTTATTTTCATAACATATGTGCCAATAGTTTGAATATTTTGAGACAATTGAATGTTTTTCATTTGATATATATATATATATATTAAGATTGACTATTATTGTGAGGATTTACTTGTTATGATGAATATGCTTTTAATTAAGTGGAGTCCACAACAATAGAAAAACTAGGTACAACTATAGAGGAAAAGTTTTTATTGAGGGTTTTAGTTTTTGAGCATAATGGCTACAGTGGGTGGAAACTTCTGTGTTGTGCTTACCAGCTACAGATTCATTTTTGACTATTTAAAAACAAATTGGCTAAGAGACAAGCAGAGACTGGATAAAATGACCATCTGTTTTACTGCTAGTGTTATTTTTCATAAGGTGTACCCCCAATAAAACAGGCCTAACACCTCATGAGACACTATTGTTGGGATCCATAAGTAACTTTTAAAAATATACAGATAAAGTATTGCAATGCTGAATAATATGGAACACAACTTTTAAGTCTTTACACCTGCAGGTAAAAGCTATGTTTCCTAGCATGTTGTTTATGACAGCACTTGAATTTGAACCTGGAGAGTGAGCTGTGCTAAAGGTCTGCAGACAAACAAATCATCCGACTCCCAAGAAGAAACAAGCCATACCAGAGAGAGAATCAAGCCATGGACCAAGCCATCGAGCAATTGACTACTGGACAACATCCTCAAAATTCCAGTCCAAGGGATCACGGGTTCCTGCTGCTAGCAACTCAACTGTGCCAGTGACCATTGACATCAAAAGATCATCGTGGGTTCAGAATCATAGAGGGCAGCCTGCATGACATCCAGATCACAGCCTCATTCATTAGATGAAGAGTTCCAAATATTGATATCATTTGTTTTGGGGTATTGGACCCGAAGACCTGATTCACACTTTTACTGTGCAGGGTTCTATGTTTTTTGCCAGAGCCCACTTTAACTGTGCTTGATATGCCTTACAATTTGTCCACGCGTTTGCAATTTTATGACAGCTGTTGACCAAGTACTTGAATTCTTCTTGCCCTATGAGTTGAAACCACAACCTAATCTCTATTTTTCTGCAGCAACATCTTTTAAGGAAGATTTGAACCATGGAGTTATGGATGGTATAGGAGGAAAAACTAATTATCTGCAAGCACTACAAGGCAAATGAACTCCTTTTTATAAGCAAAATGTATTTATTGAATATTTGTAACTATTTTATTAATGGAAATACTTCACAATTATTATTTTAATTGTTTAACTTGTATAGCAATTGGAGTAGTATAATTGAACAAGTTTAGAAAATATGATTAGCATAACATGGTCAGGACTTAAAGAGTAAATATTTTTAGATAGATGTTTCTAGTACATCTGAGTCTATTGATACTTAAAGTTTTAAGGAATAATGTTGCATGTAATTTGGACTACTAATCAAAATTCAACACATGATTATTAGCACTTTACCAGATAAAACTCAGTCCAATTTTAAGCTTTCTTGGTTATTGATTTTGATTACAGAATTAATAATAGAGTTTAACAAAAAGGTAAATTTGTTAATTATGAAGAATGGTAGTAAATTTGAGGGACAGTCAAGTGTTTTGGAAATAGAGACAATCAGGACAAAATGTCTAAATCTATTGATATAAGGAGAAGATAAAGTTTAAACTAAAAGTCTCTTGATACAAGCAAAATGCACCATTTGTTTGACTATTGTTTTTCGTGAAGAATGTGAATGTTATTGAGTAATAGTAATTGATACAGAAGGATGGAACAAATGTAATTATTAATGTATTAGGAACTTTGCATTAGGATTAGATGCAACATTGGGGGACACATTTTATAATATTGGGTTTTAAGGTTTAAACGTGTTAAATTAGATGCAGGGTATTATACAAACCTTTAAAGTTTGTAGAATGTGGTATAAGGGAAAAGAAGTTTGTGGGATAGTGCGAACTGTTTTTAGGAGCTGGGGTAATTAGGGCCATATAGACAGAAATAGTTGGTGGCAATACAGGACAAATAATATTATGGCTTCTTGGGACTAAGTAATATAGAAGACAGCAAAACAAAGTAATAATTTGGCATAACAGAGATGGAATGTCTTATGCATGGAGTGGTGAGTGTGCAGTTTATGAAACTGGAAAGCCCAGATACAAACCAAGGATCCCAGCTAGTGGCAGAAGACTTTAACATCAATAAGAAGCTTGATTACAACCCTTGCAATTTTAATGTGACCTTAACATGAGCCAGTGGTTTGCATTAATGAGAGTAGTGCTGGCATCTTCTGAAGGGAGGACTGACACCTACTTTCAGCAAGATATCTGTTATTATGCAGCAAAGGTGATCATCTAACTTAAGACCATAGCAGGATGTAAATTGGGGCAACTTTGTGGATGAGAGCATATGGATGTGAGCATGGTTGTGTGTATGAGGGTTCTATTTCTGGTTATTAATGTATACATCATTGGCACCATAAACTAGGGACTTTGGAAGTATTTAAAGTAAATACATGTGCTGTCTGTGTTGCCACCAACAATAATAAAAGATCTGAGCATTGATGGAAAATATAGGATTAGGTACACTTCTGTGAATTAAGGTAGATAATGTTTGTTGGAAACGAAGGAAATCAAACAGTTGTTGACAATATTTTACAATTGTACTTGAAAGTTATGAGGTTATGGAACACAAATCTGAGATTTATAGGGGAAAGCATGTAATACCAGTATACTCTGAGGAAAACGAATTTTGATGCATGTTATTGACTTGATTATCTATGTTCACTATTATTAATTTTATTAGCTATTACTGAGTTATGTGATTTATCTTAGGTATTAATGATTTGCACTGATTTATGTTATTCCCCAAATTCAGCTAGCCAGGAATCTTTCACTTCCTTTTACCCCCTCTAAAGGGGGACATATTTAGTATGCACATGTTTATACAGGTTACGAATAGGGTTACAATAGGAATTTATTCGTTACAGTTTTAGTCCCAAAGGGAACTAAACTAAACTAAACTGAACTTTAGGGGACCCCTAAATGGTCCCTGGAATTGTATGTGGCACAAACATTTCCATAGTTCTGTTCTATTTAATAAAATTGAAATAATTCTTATGTTGTGCGACAACATTAAATGCATTTACAAATATAAAAAAATGCATAGAAATATGTATGTATGCATGTCATTTATTTAAGTTAAACAACTGTTTCTTAGTCCATGTGTGGTTATGTGGTGTTTTAATACCACAAAAGTAATACAAATTAGCATTCACAGTTCTGCATTAAAATTATTTATTATTTTAAAAGGTTTACTCTCTTTTTGCAAATGTGTTTCATTCTTTTTCCATGCCTGTTTTTTACATTTTAGCTAAGCTCTTGTGACAAACTTCAAACACGTAGATGTTATTATAAACAAGTGCAGTGAAATTTACAGAATGTATTGTATTGGCAGGCTGCAGTGCAGGATTTTTCTTGAAACATTTTGTTATATCTTTATTTTTATTTGAATGTATCATTTTATGAGGTTACCCCAGATACCCGTGTGCACCTTTAGAAATTCTCCACATAATCAGTTGGCCAACAGGGGATTTACCATCAAATAAGTAGTATTGTATTATGGTGAAAGCTGAAAATTATTAGAAAATTAAGAACTATGTACCCATGTAGGTACATACCAGATTGTATTTTTGTCATTAATTACTATTCTACACAGTTATTTGTGTCATGTCCTGAAGAGGAACAAATGTAGTAGGCATCACTTATAGCGCTTGCACCTATCCAGACATTTTTCTCGCTTATATGTATTCTTTTAGAGAGACAGGATGTAGTTCAGAATGTAATTCAGATCCTTTCATCGGTCATTTCAGTCCTTGATGAAGAAATAATACAATACAATACAATGCAATTTATTTTTGTATAACCCATAATCACATAAGAAGTGCTGCAATGGGTTTTAATAGGCCCTGCCTTCTGACAGCCCCCCAGCCTTGACTCTCTAAAAAGACAAGGAAAAAATCCCCAAAAAAACCCTTGTAGGGAAAAAACAGAAGAAACCTTGGGAAAGGCAGTTCAAAGAGAGACCCTTTTCTGGGTAGATTGGTTGTGCAGTGGGTGTCAAAAAAGGGGGTAAATACAATACAATACACAAAACAGAATACGAGTAATCCTTGATACAATATAACAGTGCAATAGAAATATTACAAGTACAGAGCAGAATTGAACAGTAAATGATATTACATAATACGATTTGGATTTGTTCAGAGTCTTGGAGACCTCGGCCATCAAGCTGCCTCCCCTTATTGGCCATTCCACAGTTGAGTCAGTGCTGGGCGAGCCAATCCAATGAAAGGACCCATCTATCTGATAATTCCTGTGATCCTCCATCAGAGATGACTTTACCTTAGGCAGGCAAAACAACTTGGCAGGTGGGCAGTGGCACCAAGTGCCACATTTCAGTACCGAGAAGAGAAACAGAATAGGTAAGGGTTAGTACCAAATTATAACTATCATATTACTTATGTTTTAGTGCTAATGACTAACAACAGAGATGCAGTCTACACAGTTAATCAGCAGTTCTAGTCAGGATATACTAAGCTGAAAT
This sequence comes from Erpetoichthys calabaricus, assembly GCF_900747795.2. Lineage (NCBI taxonomy): Eukaryota > Metazoa > Chordata > Cladistia > Polypteriformes > Polypteridae > Erpetoichthys > Erpetoichthys calabaricus. Next base: position 102,466,536 of record NC_041404.2, read on the forward strand.
AGTGTATCTTCAGGTGGACCATTCCATAGCTTTGGGGCTCTGTAACTAAAAGCTCAACCTCCCACTGTTATTTTATTAATCCTTGGAATCATAAACAGACCGAGATCTTAATGTATGTTCTGGTTTGTAAGTCATGATAAGTTCAGACAAGTAAGCCAGACTTTGGTCATTTAAGGCTTTATATGTTAAAAGGTGGATTTTGAAATCTGCCCTAGGAGATGCTAGGGAATGCTTCTGTTCTCCTACTCCGATGTAGATAGAACCCTCGTCCTCATCCAAGTTCACCTCTGTTATAGCACGTCTTTATTTGAAAACTAACAGTGTCAGATTGGGAGAAGCGTGAATGCGACTGAGAGAATAAAACTGAATAAAAAAAAAACGCTCACCTTTACAAGTACCATACATTTACACTGGCTGTTACAGACTCAAATCAAATGTATGTTTTTGTTGTATAATAGCAGCTCACTACTCAAAATGTTTATTTTGAGATGCGGGGAGGCTCGAACCAATGAACCTTTGAATAGGAGTCAGCAGCTCTCACCGCTGTACTACCAAAGGAGTCGCTACAACAAACCACACTAACCTGATTTCTTTTTCTTCGGTTATAGTCTTGAATAAAAGCGCAGTTGTTCTGTTATATTTATACCTTTTGTGAAAGTGCTTATTTGATATTTGGACTTCAGTCTTCACACATGATACACTTCATGTCTACATTTTGTCGTTAGTACTAAAACATGGAAAAAGTTTGTCTTTTAGGTATGTGTTCAACATTTCTTGCATTTCCTGTCATCCTACACTTACATAGATCTTTGTAGACACAGAACACACGTGAAATGTATGTGTTCCAAATAACAATATATTTTTTTAGCCTATACAGCTCTAGATACTACTTCACTCCCTGATAAACCAGACTTGAGCAGGGAGAGTGATTTTTGCACTTTCTGCAGCGGTGGGAGGATGGGATAGTAGGCTTCTTGCTGCTTGGGCTTATCGACACATTTACAAGACAAAAGACGCTAACAGAGAGGTGCAAACGGATTTAAGGTGGGGCAGATTTACACGTTTTTTCATAAGCTTTGGTAATTCTAGTGTTAATGCCAAGATCCTTGATTAAGTACTGTATATTTGAAATTGTTAGTGTATCGTTTTTTAGCCAGATGATGTCACTTACATGTTTCTTTAAAAAATTCATAACTACATTGTACAATGTTATTTCTTTTTTTGTGCATTACAAACAAACATGTTTATGCACATTACGTTTTTCTTTAACTTATAAATATATACTGCATTATATAGGAGTGGACATACCACAGTTTTAATGCTTTAACATGTGTAGTTTATACCCTGATCAGCGTGTTTATTAAACTGATTTTTTGTGCATTTCTTGAATTCAAGTGACCCATCATTATTATTGTTAAATTTTAAATATTGTATTTGATATGGTTGCACAGTTTATACTGAATAATTATCAATAAAGTCAGCTTTTGGTAGTCCCAATACTGAGTTTTCCTTGTCCTTTTAAAATAGTGCTGACCCAATCAACTGACATACAAATGAACACTACTAGAATTAACAGATTTTACCAGAGCCTCCAGTTGTAACAACACAGTCTACAAATGGCATGTACTTTGCTGGACTTGCTCGTGATGCCACAAGATTTAAAATGATGTGGAAACAGAGCATCCTAATCAAAGTTTTGCTTTTCACTTGCAAAAATAGTCAAAAAGTGGTATGTTAGAATCTTATTGTTGTGGGGTCACATTTTCAACAAATATTACTTGGGTAAAAATGTTTTTTATTGAGAATACAGCTTCAAAATATGGAAACAAAATTAAACAAAAGAGATTGTGTAAGAAGGATTGTGTAGGTCCAATTAACGCAGAGTCAAAACTATTAAAGCTCAACATTCTAAATCCATGACTAACAGATAGAACCTTCTAATTCTAAAGTAATTTTATTAAATGTGTGTGTGCATATGTATCTCATTTAGAATACTGCATTGATGTAAACCACTTTTTCAGCATAAACATATACAATACAATGCACTACAATTTATTTTTGTATAGCCCAAAATCACACAAGAAGTGCCACAGTGGGCTTTAACAGGCCCTACCTCTTGACAGTTCCCAAGCCTTGACTCTCTAAGAAGACAAGGAAAAACTCCATATGACAAATGAGAATAAAAATGGCCCACCCGAAATATTACCAGAATAAATTTCCGGCTGTTCAAATTGAACTACATAAAGGTTAAGAGTAGACCGGGGCTGTGTTGTGTATAGTAAAAGGTCCAGTGCAGCAGAATTATTTACAGTTGGTTTAGAAGGTTATGTAGGTTATGAATGTCAGTAATACAGAGCCTTAAGGTCTGTTATACTGGAGCATACATACTCAGTGTGCTCTTAATATACTGATTGTTTGGGTAGTCATGTGAACCTTATGTCCTGTTGATGTTTTAAGATGCCATGAAATATCCAGCGTCTCTAACTTGCTAACAGTAATGATGTTGATGCTTATTAGTGCCTAGTATCTGATCAGCCTCCTGGAAATACGTATTCACACTATCATGGATGTACTATAGATTGGTTTAGGTGTTATGCACACTACTAGGATCTGATGGACGCAAATGGAGGCTAAATGAGTCATGCATTACAAGAAACATCTGTTTAGTTTTAATCCCTAAATGTAATTTTTGCATAAATAATATATATTATAATAGACATTTATTCCATGGGTTTAAAGAGGCATTAAAAATCCCATAACTAATAAAGGTCTGATTAACTCAAATAGCTGAATAGTTTGATTAACAAGGGGAAAAGCCACAAAAACTGTAGAATTAATTAATTCTGTACCAAGGCTGAACTTTAGATCTTCACAGAGAGTTTAGCATAGTAAATTTTATTAAAAAGTCATTAATATTTGAAAGATAGATAGATAGATAGATAGATAGATAGATAGATAGATAGATAGATAGATAGATAGATAGATAGATAGATAGATAGATAGATAGATAGATAGATAGATAGTGTGGCACCCGGATGGGGCTCATGCCCGCTCGGGACGCCCAGGAAGACAGGAGGAGGGCTCATTCCTCCTCCAGACCGAGAGGGGGCCAACGCCCTGGTTGTATTGGGGTCCACGGGTACAGGGCTTGGAAGCCCAACCCTGTAGGGGCCGTGGTCACCGCCAGGGGGCGTCCCCCTGCCTGAAGGACCCTTCAGCACACCAGGAAATGCTGGGGGGAAGAAGAGAGGGAACACCCGGAGTGCTTCTGGGAGGACAGCCAGCATTTCCGCCACACTGGGGCGTGTCCGCGGGATTGCCGGTGCACACCTGGAACACATCCGGGTACAGATAAAAGGGGCCGCCTCTCTCCATTCAATGGCTGGAGTCGGGTGGAAGCAGGACAAGGTGCTAGAAAGAGAGAAGGAGGTGGTCCGAAGAGGCAGAGTGGTTGGCCTGGACTTTGGGGAAGATTGGGGTTTGTGGCACTTGGACTTTGTAAATAGTAGTATAAATAAACGTGTGTTGGGTGACATTAGCGTGTCTGCCTGTCTGTGTCCGAGCCAGTGGCCACAATGGCATCCCAGATGGGACAATCCACCTGTTCCAAGGCGGGGAACCCCAGAAAAAAATAATTTTGTGGACGACTCGGCGCAGCAGGTGCGCCCACATACGTGCCATGGGAGCGGCGTGCCTACAACCCCGCAAGAATGTCTTACCCCACGGACCATTAACAGACTGCAGTCACAAGGCTCTTTCCTGGTGCAGTGGAAGATCGACGGGCCTTACCTGAGTGCAGCGGGCTCCAGGGAGTGTGCTGTCGCAGAGGGTGCCCGGGACGGTGCGGTGTCGAGGGAGGCTACGCCGGGGACATTTCCCCGGACAGACGGGACCCAGGAGGTAAGTTCCCTGCTTGTCGGCAACCGGCCTTGCGGGGCCGCGTGTGTTTTGTGTTTAGCAGGCAGGGGCTGCCCGGATCCTTGTCGGTGGCAGACTCGCGCTGCTCTGCAGGGCTTTCAGGAAGCAGCAGCAGCTGCAGCAAGGGAGACGCTGCAACCCAAAGAGCCGGCTCGTCACCGCACCAGGAGGAGAAGAGTCAAAATGGCCGCGGACCAGAAGTCCCTCCCCGTGACAGGCATGGGATTAGCTGGTGTGTCTTGGGTTCCCGCCAATGACTGTATAGAGGCGGGACCAAGAAATGCCAGTCTCGTGCCGGGGGAAGACCCGATTGGGCCGGAGGAGGGGGCCCACAGGAAGCAGTCGAAGCAAGGGGCTGACAGACAGGTAGGCTCTGCGCCGGCTGACTTCCTGTCTTTGCCAGTAGTGCTGCATGTCTTGGAGGAGTTCCTTCAGGCTGCAGCGCCGCTGTTACAGATGCTCGGTGCGCTTCGTGCAGACCTGCAGGAGCTGGAGGTGAAGGCGGGCGCATCATCACAGACGCTGCATGCTGCGGTGGAAGGACACGTCGCTGGATCCTTTGGCCGGAGTCGTACGGCAGGGAAGGTAAGTAAAACTGACCCCGTACAGCATAAAGGAGAGCCCACCGAAATTGGCTGTGATCCGAATGAATGGTATGGAGTAGGGGGATCTCCGACAGCGGATGCGGCGGTGCAGGCTGTTCGCGAGGTGAGGGGAGCAACATCGAGAGGGCAGGCAGGACAGGGGCTGATGAGTGCCCTGGGTCCTAGCGCCCAACGACCCGAGCCTGTGACAGTCTCCCGTCGTTCTGTATGGACGCAGACGGGCTTGGATCTGTGCGGTTCCCATGCGCAGACCCAGATCGTCGGGGCGTCCAAGAGTGACAGGAGGAATCGAGGGGTGAATGCCGGTTCCTCCGATAGGAAGGGACGTGCAGCTGGGTGCGCATGTCCAGAGAAGGGTCGTCCTCTGCGGAAGCAGAGGGAAGCTCCAGTGCCGGTGGAGGAGACGACAGTGCGAGCAGACCCGTCAGATACAATCAGATGGGCAGGAAACCTGCAGAGGAGGTGCCGAACAGGCAAGTCGAGGGGTGCCGCTAGGAGGGGAGAGCGCTGCCAGTGCGCAGCACAGAGGGACGTCAGGTGGTGGCGTCCAGGCAGCGCTTCTGCCCCTCTTTCTGTTTTGGTTGCAGGAACGGACCCCGGATGCGCAGTAGGGCCTGCTTCGTTGGGGAACTGCCCTCCCGGGATGGACCGCTGCACTGGAGGACTCTTCACTGGCGATGGGGCAGCCCCGCGACCAGCGGAGGCTACGAAGGTGCAGCACAAAGGGGCGTGAAGACCTCGGAAGGGGTGCTGAAAAAACGAGTTCCAGGGTGCCGGATTGGACCCTGAACAAATAGTAGGACCCACTTCAGGGTTGAACCGCCCTCACGGGTTGTGTCGCTCAGACCGACGTGTCTTCGCTGGCGATGGGGCACTGTGGCAAACGGATGGGGCTCATGCCCGCCTGGGACACCCAGGAAGACAGGAGGAGGGCTCATTCCTCCTCCAGACCACGAGGGTGCGTCCGCCCTGGTTGTATTAGAGGCCACGGATACAGGGCTTGGAAGCCCAACCCTGTAGGGGCCCGTGGTCACCACCAGGGGGCGTCCCCCTGCCTGAAGGACCCTGGACCCCAGTACTTCCGCCACACCAGGAAGTGCTGGGGGGAAGAAGAGAGGGAACACCCGGAGTGCTTCTGGGAGGACAGCCAGCATTTCCGCCACACTGGGGCGTGTCCGCGGGATTGCCGGTGCACATCCGGGTACAGATAAAAGGGGCCGCCTCCCTCCATTCAATGGCTGGAGTCGGGTGGAAGCAGGACAAGGTGCTAGAAAGAGAGAAGGAGGTGGTCCGAAGAGGCAGAGTGGTTGGCCTGGACTTTGGGGAAGATTGGGGTTTGTGGCACTTGGACTTTGTAAATAGTAGTATAAATAAACGTGTGTTGGGTGACATGAGCGTGTCTGCCTGTCTGTGTCCGAGCCAGTTGCCACAATAGATAGATAGATTGTTCCTAAGTGGAAATTTAAAGTTTTACATATTCTCCTAAAAATAAGTAAATGAAAAACAAACAACAATCCCACTCCCCCTAATAACAGACTTGTAGGTGGCAGTAAGATGTGGTCTATGATAACGATGTTTCTTAATTTTGTCCATTCCCTGCTACATGACTTTGAGAGTGTATCAAACATCTTATCTATACAGGTGTAGCTAATGATATTCCACTTTGTCATTTACATTAGCTGAACAAAACAACATGCTTATTTTTTACTCAGAAGGGCTCCGTGACTTCTGCCTCAAAGGCAATTGGCTAAAGTAGAAAATGAATGACAAGTACCCCTGTTGATGATCTGCTGAATTTAAAGGTGATGGACACCAAAGAGCTAATACATGTTTTCATGAAGAAGTGATTCACAAACAAAAATCTAATACCTGACTGAATGAAATCCAAAACGATTGACTGATAAACATGCCCACAAGGCACTCCCGTTTTATTCCAGGCTGTAACAAAACACTTCTCTTCCAGTCTTATTTTTGTTTTCTTAGTACATAGTGTGGATGTGCAGCATATCATTTTGAGACAATACTCATTCATCTAACTGATGGATGACAACTAACGATTGCTCAATACTGGAGTGAAGGTTCACACCACATGACTCTGGCTCACATGTTGCCATAGTAACAAATTTGGAGTGTAAGGTGAAAGGCATTCTGAGATATAGGATGGAGCAAGATTATTTAAGGCTTTGTAAACCATAAGCAGTATTTTAAAGTCAATTCTAAATGGCACAGGTAACCAATGTAGTGACATTAAAGCTGGTGAGATGTGCTCAGATTTTCTTTTCCTAGTTAAAGCACTAACTAATCAAACCAAAGTCTTTATTTAACAAAAACCTACACTCCAATGTCATCCTTAGACCATATTTCTTAGGGACAAATAAAGGTTCAAAGTGGTATGTAAGGAAAAGATGCATTTTGGAAATTATTTAAAATGCCCTCCAGACTTGACAGAAACGAATTTTCTCAAGAAGTGGTATTCAGGCTTATTATTAGTTTTAGCAGATATCATGGGCTTAGCCCGCCTTCTGATTATTGCTCAAGTTGTATATGCAGTTTAGATCAGCCATAGGGTTTCACATGAGTCGTACATGCACATCAGATCAAAGAAAGGTATATGAACAGGATGGGGTGGGGAATAGTGTATGATCAGGGGTTGGACACCAAATATCAGGGTCTGAACCCTCCCCCCAATGCCAACAATGACACTGGTGGTATTATATGTAACTTTTGAAAGTTATATTAAAGTTATATTAAAATAATCATTGTATACCTAGACAAGGAATAAATAATATGTAATGCAAACACGAAAAGGCAGTTACATGCATTAAGTTCCCTTAGTTAATAATTAAGAAATCCAAACATCATATTTAGATACTTTTGAAAATGGTGATGGTCTCCACTTAGTGTAACTACACTCTTAAAAATACTGGTTCTTTAATGGTACTTTATGGTTCTGTACTGGGTTTTGTGGTTCCTCATAAAACTATTGCTTTGACAAAGCACCATTTCATTCTAGGAAGGGTTCTTTGTATGTGAAGTTGGCTCTTTGTGTGTTGAAAAACTTCATAAAATATACATGAATCACCTTAAAATAATGTGAATTTGCATCATCATTTGATAAATAAATACACAGAGTCACTGGAGGAGGTTCAATAAAAAAAGTTTTAATAGCATCATTATTATTATAATAGTAATATTGTCATGCTCTTCTCTAATGCATGTCATGTTGCGCATGCACTTTTAATCTGGGACATCAGCAGAATCATAGACATTGGTTACACAAGTTAAGAAAGAAGAGGGTGTTCATTTACTTATGTTTCCCACACAATCATTTCCCTAAAAATGAATGCAGTACACCTTGAAAACCAAAAATAAGACAGTAAAAGATATTGGCTTTGTTCAGAAGGACGGATTTTCAATTTTGACCCCCCACCCTCCAGGTAATTCAGTATACCTCTAAGCACTGGCCAGCATGCAAGAACTATTTCTAGCCATATGTGCTAGTTTCAAAAGATTCTGGGGGTATATTTAACTTCTGTCCAATTCATTCAACTACATAAAGCCATCATAGTTACTGAATACCTCTGAACAAATTATCACCACGTAATGAACTAAATCCTAACAATATAATGATCAAATATTCTAAAGCATGCTGCAATAATTAAAATATTACCACTAACTTATCATGACCCTTTTTGAAATGGAATTTTGTTATTTAAATCTCACAGAAAGGTAGCTGAAATGCAGAAACGCACATTATGGCAAATGTTAGAACTTCCATCTCTATCTAGCACCAATAAGTTTGACATCAATGATATTTGTGGTGCCTCAACACGTTTAGTTTATTAGACACTTTCTAGAAAAGTAGGGTGAGGAATATTGATTGTAAAATAGCTATAAATAATAAAAATATGATTAATATAATAATTTGGGGATCTCTTTTAAGGCTATATCCCCTGCTTTGGCATTCATTCTGCAGAGGAGACTGCAGCAATGTAATGGAAGACAGGATAAAAAAAACTCATTAAACTTTATAATTAACTTATCATTTTGCTCTCGGAAATCATTTCTTACATACAAAATTGTACAAAATAAAAAACAAAGTGGTGAGAGTCCCTTTTTATTTTCAACTTGACCACTATATATAACAACAACAACAACAATAATAATAATGTGAAAAATGTTGCTTTCCACAAACTCAACTAATAAAATTAATTCCTCTTCATTGCCTTCAATGTGACACGTCAATCTACCTTCCACCTGGGTTAAGGGAGTAAAAAATAATAGAATATTGCTTTTACAATACTGTGTCTGGTGATTCCTATGATGTGATAAGCCAAATAAGGAAAACCTTTCTTTCTTTCTTTCTTTCTTTCTTTCTTTCTTTCTTTCTTTCTTTCTTTCTTTCTTTCTTTCTTTCTTTGAGATATAATTGCAAAATTCAAATGCATATACTTTTCCTTTGTTAATATTGTATTGTATTATTGAATTATTGTGCAATTGTACTTAAATGCAATTTGTATAAATAAGTCATTATGTTTTCTATTATGTTGGTGCCATTTATGTTTATTAATGTTTGTCATTTGTTTTAAGTATTTAGGTGGCCTCTAGCTTGATTCTTCGCAACTCTGGTATGATGTCCTTCTTGAGCGTACTTAACATCTTATTTTTAAATGGTGTGTTCTAACTGAGCAAAAAATACATAATGATTAAATACATTAGCAGCAAAAAAATAATCGGATACTTAGATATAATACAATCTAGTCCTCAGGATTTTTAAGAAAGGTGTTTACTTTTAATATTTTCAGTGCTCAATTATTTTAAGATCCTTTTTTTAATGTAGGTTTATAGTGCCATAATAATGCCAGCTGATCCAGCATTCCAGACTCATGGATACTGAGCTTGAGAGAGCAGGCACCTAGCCTGTATTGTAGTAAAGAACAGACAGATCCTGCCAAGATGCCCTTTAGGGAGAGAGTGTGCACCCCCAAAGTGGTGTGGGAGGAGACTCCAGAGCAGAGAGACAAAAATAGATGAGTCACAGTCAGACATAAGTACAACGCAAAGGATGAACAATGTTTTGAGGTGTCAACCCAGTGTTTTGAGGTTTCCAACAATTTTTAGGAGCCTGTGGAGCTGGATGGAGGTTCTAATAACTCTGAGGTGATGGGCAGGGATGAAGAACCCAGGAGGTCACTTCAAAACCAGTTCCCAGAAAGACAAAAATGGTGATAGTGGGGGATTCAGTCACTAGGGGTATTGAGATGCAGGTTGGCTTCAGAGACAAAGAGTCTCATACTGTGTGTTGCCTTCCAGCTGTACAGGTAGGAGACCTCCTTGTAAAGGTGGAAAGATGGGTAGGCTGTTGATCATACTGGGGATGGATCCACGTGCCATTGCCCATGTTGCAAGTGACATACATTAGGGTAGTCTGTCAGTTGTACAATCCAAATTTAAAGAGTTAGGTACCAAGCTAAGGATCAGAACTGACAAGGTGGTCTTCAACAAAGTCCCTCCATGGCCACGCACTATTCCAGATAAGATGAAAGAGAGTAGAAGGCTTAACATGTGGCTCAGATCTAGATGTAGGATACACGCAACATATTTTGCCTTGACAGGTTACATTTGAAAAGAAAGAAAATGAATATATTAGGGAGGTGTATTTGTAGATTAGTTGAGGATTGTTTAAACTAGAAAATGGGGAGGCAGGGAGTTTAGGCCAGGGCAGGTTTAGAATTTCTCATGAAGGGACAAACAATGGTGTTATATAAAATACACATAGTAGCTTACTTTATATCCTAAAGTTAAAGTGCCATAGTAGAATAAGTAATACATTAAAAAACTGCTTGCCTTAATGCTCGGAGTATTAAGATTAAAATAAATAAGTTGGAATTATATGTAGCTGCACATAAGTTTGATACAATAGGAATAACAGAAACCAGACTGAATAACATAGATGGATAGGAGTATAACATACAAGTGTAAACATTTTTTTTATGAAAAATAGGCAAAAATGAAAATGTCATCGATTCACTATTTATGTAAAAAAGAATTTCAATGTAAGGTTTTTTTCAATTAGATGGTGAACCACAGCTTAGTGAGGATGTTAGAATTCTACTAGACTGTATTAGGGATCAAGGCCTTATATTAGGAATTTGTTATAGACCCCTTAATGTAGACAATAGTTTAAATTTACATCTTTTTAATAATATTACAAAAGCAAATTTAGAGGGGGATATCAAAGTCACAAGGGGCTTTACCCAAATATTAATTGAGTCTTACAAATAGTGGAGCACAAGTACACAAGTTTCTGGATGTAATCAATGACTGTTTTTTAACATAGCATGTCTAAGAACCAATGAGGGTATAGGTCTGTCTTGATTTAGTACTCTGTAGTAGTCAGGATAGAATTAAAGGGGTAAAGGTGATTGAATAATTAGAATCTAGTGATCATAATATAATAGATTTCACAATGCTTGGGCAGAATGCATATTCTAAAACAAAAAGTTTGATTTGATTTTAGAAGGGCAAACTTTTAGCAGATGTGGCAAAGCCTAAATAAGATAAATTGGCATACACATTGAAGTGTGGAGATAGAAGAAGATGTGAGGTAGGTTTAAAAGTGTTTTACATATAATGCAGGACAAGTTCATCCAAAAAACTTTGAAGAACTAAGAAATTAATGAAAACTCTGAGACGGATAAAAGAGGAGCTAAAAATGAAGTTACAAAGGAAAAATAACAACTGTATAAGGTTTTTAAGAGTAGTAACTTAAGTACTAAACATAGGGCATATGAGAGTATAAGGGAAACTATTAAGAAGGATACAAGGGAAGCTAAACAGAGGTTAGAGAGGAATATTGCAGATAAGGGAAAATATGACCCAGAGAGATTCTTTCAGGAGGAGGTGAAGTGTATCAGGAATAGTAAAGGGAATTAAAATATACAGTGATATAGCAGATGTTCTAAATTTACATTTTTCTGAGGTCTTCACATTTGAGGAAACAGATAACCTCCCAGTGGTTACAGTGGCTACTAAGGACGTACTGAATGATTTGAAAATTGTAGGGGGAGAAATAGTGCTTAGACTAAATAGGTTGAAATCAAATAAATCACCAGGACCACATAATATTTATCCTTGAGTGCTTAAGGAAGTTAGCAAGTACATACATGAACCCTTGACACATATTTTTAGGAAATCACTGTGCATTGGGAAATTGTAAAGGACTGCAACATATCAAATATTACCCCATCATTTAAAAAATATGATCAGGCAGATTCAAGTAACTGTGGCCAGTAAGCTTATCGTGCATCACAGATAAACTAATGCAAGGGATTCTTAAAGATAAGACTGAGCAACACATGGCAAGTTTTACTAAACAGTCAACATGAGGGTGGTTATATTTTACCAACATACTGGGATTCTATGAGGGAGCAAAAAAAGGGATACAATCAGAGTAGTGTATATGATATTATTTATCTTGATTCCACATGAAAGGTTGGGCAATAAACTAAAAGTGATATGAGTTCAGGGTGCAGTGTATAGATGGGTGCAAAATTAGCTAAAACATCGGAAGCAGAGGGTGAAGGCACAAGGGATCTTATCAGAATAGGGTGAAGTTAAGAGTGGTGTCCCACAGGGGTCAATGCTAGGTCCACCACTATTATGATTTGCATAGGATTAAATATAACAAGCTGGTTGAGTTTACATATAATACCAAGCCAGAAGGATTTGCAGATAATCTAGAATCCATTGAATCATTACAGAGGGACCTGGACAGCATATTGGCTTGAGCAGATTTGTGGCAGATGAAATGTAATGTAAGTAAGTGTAGAGAACTACTTCTAAGAAGTAAAAAAAACAGATTTGAATAAAAATTGGGGGCCTCTGAAAGTTGAAAGTACATCTTACGAGAAGGACATAGAAGTTATATTGGACCCATCACTCACTATGTGCTTCCAGACAGTGTTCAGAAGTAATCAAGAAACCTAATAGACTTTTACGTTATTTATTATGAAGTATGGAGTACAAGTCCAGTGAGGTTAAAGTTAGGCTACACAATGCACTAACAAGGCCTCACCTGGATTAGTGTGTTTGGTTTTGATCCCCATTTCACAAAAATGACACAGCAGCGCTAGAGAAAAATAAGAGGAAAGTGACTAGGCTGATTTTGGGACTAAGAGGCATGAGCTATGATGAGAGATTGAAGGAGTTCAACTTTTTCTAATTAGACAAATGGAAATTGAAGGGAAATGACTGGTTTAAAATTATAAAAGGATTTAGTACAATGTATCCCAGCTGTTAGTTTGATATAAATTCTGTATCTTGAATACGGGGACTTAGTTTGAAACTTGTTAAGGTCATACTTCACACCAATGTTATGAAGTTTTTCTTCATGCCAAGAACAACAGACACATAAAATAAATTACTGTTTTGATGAGCAAGATTTTAGGGACATGAAATTTTGACTTGATATTAACTTGGACAATCAAGGTATATAAGATGAACAAGCTTCCTGGGCTGAATGTAATGTTCATGTCATGGTTTTTTTAATGCTCTAAAAAAAGCATACACTTATTAAAAACTTCCTTCTTGATAAAAAAATAATGTGCAATGTTTTGATTAGTGGGGAAGGTAAGTTGCTTTTCCCTAAACATTAGTCTTATAATCAATGAAGCTTGGCTTAAACTGTATAAGAAACTACAGTGCATTGGTGTTATTTAAAAAAAGATTTATCTGCTGCACCTGCAAGAAAATGCTATAGTCTGCTGTTAAAAGATATAAGTAAAATCACAATAAATATAATTTTTATCCTACATGGGACTAAGAAGCATTGATATTTTTTATGTTGCTTCCCCAGTGGTTTTATTTTCTCTCAACAATTTGTTCTCTACTGTATAATCATGATATTGCTTGGCGGCCAGCTTAGTCATGTCTGGAATAAATCTACCTGAGAAATTTCATAAAGGTTGAAATTATGGTTTTGAATCTTTGTTTCTAACGTGTAAGATTTTATACCTACTTGAATCTGCAAAAATGCCTATCTACTTTATAAATTTATGTTAGCATTAGTATATGTTAGAATTACTTGTAATAATGGTGAAATTGTGGAAACCAATCCTGAGTTTACATTTCTGTAGCAAACTGGTCACAGTTATGTGATTTCCTAGAATTAACCAAGCACTGTAGAAGCAGTAGTATCTAAGATGATAGATACCCACATTTATAAGGAGGGTTTCTCAAAAACATGTTTGGTTAGTTGTATTTTATGTATGTATGCATGTATGTATGATTATTACTTTTGTTGTTGTTGTTAGCAGTAGTAGTCCAGGAGATGGTGGTAGTGGTAGTAGTATTGTACTGTTTCTAAATTGTTCTGTTTTCTGGCTTGTATCTTACTAATATATATCACAATTGCAGTTTTATACTTCACTATTCACAGACCCTATGAGATTTTCCCTGACTTCTTAAACATTTTTGCTTAGGAAAGTATTAATTTTTTTACTTCATGAATATGGTCAGATATTCAGAACCTGTTTCCAAATTCAATAGCAGTACATTTAGGAACACCTTATTTGGTGGTAATGCTTAAATGTTACCTTCCCTAGTTAACACTTCACAGTGGCTAGATTGTGAATGTCATTTAACTTTGTTAATTTTTACCACAGTAAATAAATAAATTAAATTAAGCATAAAATGATAGGCAAAGATTCTTTGCATGCATGGTCAGTGCATTCAATACAACACGCCATGTTGGATTAAAATAGAATACTTTAAGCCTAAAAGATATTAGGTCTGACAGTTTTATAGCACGGTTCACTGAAAACATTCCTTTTTAATTATGAAAATAATATATCTCACTTATAATAGTTTCACAGTAATCACAAACAAAATTGTCAGCTTTGGAAGACTTCTAGAGGCAAAATAGGCAGATGTAAAACTGCATAGCCACAAAAGAGAACTGCTATGTTGCTGAATCCAGACTATTGAAAACTTGGAAGTCTTTGCATGGGATTCATGATCTTAGCCACCAAATGCTCAGTCTTTTAAGTATAGTTTACTACAGTCACATGAGGTGCATACAATTAATTATGTTGTAGTCCAAGTTTCATGATAAATGCAGTGTGAGAAGTATGGTATAATCTAACAAAGAGTAATAGAAAATAAGAGCTTAGATGTATGGAATGAATGCACCTCCTTAAACACAGAACAGTAGCCTGGAGTGTTGCTGTTAGCCCATTTCTATTGAATGTCCAAAATACAGTGCTCAAATATCACTAAATACGCCCTGAGCAAAGCACCAGAGAATGAAAGAAATCCAGTCAAAATGTTTCCTGTAATTTTAGACAATATAGGGTAAGAATCATACAGTGTATGCATGTAAATACATATGTTAAGAGGAAGGAATGTTAGCCAAGGATTCATATTCCAAGTCTAAAAGTGGCGATGGTGCTAAGGCACATACATACCAAGCCTAAACAGACAGCAGTGAAAAGGAACGTTTGTGCAAATTGTGGAAACAATGGGAGAAGCTACATGTGGAACAAAGCTTTGCAGTCACAGTCCAAAGTCTGATCAGTATTTAAAAATGTAGCTAATAGTCTAAGCATCATTATACACATATACCTAATTATTCCTTTTATCCCATAAAACTGATAAAGGAACTAATTAGGAAGATATGGTGAAAAGGTAAGAGGATTGTTTCCCACTTAAATTTGATTTGCAAACAATGTTGACATAAAATGGGAAATAAAAATGGCTTCATTATCATCAAAAATTCTCATTCTTTTCAGCACAATAGGAGTTTATATTACACACTTACTCCAATTCAAACATATTTCAGGAACACAACAAATACTGTTTGAGAAAGACAGACACAGGCAGAACAGAGTGCATGTCCTTTGTTACTAGTGCACCATGAAACCCATATTTTGAAAACTGATCCCATTAAAAAAGTGAAATGGCAAGACAAGCTAAGTACTCTTAAAACATTAGACACTGAATACCATTCACATCTGAATTTGGAAGCAGCTACAGTGATTATCAGATTATATAGAAGGTGTTATATATTCAGTGAAGCTTTGTTTGCACCAGAATATCGTATATAATATGAACTACTGAAACATTCTTTACTGGTTAATGTAAAATTTGCATTTGTGGAATATAGCATGGTGTGTCTCCTTATGAAAAAGCAACTGCTAGATTTTGATTTCATTCCATTTATGTTATTTTCTTAATTTTCAGCAGCAGATTACCACAACCCAGTGCAGGAAGTGAGAAAAGGAGTGTGTACTATAGGCTCCCAGAAAATGCCCTACTTGCTTTCTCGTCTTTCTGTTTTGATTCAACCAACCACAGTTCACCTTTCTTCCAAAACAAAAAAAGAAAAAAGTTATTACTTCTATCATCCATTTTTAAAAATTCCGTGCTATAGCAGATATTAATTTATAGCAGTTATAGTGCGACATTTTAAAACATCAGACAGGGCGGTCAATATGACCGAAATTTTAATTCATTCCACTACCCTGCAAATGAGAACAGGCGCTTCTAGAGAAAACTGACTGCTAAAAAGCAAACAGATAAAAATAGATACAGTCAAGAAATAAACATTTAAATTAGAGAACAATTCAGTCTGTCCTGACTGCAACAATTTCCCAAAAAGCTACCAAACTGATGATTCTCTTTCATTAATTCACAGCCAATGGTTATTCTCTATCATTCCAGTTTAATCATTTTCTTTTAAACTTTTTGCACATTTTACTATGATGATGGCATGATTTATATTAAAGATAAACAAGTAGCTCCTTAATGTTTTCACATTTAATGCATTACACTGAAATGCATGTGCTTCACCCAAACATTTTCGTTTATATATAGTTAGAGAACATATCTGCAACACAGACACTTTACGTTTTATAATTGGCACCCTGCCCAGGATTGTTTCCTGCCTTGTGCCCTGTGTTGGCTGGGATTGGCTCCAGCAGACCCCCGTGACCCTGTGTTCGGATTCAGCGGGTTGGAAAATGGATGGATGATAAAGATGCAAGAAAATGTCTCCAAAGGAATACAAGCATTTTTTGACTAGCAAAAATTGTTTTAGCCCGGCATATGTGTTATATGAATCTAAACAATTTCCTTATTTATTAATATGTTCACATTTGAATTTTCTCTATGACTAACGTTTGTATTGTAATCGAAAAAAGCAAATTCCAATTGCAAAGAATGGTAAATGCCTAAAATGATAAGCTGACAAAAGGGAAAAATATATTTTTAGCAATATTTCAGGTTAGGTGAATATCACTACATATGTCATTTTGTACTATAGAAGATTTCTTAGCTATTGCCTTATAAATGTTGCTTTCAGTTTCTGACTGAATTGTTCTCTTCCTGCGCCAAGTAACAGAGAGTAGCATTGATAATTGATAATGCTTTGATATTTGTATTTATAAGAATATTAATATTCTTTAAATATTTTCTTTAAATTCCTTGTTAAAATACAGTTCAGTTTTTCAATATACATCACCAGGAGGTTGTAACTGGCTTTGATATTTATCATATCCCAAAAGGAAAATAGAAAAAAAAACGTGTTTGATTTTTCTTTCGTTTTTCTTTTTTGCATATAACATTAAATATATTTTCTTCTTTTAGTTTCTGTTTTCTTCTTCTTGTTTCATGCAAACAAATGTCATGCTGGCTAGGAAAATGCAATCCTTAGAAATATTCCAGTAACAGCTATCCTTCCATCAACCTGTTGTAAATTCACAAGAGCCTAGTTAATCATTAGCAGTTCAGATAAGACACCTTTGAATGCAACATTCTTATATTTTTCTTTCTTTTTTTGTCTTTTTCCTTATTAGTTTGTATCTTATGAAAATTTCTTTTCCTCTTTTATATATCTTGCTCATTAAATTTATTTTTTGCATTACAATGTAAATGTTGAAGAATACAGAGCTGCACTCCTGGTTCCATCACTTATCGTAATTTGTCAAGTATCCAGCTCCATATTTTAAATGTCACTTTAATCTGTTTGTTTTTGCCAAGCTTTTGGCAGTTTTTTCAAAAATTGTCCAAGTCGGCACCTTTTTTCAGCATTAGACGACTTTATTGTTGTAGTCATTGTTCAAAGTCAGTAATTTATAATCCAAAAATGAATACTGAAGATGATGCAGAAGGTGAAACAGGAGAAGTAGAAGAAATGTGAGATGATCAATTTGAAAGAGATCAAAAAGATATCCAAATGTTCACTTTAGATTCCACTGTAAGATAATCCTTTCAAATAATTATTCTACAAAAGGTATCAACACACAAATAAAGTTTTCTATAGTGTGATGCCAGTATGCATAGACAGGTTGCTGGGTTTCAATATCCATTTTGTGTGAAACTAGGATGTTTCCAAAGACAAGGTTATCCTCCATCTACTTTTATATTTATAAATATTCTAGCTCTGTGTGCTGAGATAGATAGATAGATAGATAGATAGATAGATAGATAGATAGATAGATAGATAGATAGATAGATAGATAGATAGATAGATAGATAGATAGATAGATAGATAGATAGATAGATAGATAATTTCAGACTTTGTCACACAGATGTTTAAGTTCGTATGTAGTCTTCCATTATTGTCATTTGAAGGTTATCATGTTATCCAGTTTGAAGTTGAGGAAGATGATGAAGGCCAAAAAAGAAGAAGAAGAATACATGGAAAGACATTAAACCAGTTAAAAGGCCATACTGATGAAAAAAACACAAAAAATGAATACAAGATCAATAGACATAAGCCCCCTTCCCCATAGATTTTAAACCAGTACCCTAGGCAACAACAACAATGACACATCTGTAGTTAAAAAAAAAGTCCTGAGTTTTTTTTTTGTTTTTTTTTATATTTATCATATTTCCAACTGTCCTTTGGATAAGGACAAGAAGGTGGAAATAAAGTTTTTCTGGTTTTTGAATATGAAAAACACTCAGGATCCCCGAAGTATGTGCAATGCTTAAGAATAAGAGCTCTCTTTGAAAATCATGAAAATATTTCCTCATAGATTTTACAAAATATGTTTATGTTTATCTGATTACTCAAAAATAACTTCTGCATTATTTCTATATTATTGCACTTATTTGTCTTATTTTCATTTGTTACCTTTCATACAGCATATAAACATTTGGGAATCTAATCATTGTGAGATTATATTTCAACAGTAGTGCTTGGACTTGTGGGCTTTCAATTCTCTCAGCACAGTAAGAGAAAGAATGTGTTCTGTTGCAATAATTTTAATTACTTAAATATGTACATCCGATTTCACATAATTTTTTCTCTTATATTTGTATTTTTTAAAATCTGCTAAATGATAAGCATGATTTACTAGAAAACTAAATTTTATGCATTTATTAAAACTAAAATAACCAAAAAATTGTTAGTCATTTTGTTAGGCATCCCTAAGAAGGCCGGTTTCCAAGAATAATGAATCAAACTAGATCATTATTGTAAATAAGTAACCTTATTTTTTGCGGCTACAGCTCCAGTTTGATTGTATTTACATAATTTATTTTCATTTTACTCTTATTATACTTTTACTATACTTACATAGTTTAAGTTAATTTTACTTGTAGTAAAAAAATGTAATTGTTTTGTACTAAAACTGTATGTTCCTATATATACATGATATGGCTGCTGGGAATGCTTTTTGAATGATGATGGGATGCTTGGAGGTTAAAGAGGAGGAGGAGGATTATAAATGGTCTAAAGTTGGAAAGAAAATAATTCAAGTGGTTTCAAAATGAGTTCAGAGTTACTGTCTCAGCTTGCATATACTGTATCTAGCCAGAAAAATAATTTTTGTAAACATAAAAGGCAAACTATTGGAGTCATACAATTAATTAAATAGCAAATCAATAAATAAACAAAATTAAAGTGTTTTCAAGCATCTTCTATTTTTCTTTGTTTTCACATTTGTTGATCTATCTAAATGTATGCTTATTTTGTTCATCCTTTAAACAATGAATATTTAATAATGTGTTAGAGACCTCATGGACTAATTACTGTTTTGTCACTGTGCATTATGACATATAATAAGCAGGTGAAACAAGATTTTTTCCATATGTTCTTTAACCACATCTGCATAAATTAATTTAATTTGTAAAGGACATGGCCACCAGCTGATGCTGCTTCTTAAGAATAAACTCCACCCCTTGTATACAGTGTGTAATGTGTCATTCACAATTATTAGACTAAAACAATATTGCCATTTTTGATGTGTACTTATATAATTAATAAGAGGAAACATATGGGATACATTTAGCGGACACTAACTCTTTACAGAAGCTCTCTAGTTTTATATATGTTAAATATTTTAAAACCATGTCTATATACAATATTCATAGTTTATTACTGCTTATACTGTAAGTGGTTGTATAAGGGCCTGGAGAAGTTATTGAATTGTAGGGGGCAGGAGACAAACAGTGAGTGATTTGTCATAATATTATTTTTTTTTAAGTGGATTCATAAGTTCTAAAAATGTATACACTTGAATTCTATTTGAGGGGTTACATGGAAAATATATTGCAAAAATATATTTTTTTAGAGAGCTAAGGCAATCAATTGGAGATATATGCAGCAAGTGTTGGACACACATCAGTAAATGTTTACAATTCACTTATTTGAAAATTCCCAAAGTGCATATAAACCAGTGGTGAACAAACTGAACAATTATGTTAATTTGTTTATTTTGAGACATATTTTAATGTGAATGAATATCGTTTCTTTCTCTCTATTAAATAAAATGACTTTTTCGAATGTTTCTTTGATCCCAAGCCTATCCCAGTTTATCTTATTTAGGCTTTACTACATCTACTCAATATTTTCTGTACTAAAATTAAACTTAACAATTTCTCTTTATTTTGAGACACATTTTAAGTGTGTGTGAGTGTGTGTGTATATAAACACACTTAGCAAATTGTAAAGGACACCTGTGCTCATCCATGCAGTTATCAAAACAGAATGAGGAAAAATGTGATCACAGTAATTTTGTGTTTGGCATGGTTGTTTGTTCCAGACAGGGTGGTTTGAGAATTTTTGCAACTTTTGACTCCCTGGGATTTTCATGCACAACTGTCTCTAGAGTTTATGCAGAGTGGTGTGGAGAATAAAAACAGCCAGTGTGCAGCAGTTCTGTGGATGGAAACACCTTGTTGATGAGAGAGGTCAGAGGAGAATTGCCAGACTGGTTCATGCTGACAGAACACTCTGTATAACTATGGTGTGCAGAAAGGAATCTCAGAATGAACAACATGTCAAACATTGAGGTGGATGGGCTACAACAGCAGAAGACCATGTTGGGTTCCACATCTGCCAGCCAAGAACAAAAACCTGAGGCTACAGTGGGCACAGGCTCACTAAAACTGTACAACTGAAGACTGGAATAATGTGGCCTGGTCTGATGAATTTCGATAATGCACTATGCCAAAAAGCAAAAGTTATTTCAGACTGGTTTCTTTAACATGACAATGAGTTCAGTGTTTTTCAGCGGCCTTCCCAGTCACCTCATCTGTTTTCAATTGAACACCTTTGGGATGTGGTAGAACAGGAGATTAGCAGTATGAATGTGTAGCTGACAAATCTGCAGAAATTGCAGGATGCAGTCAGGATAAGATGGACTACAATCTCAAAGGAATCTTTCCAACACCTTCTGGAATCCATGCCACAAAGAACTGAGGCTGTGTTAAGAGCAAAAGGAATATTAATATAGTGTTCATATTAATTTGTTTAGAGAGTTTGTGTATATAGTATGTATATGTATATATTCAATGTTCTCAAAGACCACATATATATTTTTATCTAAGAGTAATCCCTAAATGTTATGCTAAAATAACAATTTCTGAATATAGGTTTCTCATCCTATATATAAATAATTACACCATTGCCAAAACAATGTCAAGCATATTTAGAAATGTTAACACTGTCAGCAATTAGAAGTAACATTTCTGCTGTATTGCAGTGTTTTCTTTTTTTTTTTCTCTCTTTCATCTAAACTGGTCATTCACTAATTTCACTACACTCAAATATAATCAAAGGGGTTATCTTTTTTGTGACTAGTAAGGCCAGATTCCAGGGAAAAAATCATGGAATGGTACAGTCTGAATGGAACAAGGGTTAATTTGAAGCCACCTTGGCTAATATCTGTGTATTTCTTTAAGCTTCCAGAAGTACACTGATGAATTTAAGTAAATGGATTTTTTTCTGAATGTACAAAAATGTAGCCTATACAATTTTACTTAAAATTATAATGCAGATATTAATATAACAATAAAAAGTTAATGGAGGAGTAATGGGAAATTGACCTTCTCATACTATGGCTTTGTGTTGCCTTTTCCGCTAATTGCAGAGCAAAGTTTCAGAGTATTGTTTTAAAACACATTTGTACATATGCATTTAGATAATCTACATAAACTGTTTCTCTGATGTGTTTAATACACACATACATGTAGGTGTTTGCATATATAACATTCATTTCTAAAATAATTTAACACTGATTTGTTACATCCAACATATTTTTGGGGACCTCCTATACAAAAGGCCCTCTTCTGTTCCTTCCATATAATATACATGCTGTACTTGATATGTTAGATTGCATTTGCTAATTCAGATTTAGAATGGATCCTAACAAAAACAGAGTAAACCAACAGAAGACTGTTTCCTGTGGCACCACTGCTAGCAAAAAGACAAAAAAGATATATTAAATCAGACAAGCCCTGATTTGACAATCTTAATAAGTAATCCTGGAACTATTAATATGTTTTACCAATATTTTATCAGTTCTTGAAACATGCATCTTCCATTCTGTTATTGCTTTTAGTAATATTCAGTCTCACGATAGAGGTGCAGAAGAAACATTAAAAGCACTTTTAATACCTAATACATTCATTTTAAACTATTCAGGGGAAAACAATTTAGCAATACATTGTAATGCACCAGTCCCCATTTTTCACAGTACAAATAAATACGGCCAGTGCTGCATGTAAAGACGCCCAGTACTTAGACTATGTCGGAATCTTCGAGTTTTACATCCATCTGTGACTTCATTGAACTGATGAAAACATTTCAGAATGCAATTATCTCTATGTGAGAACTGATTTGTAAACTTTCTGTAAAATAGTTCATTTTTTATTTTCATTTTAGTCTCTGAACCATGATTTTATTTGGCTGAAGTTAACATTGATATAAATTGGTTATTAATCCTGGTGCTCTTTTCAAAGTTTCCCATTTGTCAAACACTTACTCTGTGGATTATTTTTTAATACTATGACATAATAGATAATAAGCCTTGTTTTCACCAGACCTAAACTATTGCTGTCTAGGTTCAGAAACTGTTATTGGAAGACAATTTTAAGCTGCAGTGGTACCAGCAGGAGCACCTTGCACCATATATCCCATATCCAACCCACCCCATTTCCCATCACCCAATTCCAATGTTCAAACCCTGAAGCAAGACACTTCTGCTGACATGAAGATCTGTAGAGGAAGCAAGGGACTGATGAAGTGGGGCATGAGGAGAGTCTTTACTCTCAGAGTGACATCTTTTAGAATCGGTGGCACTGGGTCTATTTTTGCCAGATGATTTTAGCACATTGACATACATGCTCAGCTGGTCATAATGCTACAGTATTGATGGAATTGGAGATCGGCAGCGCCTCAAGGGTCCTGGCGATTCATAGGGTTTGAAAGGAGGGTTGGTGACGGGTGACAGGCGCATGACGTTACTGCTCATACCAGAAATATTGTTCAGACTTCGAGATTTTTCGTAGCCCCCTACTGTAGAGGGGGTGGGGTTAGGGGTCAGCAGGCAAATAGACAGGCAGGCAGACAGGCAGGCAGGTTGGCAGTTGTTGTCGATGATGTTTGAAAAAAAGACAGACAAAAAAGAAAAAATGAACATCATGAGTTTGAAAAAACATGACTAACTTGCTTTAATTGTATTTTTAATTTATTTTTTAAAGATTGTTTAGCTGTTTGCTTCATTTTACATTCCTCAGAAGTGAGAATCATTCCATAGTAAACAATGGTCCTAACTTGACCTTACAATAGAATGAGATATTTTTGATTGTGCTGCTTAGTTCAAGCTCCTAGCCCTACATACCATAAACTGTGTGAAATGGCTCAGAGAGAATTATACTAAATTAGACAGAGAGAACTGGTTTAGAAAAAATTAATAAATTTGCTTACCGTGCAATATTTTTCTCAGTTGTTTTGGAAACTACAAATGGTTATATAAAATTCTATGTGATTAATCAGTTTGTACCTGGGTGGCAAATAAAAATATGTTACTAAACAGAACCCCTTTAATAAAGGAGTGGGACAAACTAGTTTTATTTGGAAATAACTATTCTCTTCTGGATATACTACTATACAGTGACAGACACAATTTGTCACTACGAAATGCACAACATGTGTAATTTTATCCAGCTAGAAACACTTTTGTAATTCAAAAGTGCCTAGCAGCCTGCTTCCAATACCTGTGCTTTCTCTTTTTGTGCGCCTTTGTTTATCAATATTAATTTTTCTTTGCCCATATGAATTTACTTGTGCTCATCCCTGTACTATTTTCTGTCCCTTTTAATCTATCTTAAATTTTCCAAGAGCTATCTCTTATTCCAAATAAACTATTGTATAGTTGGTTATCATTGTTCAAACATCTATTTAACTCATAATAAACATGTGAGTACATGATGCTTAATTGATAATATCTTATTGATGATAGACATCAAGTTCAAATGATTTGGAGGCTGACTAGGTTTAACTTGACTTCTGTCATCATAGTGTGCAAGAGAAACTGCCTAATGGATCTTCTGGGGGTGCACAACAACTTCATGCTACAATTTTATTTTAACCTCATAATGACATTAGGTGCACCAAATGGCTGTGGCCATACAGCAAATATATATGGCTTTCATGAGGAATTTAAGGCTGTTAATATCTGTTTTTGTTTTTTTGTTCAGCTATACTTCTAGGGATATGTTCTTTTGTTCCATGCTCTAAAGGCTTTAATGTTTCAAAACTTAAGGAGCCCAAAATTCTTTGTCTGTGCAGTATTAAAAACTTAGCAAGATAATGACATTCCCTATTCAGAAGTCCTTTCTTACTTATGGGAATCCTTAAATTACTTTTCAGTTACATCATTTCATCCAGTAATAGAGCAGGGGTAGCAGAGGACCTTAAGAAAATGTGTCTTTTGCACTATGCAAATGTTTAATGCTCTTTTTACAGATATGCCATATTACTACAATGTTTACAGTGCATGTTTTAATATTTGAAAAAAATAATGCAGTTCAGCCTTCTCCTGTTTAAACTATGTTCCATCTTTTCCAAGTGATTTCACTAATCTGTGTTCAACATCTATGAAATTAATACGCCAAGTCGGCTTTTATTGTTTATGGTTCCAGGTAATATGAAATTCCCACTCTAATGTTTGATAAGTTGATGTGTGTCTTTAACTGCTTTGTCACCTGCTTTGAGACCAGAAATGCAGTATCACTGAATTAAACTGAGTTTACTTTGCCTCTCGTCCATTTTTGCATCTACCAATGGAAAAAAATTAATTTGGAAAGGAGAGGTATTATTAAATTAAATGGTGAAGGCTAAACAGTTCCTTAGGTCAAAAAGGATATTTCTCTAAAAGAAGACTGAAAGACTAAAAGAAAACATTAATTTAACTCTTTCTGAAAATCAAAATTGGGCATATTCCGATAACTGGCTAAATGATTATCAGAAATCATTGTACATTTTTAACAATTATTATATTTCCTATCAGGGCTGAAAAAACTCATAGCTTTTCTTTTAAATTCAGTGTTAACATTGATTACTCCAATTATGTCTGAATGTCTTGTTAACCATTTTCTGCAAAGTAAAATAATTTATTATTGAGATGCAGTTCAGTCCAAGACAGTAACTGCTGAAGGTTTCTTCCAAAGGAAAAGCAACATGGTACTTTGAGAAGTTTGGCACATTCCGTTGCTGAATTTTGGTTTCTAGAGGTTTCTAGCAACTTCAAGCAAATACAAAAATAGCATCCTCATTTATCAGCTTTATTTTTAAATGACTCTGCCAATTCAAATTACCTCCGCTTGTATTAAAATGACCTGTCACATTATGGGTTAATATTAATACCAGAAGGCTCACAAATCTCATGTTATTATATATGTATAATCTTTGAATAAGAATAGTGATAGTTTACTCTATATGTTTCTTTAATTTTGGCTCAGCTCCAAGTATTTGTGCTTAGGTTTCATGCATTTTTATAAAGGCATTACATGCTAAGTACAAACCTCCAATTTTAAATGCTTTGTAAACAACACAAAATACCCTTCTTCAGCTAATGGGCTTTCACTGTGTTGTAATTCTCACTCTGTTTAGGTAAAAATCCTAATACCAGGCAGTATGGTAATTTAAGAATTTGATCCTTGCCCAAAATTGCCAAAGATCCTTGCCAAAGTTATTCCAGGCATTAGATCATCTTATGCCTAAATCACAAATAGCAAGAAGTATACACCCTACACAAATTGTAAAATAACCACACCATTTGCCACAAGAGAAAGACAAGGAAACCTGTAACAAACTCTTTTTTTAAACTACGGTATGTGTGATTTTTATATTCACTATAAGGGCGACGTGAAAGCCCCTCGTAAATGTTGACATTGTTCTAATATTAGAATATGTCAAATTGTGCAAATCTGCAAACCACCTACGTAAATAGTGGGATGCAGTATAACACATAAAAACACATCATCCTGAAGTGTTCACATAAATACATTTTTGTTTGGGGATTAATCACTCATAGGACAAAAATAGGCTGCATGACTACATCAGTAGCTTACAGTGTACCTCATATTAATACTGGCAAAGATGAATCCCATTGCATCTGGCAATAATGTTAAAAAATATGTTAAAATGAGGCCATCAGGGACTGTAGTAGAGTGTTGGGTTGAAATAATATCAGGAAAGTGAACCAAGAAGACTTTGCAAGAAATTATCTCACACAGGTTGAGGAAGAACATAAAGTACACACAGCATTCAGAGTATGTTTCTAATATTTTAAAGCTGTAAGAAGATTTGTAAACTGAAGCAAGCAGCTTATTTGCAAGATTTACACATTATCTGTACTTCTTCAGATCCTAAACCAAAATTCTTATGTTTTAAATGAATACATGAATGTCAACTTATTGACTGTTGGGAATGTTGAACAGTTATGCATGACAGAGACAGAACATTTACATTTTCTTCTCCAATAACTGTAACACGTTCTGAGGCACAAACAAGTAACTTAAAGTCTCTCTCGGCCACCACTCTCCTCTCATAGTGCTGATATCTGTGTCCTGTCACAATAACTTGAAAGTTGTTAGTCAGCTGCTCTTCTCCAGGTGCCATTTACTACAAATAATTTTTGGGTGGCTAAACACTCTGCCTCTAAAATATTATTCTTGAATTTCGTTCTTACTATAATCTGCTAAATTCAGCTAATTTCCCCAAAACGTGTTATATATTAGGACACATGTCTGCATGCAAGGTAAGCTTTAAGTAGAGAGTGCAAGCAGGCAGAATACAGAGTGTTTCAAGAGCTAAGAAATATAGATACTTTTCATGGAATACACTTTGTATCTGTGAAAAGTTTTCAGTTTAAAAAAAATGTCTAACTTCTTGCAACTCTCTTACATTCACATGCACTATCATGCAGCCAATCAACAGGCATTGCATCAGGCAACAAGAAGGGGTTCACAGAGACACAACTGTTCACTGAAATGGGTTAGGGTTAAGGTTATTCAGATATACGTTCACCATTGCACTGACATGAGATAATTCACAGGGATTTAACTCTTCAGATCATTGATTTTCCCAACATTATATTTAGTATACATTTTGGCATTGCACTAGCATATCTCTATAAAATATCTTTAATTCTTTTTGACACATTTCTGCAGAGCTAGTGAGGACAGTTTCTAGGGTGTATGTAGTTTTTACTCTGTTATTGGAGAGAATTTTCAGAGATAAATCTGTTAACTTTAACAATGAGGGTCGAAGGTGGGTAATTTTGTTTGGTACGCAAACTCTCCATTGCTATCAACATAAACAAAAACACTGATCTTTAGCTCACCAGTGGAAAGGGTGTTATTGGTTGTAACTAACAACAAACTATTTTCTACAATGGAGAATAAACATGCATACATATTTGTACCGTATAGAAACGCATGGATTATTATGGTTGCATGAATTTCTGAGGTGCTAGATTGTACATAATATTCAAGAAGCTTTTCAGGAAGAAATTTACTCACTAAACAGGGAAAGGAGGTATTTCTATGCTTTAGAGTTCTGCACTGCATGTGAGGTTTTTCTCTTTGGTGCAAAGGCCATGCACAGGTATAAAACTGCAACCTAACTCATTTTGGAAGACTCTTATTAAGAAAGAGGAGCTCTGCATTGCAGAGGTGCATGATTGTATTGTTGGATCTGCACTGCAGCACACTGAATAAAGTCTCTTCATGAAATTGAACTACTACAGGAGATAAATCTCAATGTGACAAGAGTACCATGCTCTGTAGTTTTGTGAGGCTGCCAGAAAGAAAAAAAGTCTGTTAAGACATTGCTTTACTCTTTTTTGACACCTTGTAACTCAGCTTTCAAGTAACAATTTTCCATTAATATTTTTCAGTCATGCAAAGATCCTCAAACCTATTTGATTGAATAATATAGTGTAACCAGCAATTATAATATGGCATGATGTTTTATTTACCTTTTTGCCAAATATTTATGTATATGATCAATTACTTAATTTGTATATTTTTAAGTTCATCATCAAAAACTGAAAATTCTTCATTTCTATAACTTTCAACACACTCTGTATCATTGCACCATTCTGTGAATGAATTTCAGTGACAAACCTTGACCGTCCTGATGTAATGGAAGGAGAATATCAAAGAATTGTTCACATTAGATGGTTCCATTTAGAACCGACCAGAATTCACAAGTCAATTAAGGAGAGACAGAAAGAATTAAAGGGACTGCTAAACACAGCTTCACCTAAAAATACACTTTATTTATAATCAAGGAAGTAAATTTTGTTTTTTCTTCAAGTAAAGAAGAGTTGAAAGGGATAATGTCTGAAACCTGAATCAATTTTCATGTGTTTCTATTGTTTTGGCAACGTTTTTTCCTTCTAGTTTTTGATTGGTATATTCGTCACTTTTAACTGTGACATCAATTCTTTCAGTGGTAGCTCTGCTTACTTCCCAGCGTGCAGCCAGCACCTCAGAAATTATACCCACCTGTGTCATACTTTCGTAATACTACGGGGACTCTGCAAGGATCCTACAGTGAAGGGGGATGGAAGATGCATGTTAATTTAATTGAGGATGAGGGAAACAGCAAATATTGACATTAGAGTGCAAACAACTTATGAATGAAAACAAAACTTGTAACTTGCAAGAATCAACAGAGGCAAGGACAATGTACAGATTATATTAAGTGGTACTTCTGTTGACACTTCTGTTGATCAAAATATCTATTTTCTACCTTTTTTGCTTTATTCATACAGTTAAAAATTATTATAGTTCGAGTATTTCCATGTCATTTTGAGATCAAGCTTCATTAATAGAAATCACATATTTATGACCCAAGTATCTGTAACTGACAGAGGGCAAAGAAAAATACTGTATCAGTTATGGAAAGTATTTAAAATTCATTTGTGTAATATAAGGTATCCTATTAACTATAATTATAGTAAAATAAAAACATATTTACCAGATATTAAACATTTACCTAAGTAATCTAACAACTCTTGGTTACTTTTCTCTGTACCTCTCTACTGTTAAGATTTATCTATTCATAAATCTTTCTGTTTTCAATACTGTTTATCCATTTCACAGGTATGGGGGTGGAGTCTAACCCAGCAATTTTGAACTTAAAGCTGGAACCCACCCTGGATAGGAGGATAGCCATCTCTGGGCACACTCAGGTTTTATAGTTCCAATTAAGAGTTTCTCATTAACATAACTATAGATTTTAATCACTTGCATATTTGCACTCTGGTCAATATTTGTAGGACACATGATACACAGTAATAATGCAATGTGCATTCACAAAAATTATATATATGTTACTTGAGAGACGGACATTATATGTGCCCATACATGTATGCATATACTGTATACGTATACTCTGTGTGTGTTTATATATATACATATACACACACACACACACGCACACACACGTACACACACACGCACACACACACACACACACACACACACACACACACATATACAGATACATACATATACTTACACATATATAAACAAAAACAGATAAAGAATGATTTCTTATTTATTTATATGCTTGCACTTGCACATAACTCTGAATGCATAAACCATGAACATACACATGAATTTCATACATAACAATAAAAAAAAAATGTAAGCCTGCAGTCATAGAAGTCAATGTAACTGATCAGTCAGCTATCAAATTGATTCTTCTCATAATTGTACCAGCAAAGGTTATACTGTAGCTCCAGGAATAATTCTGCTGACAATGCATTTTATTTAGATTTTGGTCACATTGGAAAAGTTTAATGTGTCTCTTAATGGATTTTGTACAGGTCCAGAGTTTTTCATAAAGGTACAGCCACATTTTTGTTACTAAAACTGCACAAAATTATATTTCTTATTGAACCGCACAAAAGATGCAGCTAAATGTAAATTTCTTAATAATAATCAAACATAAGATACCACAAGAAAAATGGGCAAGGAAAAAAATATTCTTTTTAGCATAGATAGCTAAATGAAACACATAAGAGAACAGATGTGTTCTGAAACTGTCTTAATCTTCTTTATTTATTTATCTGGTTTGTACAATGCTATATACTGTATACCCTGCCGTTCTTTATTATATTCTGTAAGTGCCTTGAGCATGGGAAAGGTGCTATATAAATAAAATGTATTATTATTATTATAATTAATGGCAATGATTATATGGAGGTTATGTTAATTTTGAAAAAGGCATGGACTCCAGAAAAAACCTAGAAAGAAGGGATAGGGGATTTGAGAATTAGGCTGGTATGGCATGTAATGGTGTGTCTAATAAATGAAAAATGGTCCACAGGGATTTTTTGTAACTAATTTTTTCCATTCTGTTATTTGTATGATATACACCTCTATAACACAATAGCATTGAACCATTCATACTTTACTGTTTAACTTACCCAACTACAAATCACCCTGATAACTATCTCAAGGGTCTTGCCTAAAACCATGCAGAAGCAAAAATGATGTATAAGGAATGTCATTTCACATTTAAAAAATCACCATGCAAATACTCTAATATCACAATTAAAAGATTGGCAGAGAGACTGACACAGAGGCAGACAGACAACAGAGAGAGACAAGCACAATAAAAGCAGATTTACTTAAATGCATTTAGAGATACTAGAGTCATATCTTTCTTTCTTTCTTTGTCAGTTTCAACCTTGTAATGTTAGCGATCATGACAAAGATATAAGTAGAATGCCACAATAACATCATGGGAGTAAACACAAACTCCACCACTCCACATATATCATGGTTAGGTGGTGATGTGCTCCATTCAGCTTTCTTTCTTTCTTTCTTTCTTTCTTTCTTTCTTTCTTTCTTTCTTTCTTTCTTTCTTTCTTTCTTTCTTTCTTTCTTTCTTTCTTTCTTTCTTTCTTTCTTTCTTTTAACAAACACACACACACACACACATTGCTCTCTCTGTCATTAATTTACCTCGCCGCTCACTGCTCAATCCATGCTGCTGCAGAATTCGCATTGAGGTCATGCATCAGTCCACCATCTTGTTTAACCCATTCCTTTGGTAGGGGAGGATCAGGGCAGAGAATGCCATCTTCTAAGGCATGTGTATAGGCATGGGACAAATGACAAAGAAGAGAAAATAGGAAAAGCAAAAAGGTAGGTAGAAAAAGAAGGATAAAAAGTAGAGGGTGACAATGAGAGTGTTAGGATTTGGAGGATTGGGTGAGCAGGGTGACATGAAAATTAGAGATTAATGAAAATGAGAGTGGTACCTTCAGGCACATTAGCAGCAGCAGCAGCAATATAAATGACAGAGGGATAAAAACTGTGAGCTCTGTCAGGGTTTTCTTACTTTTAGTAAAATACATTAAAAGCAATATTTAGAATTAAACTAAAAGCATAACTGAACATTTTTACAAGTTTGGAAAATATTTTATTGAGGTGATATTTACTGTTTTTTTTTCTTCACAGCATAAATTGGTGGAGGTGCAGAGAATAATTCTTCTAGGACATGTTAAATGGATTGAATTGATTTGATGGACTGGAACGAACTAAGCAAAAATATCGAACTTATTTCCAGTATGTTTAAAGTACTTTACCTGCAAAGAAGGCACCTGTTAATTTTTTATCTCCATCCCATCCATAAAATCATTCACATCATAGGAAGCAATTGGATATATTCTTAACTATACTAGGTTGTACAAGTAAAAAGTCATTTGAAAAATAATATGCAAGGAATTAGTTGTTTCTACAACATTTCTGAATAACCTAATAAACTGTACATCTTCTGTACATGGAAATTTCTTATTCTTTGTTGATTATATTGTTGTTCAATTGCGAACATGTCTCATTCTACGTTGATTGTATGTCTGTTCCAGGTACCCTGAGATACTGTGATCTCCTACCTTTACGGATGTTGCCATCTGGAGGCCTATATTCACCAGTACTCAGCAGGAAACAGGCCCTATCATGAGCATAACGCTCCCGACCACTGCCCCCTCCAGGAGTAATAGGAGATTTCTCCTCTGGAGACAAAGCCTGGTCAATGGTGGGACAGTCCTCATTTGCCAGGGCAGCATTTGCAGCATCACCATTTTGTTTGGAGTCTGAAACATATAGCAGAGGGTTATTTTTACACAGGATAAAGGTTGCTTTTATATTGTTGATTAAGACAAAAAAGACACGTGAAAAACAATGACACGTATGTACAGAAAAAACATGTTCCATTGTTCAAGGCTGATGTAAAAGTAAAGGCTTTACAAAATAAAGTGAGCTTATCACTTTTACTTAAATATTTTCAAGCTAAATCTCCAGTAAAATGAAAAAGCACCAAGTTGGCAAAGCAGTACAGCAAGGAAAACTTGCTTATCTGAGAGCTATTAAACTATCCTGCTTCTAGGTGGGTACAATTTTTAAGGCATAATAGAAGTGCATTTTAGGAGGAAATCCTAAGCATGATCATATGTGTCAACCCTGAATTCTCATCCTACTCTTTTCATGCATGTGCATCTTTTTTATCCTGTTCTCCATACCATCTGCATTCAAAACCACATATTTTACAAACATGAGGTTGAAATATACACTACATTTACTAGCTAACCACATTGAGTCATTTTATGATGACCATTACATTTTAGAAAGCTGAGGAAGTCACCCTATACATCTTTCCTGTCCAACAATAAATGCAATCATTAATTCCCAAAATCTAAACAATTGAACATGCTAGGTGTTAAACCAAATGACCTATCTGACCATAATATATTAATCCCGTCTCCAAAATGGTTGAATGATAACCATTTCTGAAACGTTTTGCTTGTCTTTCTAATATAAAATGCATAGTGTAAATGCATTTAAAATGTGCACATTCAAGATGTATAATGATTATTCAAGAATTATCATTAAAACATTTAACAGCATTTTAATCTGCCTTCTCAAAATGACGCCATCTTTACATGATTGAATTTAGTCCGTTTCAAAGTACTTACTGTAAATAGTGCCTGTTCTATTATACTTGACTGAGTTGATCTTTTAAAAGTTGTTTCCAACAGACAGAGAGAAATGCATAATAAATCTTCCTGACAAAAAGTTAATACAGTATATTCTCATTTGAGTCTATGTCACTCTGTAAATTGTTTGTCTGAATACAACCTTTTATGTGAGCATTTATAAAAACATTTTAAAAATATATCTTTGAAATTAAATAATTTTGAAGTCTGCAGTCATTCTAGAAAAATATCAAGAGACAATCTTCATTGAGGGAAAATATATAATTAAGTGGATTCAGCAAATGATTGAATGGATGGAAAAACATCATAAAAATTACAAAAATAATGTTAATGAGGACATTATGCAAAATGAGAAAGTAGCAGAGAAACTTGTATTATTAGTAGATTGCATAACATACCTCCAGTCTTTAATGCAGTGTTGTTGGCGATAAAAACATTTGCATATTTTAGTATAAGGAGGACATAAGTAGTAATCACAATCTAACTGCTCATATAAACTATTATAGTGCACATATTAAGTTCTGACAGGCTATGCAGCTTATGTCCTTATATCCCTAAAGTAATTGTGAATGTTAAGTTAATTAACATCTTTAAACTGGTGTGATAGGGTGTGCATGACTTTGACAAAATTAATTTATGATTTTTTTTTTTTAGTGTTTACCCTGTATTAGACTAAGCCAAATGTTCTGAAACTCAGTTCTGGTAACAGCCATGTGCCTGCTGGATTTTGTTCCAACCATCTTCTGTTTCTTATTGGACTCCTAGTTTAATTAGCAAGCCGTTATTTCCCAGTTTCTATGTTTTGTGGACAATGTAGAATTTAAATAAAAACTAAGCTTGGTAAATTTTTATTAGAATGTACCAAGCAAGAATTTATGTTACACGTACAGTTTAGTGTTTTTTTTTTTTTTGAAAACTTGGTTGTTAAGAGTGTCATCACATTCATGTTTTTCTTATGCTTTTCCAAATGAACAGTTATTATTTACTAAATAGCACATTACTGCTTCTGTTGCTGCACGAGATGCATTTTTTCACATTCAGTGCTGTTTACCTTGGTGTTCACTGTGCTCAATGTTAATAGTCATTTTTAGGATATTAAAATAGCAAACTCCAAAGAACATTTTGCTTTTCTGAATGCAGAATGAGAGAAGAGAAAAAAGACCAGCTTTGAGATGAGATCAAATAGAGATAAAATGACTCATTAATTATGAAACTGGATGGAACAAAAACCTGTTGCCACATGGGGTCCCCAAGACTGACTTGAAGAACCACTGGACTAAGCAGTTTAAAAAGTCAATGGATGCATCCACTTACCATGTAACCAAAATTAAACTAGGGGTGAGGACATATTTCTTCTTATTATTCCATTATCCCATTTATCTTTACCTTTGTTACAGTATATCAACACTTCCTGTAATAAATTGTATTTTACACTCACAAATTGTAGTAAGCGCTATGTAACAGACAGCAGTAAGAGAGACATAATAGTGACTAAAAAAACTGTCAAGACAGTGATATATCCTTACATCCCTAAAGTAATTGTGAATGTAGACAGATTGTTTTGATGTAAAAATCAAGTCAAATTCTATCATGACTCTTTCACCTGTAATAAATTTTGTTCATTACAAGACCTTAAGTTAAAAAGAAATGGATAATTTATTAGGAGAAATTAGCAAAAACAATTCTATCAATGCTTTTGTTGCTTAAGTGTTCTATAACAAAGTCTGTAAATGTGTTCAGAATTAATCACAAGTACAAAAGTCAGTTGCATTCAACTGTATTTTCTCCAGGGATACATTGTTAACAGGCCATATCTCAACAATAATATCAAAGGACATATACATGCTTATATTTTAGCACTACTTTGCTTACTCTGTGCTTAACTTATTTGAATTTGTATGTGCCTTCATTTTGTAATTTGTAAACTTTTAGCTGTGGACTTGTCAAACATTTTGAGACTGCACACAGTGAAAAGGGTGTTATAAAGAATAAAGTAACTTGACTTGACCCAACATCAACTGAAGTTCTGATTAGACCTTTAATAAAATTAATTCTTCTTCTACGCTTTCCCTAAAGGTTATTTGGTTAGTACAATGATAACCATGATCCACTACTTGTATTTATTAGTAAATTATGCACACGAGGAGAGAGGCGTAAAGAAAAGTCTGAAGGCATTGCATGTATTATTGAACACAGTGAAAACCACCTCTCAAATGATGACTTTGTAAGGTGAAGACTCATCAGGGAGACTCTCAGTAGCTTTTCAGCCACTGTAAAGTAACTGAAGAGATTTATGCCAGTAACTTGTGTTTCCCTAGATATTACAATCATTTATTCAGAGCTATGTGATAGAATAGCAAGAAAAAAAAATCAATTTCTCACATAACTGAATATGCAATCCTATATATAACAAAAACACATTCCATCCCCAAAATCATGTAGAAATGCATATTATGATGTATGAGACCAATTTCAAAAATCCAAACTAATTCCAAAATACTCTAAATACTTCATACAAAGCAAACACATCCCATAACCCAAAGAACAGAATAACTGATACCAAGTTTACTGAAAATATCTCAAAACTGTAGGCAAAAGTTAGAAATAAGCTAATAATACAAAAAGAAACAGGCAAGTAACAATGTTCTGTAATTTACACAGGCATATATTGAAAAAAATGTTTTGATTATTTCATAAATTCTGAATTTATTTTTCTCCATCATGTAACATTTTTTTTTTACAAAACAGACTTTTTAGTGGTCACTTACAGACTTTTGTTTTATTTTTGCATTATAATGAATTAAATATCAATATTTTAATTATAATTTGTTTTAATATAAGCAAAACTGCTATTTTATTCAGTAATATAGTTAGAATATAGCTGGAACTGAACACGGTAATGAGCCATAGCAGCATGTGAAGCAATTTCCAACACAAATGATAAAATTTCACTGGATGATAGCAAACATACCTTGGTGTGACTCAGTCAGTTGAGCAGTGACTTGTAAATAATCTGTGCAGAGTTCCTTTTTTGAGGTATTTTAATTCATATTATGGCCTCAAGAGGTTGTCTGAGCAGTCCTGATGTCTTTGCTATCTTTGTGGGAAGTTTGTAGTAAAAAATACAAACAGAACATAACATATTTTGTGAAAAAAAAAAAATTATTATGCCTACTTTGGAATAAAACTTGGTGATTAGGACAAACAGTGGCCCCTCACAGTGTCTGCTCTACTTATGTTGAGGAACTAAGACAATGGACAAAAGGTAAGAAGAAGGTGCTTGCTTTTGGTATTCCAATGGTATGTAAGGACCCCAAAAATCACAGTGAGGATTGCTCTTTCTGTTCCTGCAAAATTCAAAGATATAATAAATAGATTTAGAAAGAAATTGTTTATCCCAATCTTCCATCACTAATAAGGCCTGTACCACAAGGAGCTGATGTATTACTTCCTTTTCCAACCAACAATCTTGATTCTGTGCAAACTCACTCAGAGGAAAAAAGTATTCAGGTGGCAATGAAGAATTTGTTCTATCATGTTCAAACAATGACATACAGCCATTCACTCTGGATGAACGTAATGATTTGGTATGAGTTCTAGGCCTTTCTAACGATGTTGCAGAACTCTTTGGGTCCAGATTAAAAGGTAAAAACATATTACAGTTTTTCATAATCATAATAAATATGCATCAATACCTGTTGCTCATTCTGCGCATTTGAAAGAAACCTATGAGGACTTTGAAAATCTTCTTGAGCAAGGTAGTCATATCTGAAGCGCTGTCTGTGCCATGTACCAGTCCAGGTAAGACTGAGGAGATCAGAAAGCATCAAATCTTGGTGCAGGGTAGCAGGGTATAGGTTTATGGGGCATTTGGACTCCTTTTGGAACAGATGGGACCTGTTCCGCCATGACGGGTTACATCTGAACTGGAGGGGCACCAGTGTGTTGGGAAGGCATAAGATAGGTTAGTCGAGGATTCCTTAAACTAGGGAATGAGGGGGCAGGGCGATAGGACAGGACAGGTTTAGAACTGAACATGGTGGAACAAACAATAATGTACAAATAAAAATGCACAGCAATGTAAAACATTTAAATGTAAAAGTAAAAGGAGTAACACTTTAAAAATAGCTTGCCTTAATGCTAGAAGTATCAAAAATAAAACAAGAGAATTGAAATTATATGTAGCAGAGCACAGTTATGCTATTATAACAATAACGGAAACCTGGCTAAAAAACAAGACTGGGATGAGTATAACATAGAGGGATACAAGTTTTTAGGAAGGATAGACAGGACAGAAAAGGAAATGGGGTTGCTGTTTATGTCAAACAGAAATTAAAAGCAAGTCCTGTTCAGTTAGACGATGAGTCCCATCTTAGTGAGGACATGTGGCTTCTCCTGGAAAGCATTAGGGAAGAGGTGTAATTTTAGGAGTGTGTTATAAACTGCCCAATATAATTTCAATACCCATCTTTTTAGTAATATTAAAAAGGCAAGTTTATAGGGGGATAATATAGTTGTGGAGGACTTTAACTATCCAAATATTAACTGGGGTAACCTTACAAATAGTGGAGCACAAGTGCAGGAGTTTTTTAGAAGTAATCAGTGACTGTTCTTAACTAAGTATGTTAAAGCACCAATGCAGGGTGAAGCCTGGCTAGATTTAGTTTTTTTGTAATAATCAGGATAGAACTGAGCATGTACAGGTGACTGAACCACTAGGGTTTCAAGTGACCATAATATAAGTCAGTTCTCAGTGCTGCGTAAGAGTGTGAATGCAAAGACTAAAACTGTTACGTTTAACTTTGGTAGTGCAAAGTTTGAGTAAATACAGCAATGTCTAAGGAGGATAGACTGGGAGACAGTTGAGAAGGAGTGGAACAGGTTTAAAAATGTTTTACAGATAATGCAAAATAGGTACATGCAGTAGAACCTTGATTACCTGTCACTCAATTAACCATCAGGGCAAAAAAAACATTGCACACACTAGCATCTACCTATTACTTTGCTGCACATTGGAACAACTCTCCCTTGTGCTAGCGCATAGTGTTTTTCCCCAGCACCACGTGTCATGCTGCATTTGAAACAACAGTGTCAGTTACATACTTTCAGCTTTAATAATATTTCATAGCTTTTCTCTTTTGTTATAGTTAAACTACTATACAATGTTATGGCTGATAAACATATGTGTGTGGTGCTAGAATCGTCACAAAAAATTGAAATTGTTAAACGTTTACAAAATGGCAAAACCACTTCAAGTATTGCTTCAATTTACGGAAAGATATAATGCATGATGCTGACAAAATTGAAAAATGTGTTGAAAATGGAAACCACTGACAGTAATGTTATACTGTATTGTAATTTTCATTTTAAATTCTGTTATATTATGTTTTGTTAATATATTGTGACATGCAGGCAGCTTGTGATTCACTGTGCGGGAGCAGAAAGGGCAGAATGCTGTGTAAGTGATAGGAATGATTGGTAGGGAAAGCTTTCTTTTATTGTTTTGCTCCATAACCCTGATAATGGAGTATAAGACAGAGCACCGTTTGTTAAGGAGCGAAGACTCTAAGTAAATTGTATAAAACTCCAGTACCTCTGAGTTGTATTTGCTTGTAATGCTGGTCATTACAATATTATATAAATTAAATAATTTTTTAATACTATATTTTGTTAATATAGTAATATATATATTTTTTGTTTTGTAAATCCTAGGGGGCTTTGCCCCCTGCTCGCTTTGCTCGCCATCCCCTTCTAGCTCGCCATATCCTTCTAACCCACCATCCCCTCCGCCCCCCCTGCCAGCGATACACGCAGTTGTGAAGAGGGGGGCTGAACGCACCCCAAGGAGACGCGGTCACTCCTCTGAAACCCCTTTTAAACAGTGATACAATGGGAAACAAATAACAGTATTTTTTTACCTCCTCTTTGCTCAATCAGCTGCTGGTTTGCTGCTGCTGCCTTTCCGTGTTATCTGCATTTTCGTGCGGCACTTTGAACATTTAAAAGCCTGTACAACAGCTGTCCTTTTGTCTCACTGCTTTGTCTCTCTTCTTCCCCAGACATCCTCAAACACTATTCAATCTCTTTTCGCTGTTCCGTTATTTCACCGAGTAATATTTTCCGTTTGTTTGCGCTAATGCAATGTTTACTCTCATTTTTGTGAGACTTTCGAATTTTCTTACTTCCATTATCTCTAACCTGCTCTGCATGTGTATCACGGGACTTGCTTCCAAAGGTTGTAAGTATGACGTGACTTGACCGTCTCACGGGATGTGAAAGTGTCTCTCTTCAAAAGATCTCTTTTCAAAAGATCACGTCTCATCGCGCAAAAAAAGTCTCATATCATCACAAGATTTTTTTTTATAATAGAGAGACAACTATTCGCTGAACTAATCTTATTGTATATCATTTTAAAAGTAGCTGTTCTGTTATCTGTCTTTTCTATTATCCATCACGGCCTTTGTCCCGAATCCTGTCAGATAATCAAGGTTTTATTATACCTAAATTTGGAATTAGTAGGAAATTTAAAAAAAATCTAAATATAGAGTTTAAAAACTTTCAGTATTTTACTAGTAAAAGAACAGTCAAGGAGGAGGTGAAGTGCATCACCAATAGTAAAAGGGAATTTAAAAATATAGACAGTGAAATATCACATGTTCTAAACTTGCATTTTTCTGAGGTCTTCAAAAATGAGGAAGTAGATAACCTCCCAGCGGTAAATGGGACTACTAATAAGGTACTGAGTGATTAAGAAATTATATAGGGAGAACTACTGCTCACATTAAATAGGCTGAAATCAAACAAATCTCCAAGACCAGATAATATTTACTCTTGAGTTTTTAAGGAGGTTGGTGAGTACATATATAAACCTTTAACACATATTTTTAGTAAGTCACTGCACACTGGGGAAATTCCAAAGAACTGGAAAATGGCAAATATTATCTCATTACAGTGGTACCTCGGTATAAGTCCGCTTTGGAATAAGTCCAACTTGGCCACGAAAAATTTTGCTTGGTATACAACTTTGTTTGGAATACAACTTGCGCACTAGAACACTGCATGCTACCCTTGTTTACTTCTCTTGAGTCAAAGCCAAGACTGCCTGTGGTATAGCGGGTCCGCGGCTTAAAAAAAAAGGTTTTAAATCCGTATAGCCATGTTGTTCTCCATGGGCGCAATTGCACGACCGCGGGGAGTTAATGAGGTAGTTGGAGCGAGTTGCACCTGCACGTGTGGGTGCGATCGTTCTCAATTGCTTCATTGGCTTCCTGCAGCATGTGATTAAGGCGCTGCGCCCACGGAGGTGCGGGTGGATGTAAATATACGGGTCGGCACCAGGAACGGGGGGATAGATGGATCGAGGAAAAGAGGAAGATATAGGAGGTTAAAAGACAGGAAAGAACAGTCTTAGCAGGCACTTGACTCTTCTCAGCAAGGTAAAGTGAGGTTAAATTTTCATTTATTTCATCTAATTGCTTTTTTATTTATGTATTTTAGTATTAAGCAGTGTTTAAATTATTTTACACAACCCCATCAATGTATAATATGCCAATAACAATATGATTTTTTTTCATGAGAACGGATTAATCATTTTCCCTTTATTTCTTATGGGAAAAATCTGTTTGGTATAAGTCCTGTTTGGTATAAGTCCAAGGATCTGGAATGGATTAAGGATGTATACCGAGGTACCACTGTATATAAAAAGGGTGACCTTGCAGATCCAAACAACTATAGGCCAGTAAGCTTAACATGCATCACAGGAAAATTAATGGAAGGAATTATTAAGGATAAGATTGAGCAGCACATGGCATGTATAGGAGTTTTTCTGAACAGTCAGCATGGATTCAGAAGAGGGAGATCATGTTTTACTAACATCCTGGAATACTATGATTAAGCAACAAAAGGGTATGATCAAAGTGTAGCTTATGATATTATTTATCTGAACTTTCAGAATGCATTTGACAAGGTGCCACATGAGAGGTTGGGCATCAAACTCGGTGATGTTTTTAGATGGGTGCAGAATTGGCTCACAAACAGGAAGCAGAGGGTGATAGTGCGAAGAATCTTATCAGAATTGGCTGATGTTAAGAGTGGTGTTGAACAGGGGTCAGTGCTAGGGCCTCTGCTATTTTTAATATATGTATAAATGATTTGGATAGGAATATAAGTAACAAGGTGGTTAAGTATGCAGATGATACTATGGTAGGTGGAATGGCAGATAATTTGGAATGCGTTAATTCATTACAGAAGGACTTGGACAGCATATGGGCTTGGGCAGATTTGTACCAGATGAAGTTTAATGTCAGTAATTGTAAAGTATTACACATAGGAACTAAAAAGTTAGGTTTGAATACACAATGGGAGGTCAGAAAATCGAGAGTACATGTTATGAGAATTTAGGAGTCGTAGTGGATTGTATGCTCTCAATGTCTATACAGTGTTTAGAAGCCATTAAGTAGGCTAACAGAATGTTAGGTTGTACAGCATGGTGTGTTGAGTAGAAGGCCAAGGAGGTTATGCTCAAGCTTTATACTGTACTGCTGAGGCCTCATCTAGAGTACTGTGTATAGGTTTGGATTCCCGGGTACAAAAAGGACATAGCAGTGCTAGGAAATGTCCAGAGAAGAGCGACTATGCTCATTCCAGGGTTACAGGGGGTGAATTATGAAGTAAGATTAAAAGAGATGAACCATCCATCCATCCAAGGTCCAAGGTCAGGTCGCTGGGGCAGCAGCTTAAGCAGAGATGCCCAGACTTCCCTCTCCCCGACCACTTCTTCTAGCTCTTAAGGGGGAATACGAGGCGATCCCAGGCCAGCCGGGAGACATAGTCCCTCCAGCGTGTCCTGGGTCTTCCCCGGGGCCTCCTCCCAGTTGGACGTGCCCGGAATACCTCACCAGGGAGGCGTACAGGAGGCATCCTGATCAGATGCCCGAGCCACCTCATCTGACTCCTCTCGGTGCGGAGGAGAAGCGGCTCTACTCTGAGCCCCTCCCGGATGACTGAGCTTCTCACCCTATCTTTAAGGGAAAGCCCAGACACCCTGCGGAGGAAACTCATTTCAGCCGCTTGTATTCGCGATCTCGCTCTTTCGGTCACTACCCATAGCTCATGACCATAGGTGAGGGTAGGATCGTAGATCGACTGGTAAATTGAGAGCTTTTCCTTGCGGCTCAGCTCCTTTTTCACCACGACAGACCGATGCAGAGCCCGCATTACTGCGGATGCCGCACAGATCCGCCTGTCGATCTCACGCTCCATTCTTCCCTCACTCGTGAACAAGACCCCAAGATACTTGAACTCCTCCACTTGAGGCAGGATCTCGCTACCAACCCTGAGAGGGCACTCCACCCTTTTCCGGCTGAGGACCATGGTCTCAGATTTGGAGGTGCTGATTCCCATCCCAGCCGCTTCACACTCGGCTGCGAACCGATCCAGAGAGACCTGAAGATCACGGCCTGATTAAGCAAACAGGACAACATCATCTGCAAAAAGCAGTGACCCAATCCTGAGTCCACCAAACCGGACCCCCTCAATGCCCTGGCTGCGCCTAGAAATTTTGTCCATAAAAGTTATGAACAGAATCGGTGACAAAGGGTAGCCCTGGCGGAGTCCAACTCTCACTGGAAACGGGTTCGACTTACTGCCGGCAATGCGGACCAAGCTCTGGCACCGATCGTACAGGGACCGAACAGCCCTTATCAGGTGGGCCGGTACCCCATACTCTCGGAGTACCCCCCACAGGATTCCCCGAGGGACACGGTCGAATGCCTTTTCCAAGTCCACAAAACACATGTAGACTGGTTGGGCAAACTCCCATGCACCCTCCAGGACCCTGCTA
Source organism: Erpetoichthys calabaricus (assembly GCF_900747795.2). Classification (NCBI taxonomy): domain Eukaryota; kingdom Metazoa; phylum Chordata; class Cladistia; order Polypteriformes; family Polypteridae; genus Erpetoichthys; species Erpetoichthys calabaricus. The sequence goes on from NC_041404.2 coordinate 102,509,711, forward strand.
AGGGTGTAGAGCTGGTCCATTGTTCCACGACCAGGACGAAAACCGCAATGTTCCTCCTGAATCCAACGGACCCTCCTCTCCAGGACCCCCGAATAGACTTTTCCAGGGAGGCTGAGAAGTGTGATCCCTCTGTAGTTGGAATACACCCTCCGGTCCCCCTTCTTAAAGAGGGGGACCACCACCCCAGTCTGCCAATCCAGAGGCACTGTCCCTGATGTCCATGCAATGTTGCAGAGATGTGTCAACCAAGACAGCTCTACAACATCCAGAGCCTTGAGGAACTCTGGGCGTATCTCATCCACCCCCAGGGCCCTGCCACCAAGGAGTTTTTTGACCACCTCTGTGACCTCAGTCCCAGAGATGGGGGAGCCCACCTCCGAGTCCCCAGGCTCTGCTTCCTCATTGGAAGGCATGTTAGTGGGATTGAGGAGGTCTTCGAAGTACTCCCCCCACTGACCCACAACATCCCGAGTCAAGGTCAGCAGCGCACCATCCCCACCATATACAGTGTTGACACTGCACTGGTTCCCCCTCCTGAGACGCCGGATGGTGGACCAGAATCTCCTTGAAGCTGTCCGAAAGTCGTTCTCCATGGCCTCTCCAAACTCCTCCCACGCCCGAGGTTTTGCCTCAGCAACCACCAAAGCCGCATTCCGCTTGGCCTGCCGGTACCTATTAGCTGCATCCAGAGTCCCACAGGACAAAAGGGTCCTTTAGGATTCCTTCTTCAGCTTGACAGCATCCCTCACTGCCGGTGTCCACCGATGGGTTCGGGGATTGCCGCCACGACAGGCACCGACCACCTTACGGCCACAGCTCTGGTCAGCTGCCTCAACAATAGAAGCATGGAACATGGCCCATTCAGACTCAATGTCCCCCACTTCCCTCGGGATGTGGTCGAAGTTCTGCCGGAGGTGGAAGTTGAAGCTACTTCTGACAGGGGGCTCTGCCAGACGTTCCCAGCAGACCCTCACAACACGTTTGGGCCTACCAGGCCTGATGGGCATCCTCCCCCACCATCGAAGCCAACTCACCACCAGGTGGTGATCAGTTGACAGCTCCGCCCCTCTTTTCACCCGAGTGTCCACGACATGTGGCCACAAGTCCGACGACATGACCACAGTCGATCATCAAACTGAGGCCTAGGGTGTCCTGGTGCCAAGTGCACATATGAACACCCCTACGCTTGAACATGGTGTTCATTATGGACAATCCGTGACGAGCACAGAAGTCCAATAACAAAACACCACTGAACCTTTTCAGTTTAAGCACAAGGGGACACAGCTGGAATCTTGTTAAGGGTAAATTTCACACATATATTAAGAAATGTTTATTTACACAAAGAACCATGGACACATGGAATAAGCTACCAAATATTTTGGTAGACAGTAGGAATTTAGGGGCTTTTAAAACTAGAAGAATTAAGTGGGTAGGACTGATGAACTTTGTTATGCTGAATGGCCTGTTCCCAATGTTTGTACAATTTACCTTAACAAGTACCCAACTGTGTCCCTGTGTTCTTGGTGAACTCATTTTAAAATAACAGTCTCAATCCACTGTAATAATTTCCATTCATAAGTTTAAACACTTCAAGTTATATTATCTGTTAATCTTCTTTTGCTTAAACTGAAAAGGCTCAGCTCTTTTAATCTTTCCTCATAATTCATCCCCTATTTCCCTGGAATGAGCCTAGTCCCTCTTCTCTGGACATTTTCTAACGCTGCTATGTCCTTTTTGTAACCTACAGACCAAAATTGCACACAGTACTCCAGTTGAGACCTCACCATTGCATTATGAAGGTTGAATATAACCTCCTTGGATTTGTACTCAACTGTTGTGACTCGGGAGTCCCAAAAGAACATAAGTTTTAAAAATACTTTCAAAGAATTGCCCTCTATGCGGTGGAAATACCCGACCAGATACAAGAAAGGGCTCAGGAAAATCTTTATAAAATAGAAGGTTTATTTTGACTAAAGGCTCTGCAACTGATGAAGCTCTAAAGAGCTCAAAGTAATTGCCAGAAGAAAGGCAATCACAGCAACAAAGTCCCAAATCAGAATCCAAAAGTGTAGTCAAGCAATAGAGCACAGGTTTGAAAATCCATAAAGTCAGTACAAATACAGAATTCAAAGTTGTAGTTGAGAAACAAAGCTCAGGCTCCAAATCCAGGAAAAACAAAGCATTAGCGGAAGACACTAAAAATACAAAAACACTTCAATCCCTAGCGCATTCGCACTGAATAACCAGGAGCCCAGCCATAAATAGAGTGGAAGGCCATTCCTGGCGCTGATTGACAAGTGGCTCTGGCCCTTAGGGAACCAACCACAAAACGCAAGGGACATAACTTAGGTCATTACCACTTACAATTGAACACAAATAAAAATGTACATAATAAATAAAAGAAACATAAATACAAATAAATGGCATAAAATAAAACAATACCATCAAAAAGCACAACTGTGAAACCCAGCTGGGGGAAATGTTGGCTAAAACCTGACATCTACACATTGTGCTATGTAACCTAACATTCTGGCTTCTGAACATTGTCTGGCAGATGATAGTGTACTACGACTCCTAAATCCTTCTCATAAGGTGAGTTCACTACGATTCTTAAATCCTTCTCATAATCAATACATATTGTACTGATTATAAAAAGCACCTACATAGCAATTGTTTTTTTTTTTTTGCTAAAACAACTAATTATCAATTGGAAGTCTGAACACTGAGGGACTATTTTCAATTTTAATTAATTTAGCTCAATTTATTCCAATATTTTCTTTTCTTGTGGTCAGGAAACATTTGCATATTTAATATGTTTATTGTAAAATATAAAACACTGCTCAGTTAACATACAATAAAATATACACACATTATTTACTGTTTTACTGCTACTAATAATCTTAAATAGGACATACTTTAAATGTTAATCAGGAACAAAACACTTCAAACTAAGAAAAATTAAAACTGTTGCGGCAGAACAATACTCCTCAACTTTGATACCATTCAGTTTTAGAATATTATGAATATTATGTGATTCAGTAATTAAGAATAAATGCCTCATTCTTAAGACATATGCAGTATATGAATGTTAAGCAATTAACATTTTTCAGTACAGTGTAGGCAAAACAAACCACAGCAATTTGTTTTGTATAATAAAAGTAGCAGTCTACCAAATGCTTTCTTAGTAGTCAAAAACACATTGTACTGATCTTGATTACTGATACTTCAATCACATGCTTATCATTAGGCAATGTTAGGAAAGGTCAAACCCTTGTAATATACAATGAAAGGAAAATGTACTGTATATACAATGAAAAGAATTTTGGGGATAAAAAAATATGTTTTAAAGTTTATCAAAATGACTCATACATCCATTGCTTCTGACTAGGGACATCATAATACTGGACTTTTTGATTCAATGTCAATACCAGTGAAATTTCACAAAAATGGATACTTGTTCAGTACCAAAAATAGAAATCACATTCAAATGTCTTTTTATTAAAAGTGCCCCAGTTATTCAAGCTAACAATAATTTGCCTTTTTCTGCAAAATAATATAAAATTTATAAATATGAATAGCAACAGCAGCTTTAAAATATTGGTAAATCCATCAAATATTTACCAAGCATTTAGGTAACTAGTATTGGCATTCATAGATATCAAATTATAGTGTAGGACTAATGTGTGATAGACTTGGAAATCCATCCTGTGTAACAATAAATAGTGGGAACCAGTGTGTTTCTTTGTGCCAGTCCCAAGCCCGGATAAATGGGGAGGATTAGGTCAGGAAGGGCATCCGGTGTAAAATTTTGCCAAATCCACATGCAGACAGATGATCTGCTGTGGCAACCCCTAACAGGAGCAGCCGAAAGAAGAAGAAGAAGAATTTTATAACCTTGCACTCTCAAAGTATGTACTTTACAATTCCTTTTCTGAACTATGTAATGAGATAAAAGTGGCAATAACTAAAGGCTTTTTGTGTGTATTTTGACTTGTTTTTTAATATGCAGCATATTAATAAGCACATTTCTAGTAATCGCATACTGAAATTTTCCAGCCTCAAGCATTTCCAAATGTGACCTCTACTGTTTTTTATTTTTGACATGTGTAATTACGGTGCTGTAAAATCACAACTATAAGACATTTTTATATTTAGTTTTCATTCACATTTTTTCATATATTATTGTGTCCTCCAGAGTAATTTGAGTAATTACAGTCACCTATGAGTGGAGTGCTGACTTTCACTCAATACTGTTAATTCTGTAAAAAATCTAGTACCATTTTGTATTCATACTGTAAAAAATCTAGTACCATTTTGTATTCTGAATTTTGGTATCGACTTAGTACTGAAGCATTGGTTTTTATGACATCCATACTTCTGACCTACTCTGCACTGCAAGATAGCCACAACTGATATTTTATCTTTCTGTAAAATCAACCATTAATATTTCAGGTTCTTTATTGGTGGGAAATTTCTTTTCATTAAACTTTTAGTGCTGCATTACTTTTCCACTTAAAGTGCCTAATAAACCTAAATGTTTGATGATATGTTAGAGGAAAGAAATATTTTAAAAGCAGAAGATGAGAAAACAAACACTACAAATGAATGTCATTACACAGTACCTGAGCCACTGAAATTAAAAGCCTATTAATCTCTTCAAGGTGATACGATTCTGAGAAATCACTCCAGGTTTTTAGGTCCATATTACTGGCCACAGTGTCAAAACCATAATGATAAATGAGCAAATTATCATATAGTGTGGATGCTGTGTTTTTAGCTGGCAGCTGAAAATAATACCAGATGTGACATTTAAACAAATATTTGTAAAGTATTAGAGGAGATGATCCACAAAAGATTTGTATCATAATTTATCATAACTTGTGTATAATGACAGGTGCCTCTGGGCTGGAATTGGGGATTGACAGTTGCATATAGAATCACTTTGAGAAATAAAGACCCACACTTGTTTGCTTTGTCAATTTATTAAAATAGAAATTCATGGCAAACTACTTTTAGAAGTAGAAAGCCCAATGAGATAAGAATCTGAGCACTGTTTTCAAATAATTTTCTAAGTTGTAAAAGGAGATATTTGGAAAAAGTGCACTTTTTGTTCAGGAAACAGCATCACAATTTAATTTAATTTAATTTGTAAGGTCCTTCATTACTTTAAAGACATCACATGGAAAGAGATAATAACACTAAGTATACATAGTCTGTTGATTATTAGCATTCCAAATATTGTTCTAGATTAGGAAGAAAAATAGATAAAACATTTATAAGTCATAAAATCACAGCTGAAAAAAGAACAAATTTGGAAAGATCTTATTTTTTGGGGAAAAAAAAACTTGCAATATATTTATTTTGCCAGGGAAAAAATAGAAAACACCACTGGCTAGATGTACTGTATCAAACTTAAAATGCATAAAATATCTCTTAGAAATTGGATCATAATTTTCAGCAGAACATATATTAAATAAACAAACTTTCAGATGAAGCAAACAATTATTACAGCTTGCAAAGGCAAGATACACAATTTATTTCCAAGTCCTTTGAAATGCATAGTAAATAAAAAAGGCAGTTGTAACGCCTACCTGAATCATGTACAGTCAAGGAATGATTTATATGTATAAGAGCAAGGAAGCATTAAACGTAAATTAAAAGTGTTATAACCAGGTAAATTGTAGTGTCATAGTACAAGAAAGAGGGTCTGAGGAAGAAATCAAATTAGTTTATATTAATAAAGATAATGTTTGATCTGATTCAGAGCTGTACTAAACCATTACAGGACAGATCTTATCCAATAGTATTACAGACCTGTGCCTGGAGCTCTGGTTGTGTTTTGCGAATATGTTAGAAAGAGGTAAATTTTGAAAATAATTAAGTCACTTGAATGCACCTATTCTGATAGAGAAAAAGATGGTAGTTCCAGAATGTCTTAATTCAAGGACAGTTTATGTAATTAACAGAAGAAGCATAATCCATGAATTATTCTGAAAAGTCACTCAACATCTTAAAATGAGTCATTAGTACTTCACCCTGGATTTTAAAATAATCTACTGGCATATATTTACAATTCTGTTTACTCTTTGATAAGTTCATTTTTATTATTCATGGATTTTGTGAAGACTTAGGGTCATTACCAGGAAAAGAAAATCCGAACACATTTCTCCAGTTTTGATGTCACTACACTGGTTATCTGTGTCATTCAGAATTGACTTTAAAATTCTGCTTATGGTTTATAAAGCCTTAAATAATGTTGCCCCATCTTATATATCGGAATGTCTGACACCTTATATTCCAAATCGCAACCTCAGATCCTCAACCGAGTGTCTCCTTAGAATTCCAAGAGCAAAACTTAAAAGAAGTGGTGAGGTGGCCTTCTGCTGTTATGCACCTAAAATCTGGAATAGAATGCCAGTAGGAATTCGCCAGGCTAATACAGTGGAGCACAAGCCACCACCATCTACCCAAAGCACCATGATGTTCCAACAATGATGGATGGATTAAAAGCCAGAAGTCTGTATGACCATCACCATCAAGTGACTCTGTGGGAACCCTAACTACAAAGAGGACTATTTCATTTATGTTAGGTAGAATGCCTAGAGGGGACTGGGCAGTCTCGTGGCCTGGAACCCCTACAGATTTTATTTTTTTCTCCAGCTTTCTGGAGTTTTTTTTTTTTGTTTTTTTCTGTCCACCCTGGCCATCGGACCTTACTCCTTTTCTATGTTAACTAATGTTGTCTTATTTTAATTTTGTATTTTGTCTTTTATTTTTCTTTTCTTCATTATGTAAAGCACTTTGAGCTACATTTTGTATGAAAATGTGCTATATAACTAAATGTTGTTGTTGTTATTCTAGCAATATATGTAACACAGCCTTGCAGACCAGGTATGTGTGAGAATTGTTCATTTTCCTGAAATAGAAAATTTTGTTCTAACCAGATTCTGATACCTATCTGCAACACCGATAAAGTGTTACATTGCCTGAACTGCTGAACGTATCGTGCAATTTCAGTTAAGGAAGAAGCAACTTATCTTAGGGTATGAAGCCTGTCTCTATATTAAAGTGGGCTTGGAAAATTTATTAACAAGTGAATTAAAAATTTGGAATATGCAGTAAATGTGGCCTCAAGTAGCAGAAATTAATAATTGCTACTCAAAAGTGAACATACTCCTTGGTTTTAACAGTTATTACAGCCATCTTATCTTTGTGGCTCTAATTTTGCTGCAATATGAATACTTCGTTAGGCAGCATAACAACTAAAGCAAAAATTATATCTTAGAATGATCAGGAGCAGAATGAGTTTAAGACATCATAAGTAGATTTTTTGTATAGATAATGTCTTTACATTTCTCCTTCATATATGCAACAACTAGTAGTGAGTGAAAGAAGTTGTGTGCATGACTGCAAGTAGACAAATTACTTCATAAGACACAAAAAGATGTGAGAAAATCATGACTAAAAACTACATATAACAATGGTTCACAATGATGATGATAAAGTAACACATTAAAATGTAATAAAAAGAAACAACGGAATTCATGTCTGCCTTGTGCTTGAGGCAGGAGAATTTCTGCACATGATTACCTATTATTAAAAAAAAAGTCAAATCATACGCACATAGGCTTTTGTTATTGCCACTTTTATCTCATCATATGCAGTACATAGTTCAGAAATTTCTTAGCTGTCATACTGTATACAGTTCATGATCACAGAGGAATCCTTGTATGTATCAACAGATGCACATGGATAACTGTGGAAGGAAACGTCACACCGGCAATGCTAACCACAGCTGTAGCAAGTTAAAATCAAGGTAAGATTCAAACAAAGCATATGTTTGACTTGTGTACACCAGCAATAAAGTGAGCTGCTCCAGTTATTAATACCAAAATAAAATCAATTTAGAGTTTCAATGCTTGGAGGCACAAAGCACATCTCCTTATCAATGCCACATGTTCTGTGTTAACTGAAACATATAATCACTGACACATAAACAGAACCAAGTTAACAGGACTGGCAAAGCAGCATACTTCACTGCTAAGATATGAATATACAAATTTGTCTCATTCATTTGATTTTTGAAAGCAAACTATTATTCATGAATATAACCCCCTAAATGTGTTGAACAAATATATTTGAATGTATATGATTAAAAGGCTGCTGGTGATGTCAGTCCAGTTACTTTTCTAATTCTGAATTTGAGCACAGATTAAGTAATAGAAAAGTATGATCTCTACCTTAAATAGAAAATAGCACAACAACTGCTGTTTTACAAGCGTGCTGAAATAATGGATAAGTATAAAACTGACAAGATCGATTTCACACCCAAATTTTTGAAGTTTGGACAAATGTACAAAAAAGAGATTTGGACAATTAAAGCACCATGAGTTTGTGACATTCAAAAATGTAGTTAATTTGACTCCATTAAATATTACTTTTTAGTAAGTTTTCTAACCAGCCATTAATGCAAATATAGATCTTGTAATTTCTGATAAACCAGATTTTAAAAGTATGTGATTGGAAAAAAGTTATATCCTGAATTATCTTGGAATTCAATAAATTCAACAGTTCACATTTAATAATATTTGAATTTTTGTTTTTAGTATAGATTTTAAGCAGTATTTTCACTCACTGGAGAGAATATATATATATATATATATATATATATATATATATATATATATATATATATATATATATATATATATATATATAAGAATAAATTTAGAATCAAGTAGTCCATGATGATATCATCATGATAAATTGAGAAATTGTACGTGGTACAGTTCATATTGCTTCATTGTCAAATGATCTTTCCAAAACACAAGGAATTTGATAACAACAGCATTGCTCAGGCATGAAAAATATACAGAATAATTTTATTTTCAAAATGAATTTTTCACTACTGTGTGAAATGACAGGTTAAATATCTGACAAGTAAGCTGAAATGTTTTTCACTTGTGATCCATATCCTATTCAAGAATGTCCATAAAGTGTTTTAAGTAAAGGTTTTGTTGATCAGCACATTTCAATGTCAGGCTTTTGTATTATTTTATTCCAGTAAAATAAGTGCAAAGAAAGCTAGCAGCTGATCTTAGCTGTCATCAGACCACATGAGCACCCTGGAATTTAATTTCAGTGAGGAGTTTTGGAAAAGTTGCTGTTCATGTCTGTTGGGTTCAGTCTGTCAGACTACATTTAACATTATATCACTTATTAACAGAATACAATTCTGTAAAGGATCACCTGTACCTCATAAATCTACCTTGAACCCTGTAGATCAGTGAAGAACAACTTTGAAAGTTACCCAAAGCTCTTGCTACACCATGCACATTCTGAAGAACCATCAGAGTTTACCATTTATGCAAAGTCATCACTTTCGTATGCTTCAATATCACTAGAACCTGAATCTATAATGCAATCATTGGTCATTACTCCAGAACTGTCATTAGTACAACACGACAAATGTTTTATGTGCATGTACCTTCCATTTCAAAAGCCCGTATTCAGTCCTCCTGCTGCTGCAAATGATCTCCAACAGCCTTGCTCCGACACTACCTGCAGTACACTAGAGACAATATGTCTGCGACTAGCGGCGGATGAGTTATCTCAGGTATAACGGTAAATTGGATAAAGAGGATTGGATCTGGAATTTTTCTTTGAAAAACAAAGACCAATTATTTAATGAAATCATGTTACTTTTGGGGCCTCTGTAGCCTGTGAAAACCTGAGCTTTAGTCCAGATTAGCCTGTGCAGAAGTCTAGCCATAAGTTAATGTTCCTACAGCATAGGAGGGATAAAGGGACCTCAAGGAAGTGACAAGAGGCATCTATGTAATTAACTAATAAGTATTTTAAGCAAGTCAATGCTTTAATACCGCTACTGTCATTTTTTCTTTTGTTCATGTTAGTTTTTTGATTTTCTGTTTTGGTTTGTTTTGGGTGGTTAAATAATTAAGCACATAACTTCACTTCATGTGGGATGTTATGAATGAGTTTTAAGAAGAAAAAAGCACAGGAAAAAAACAGAACAGCACAGTGTTCATACCTGCAAGGTTAAAAGTGCTAGAAATTAAGCATGCAAAGTAAAATCAATGAACTGCTTGAATCTATTGGAAGCTACTGTAATTCACTGATTTGTAATATAAGCAATCCTTGCTCCAAATCTGTTACCCGTTTCTGAGTGTCAATCAGTTGCCTCCATTCCTTTATCAAAATATATATATATATATATATATATATATAATATATATATGTATCTATATATATATATATATATATTATATATATACAGTATTATATATACATATATATATACAGTATATATATATACTATATATATAATATATATATATATATATATTATATATATATCAAATATATATATATACTGTATATATAGTATATATACTGTATATAATACTATATATATATATATATATATATATATATATATATAGTACAAGAAGAAGTAAACTGTATGCAGGTACACACACCATTATTCTGCTTTTAAAATTTGAAGAAAAAGAAGCATGATACCAGAAGCCATTTCAGCTTATCCATGGGGAAGGGTTACTATGGTTTAATTCACACTGTAATTTATTTAGAATAAAAGGTGCTGAGAAGTAAAACATTAAACTAGTTGGTTTTAGGAATATTTCTAGAACTCAACAGCACCATGTAAGTAGGTTATTAGCTTTTACTGTCATTGAGGTTTTTACTAATTATAATAAACAAACAAGTAACTAAATAATTTTATATGCTTTACTTTTATATCAGTATGAGATAATGATAAAAGAATAAAAATGATTGCCTCAGGATATGTATGTATTTCATAATTCTTGCATAATTACAAAACATTTTTCTGAACAGTCAGCAACAAAAAAAGAAGCACACTGATATATTTGCTATCAATTCTTCATGAAACCTCTCCCAAAGATAACCAAAAACATCTTACAAATATTCCTTCAATGATATGGGTGGTGTAGGACAATGTATATCTAATTTACATCAGTATGAATTGTTATATCTCAATATTAAAGAAAAACAAGATAGCCTTCTCAAAAAATTACTGATAAACATCCTAATCATTTAAGCCTTCCAAAGTTTTGCCATAATATAACTAAAAATATTTTAGCTTACTGCATTATAACCTCTTTTTTCTTGTCAGAGTGTATAGTTGAAGCAATACGTGCAATATAGGAACAAGCCTGGGATGGAACATCTGTTCACTGCTACTAAGAGACGCATATCTTTATTGTATGAATAAAATCTAACATCCCACAGATCTTACTATTTTTGGATGCAGAAAAAGCATTTGGCATGGTTAAATTGGACTACCTATTCACCACATTGCACAAATTTGGATTTGGCCCAAACATATGTAAATGTATCAAATTACTCTATACTATGCATTATTTTGGACTATTTCAAACTAGAACGGGGTACTCAACAAGGATGTTCCCTATCACCATTGCTTTTTGCAATCAGCATTGAGCCATTGGCTGTTTACTTTTGAAATGCATCAGAGATAAAGGGGATTCTCAGAGAAGGACTTGAGCAGAAAATATCAATATATGCAGATGATATAGGTACTGTATACATCTGACCTACAAAATTCTGGGCGGAGTGGTGGCTGTGAGGCTAGAGATCTGCACTGGCAATCGGAAGGTTGCCGGTTGGAATCCCGTCAATGCCAATAGGGACTCTGCTCTGTTGGGCCCTTAAGCAAAGCCCTTAACCTGCAATTGCTGAGCGCTTTGAGTAGTGAGAAAAGCGCTATATAAATGCAAAAAATTATTATTATTATTATTAAAAGCACTAGCAGACTTTCAAAAGATACCTGGACCCAAAATTAATTTGAATAAAAGTGTGCTTTTTCCAGTGAACTTCTGACCTCACATGACAACCATTCCTTTCCACCCTCTCAAACATACACAATATTTAATGCTTGGAAGTGTATGGGATTAAAACATTTACAGACTTGTACATTGATAATGTTTTTGCATCCTACAAACAATTAATCTTCATATATGTCTTCTCAAGACAATTTTTCCTCTAATTTCAAGCTAGAAACTTTGCTAAATAAAACCTGCCCAATTTTCTTCACCTTAGACCTATTTCTATTCCAGAAGAAATACTGATCAGTCTTGGAGACTCACAATTTATAAAATCATTTTAAAGTCCCTTCCTTCCAAAGATCCCAGGGCACAATGACGAAAGGATCTTTCACTTAATATTTCAGAAAAGGAGTGGAAGGCAGCCCTGTACAGAATACACTCTAGCTCAGTTTGCACAACGCAGTCAATTATTTGACTTAAAATCTTCTATCGAGCATATTTATCTTGATTAAAACTATCGAAAATGTTTCCAGGGCAAGATTCAACCTGTGAATGTTGCAATCTAACTCCAGCCTCACTGGGCCACATGTTTTGGGCCTGCACCAAATTAAAATTGTTTTGGATGAAAAACTTTGAATGCCTATCAGATAGCCTTGGTGTCACAATCACTACTAATCCATTAACAGCTGTCTTTGGTGTACTCCCAGATGGACTTAAAGTAGAGAAGGACAAACAAACCGTAATTGCCCTTACCTCACTACTAGCATGTAAAATTTGTCTTGTTCAACTGGAAGAATTCCAACCCACCACTTTTAAATCAGTGGATATCTGATGTCCTTTACTATTTGAAATTGGAAAAAATCAAATTCTCACTCAGAGGATCTGTTCAAAACATTTTAAAAAATTAGGATCTAATCAGTAACATTTTAGAATAAGCTTCCATATCAGGGAAAAGGATTTTCTTACTTTCTTGTGGCTTCAAAGATTTGCTTTGTTGGATGGCTCTCCTCTCTTTCTTTTGGGTGGGGTTTGAATTTTTGTTTTGTCAAGTTTGATTGTATGCATTGTTGTTTTAATTAAAATTAATACAAAAATGAATAAATGTAAAATATTAATATTTTTAGATCTACAGAAACAGATATAACAATCAGCAATAATTGATAAGACAGTGAATAGCTAGTTCTTCTCCAAAGACTCAGGGACCTAGTTACAAATGCCTGTCTGAGTGGAGTTTGTACAAGCTCTTTGTGTCCAGGTAGTTAGGGTTTCCTTGAATGATATTTACTAGATTGGTTGGAGATTATACATTTTCCATTTATGTATATATTTGTCTTGCAGTTAATTGGTATATACTCTACAATTAAGCTAAGTCTTTACCCTGTAATGCTGGAGGGTCTCAATGGCTCAAGTCCAAACAATCTTTCATTTTTCTTTTGACACAGTTGACAATACTTGCAAAATGTGTTATTTAATTTGAATTATATTTTCATTCTGCACTGTCTGGAATTACAATGTTATTATTCCTTATTGCTACTTTTGATTAAAGCAGCTTTTTTGATAATGGCTTATAGGTGCAAATTATACAAAAATATATATTGCAAATCACCTCTTTCTTTTTGTAAACATATAATCAGCTTAATTTTTAAGCCCACATAGCCCTTCCCACCTCAAAGGTTTGTTTCACACTTTTTATTATGTTTATATATTTGTACCAATGCATGTTTGGTATGTCTCTTGTATTATTACTGTGGTTGCAGACCCATACAATGCATCACTGATTCAGTTTCACATGGCAGCTGACAGGTATCATTTTGTATTCTGAGCAATTTACAAGTGGCTTTAAAGCCTAGAGAGCAGATTGGTTGGATTTAGGGGCTTAAGTAATTATTCATGTCTAGTAAAATAGTAATCATCATATTACTATGACACATAAGAGAAAGCAAAAATGGCTTATTTCAGTATGACCTAACTACTTTCTTCAAACTTAAAGTAGTTTTTTACTATCTAGATTATGCCTCAACCTTGTAATATCATGTTAGCTGGTGGTTGAGCCTGCTAGGTTCCTGCCACAGGCATACTTTGTGTGAAATCTAATTTTATTAGATGACAGAGGATTAATGTTATATGTTTCAAATGTTCACTTGTAATCTGTTATAGGACTGTATGAGTGTGATTAACATATACCATTTCTATGGTTAAGTGTCACTAATATATTTCTATGAGAATTTTGCAATAAATAATGAATGTCCTTATACGTCAGTAGAAATAATTCACATATTTGGTATAAAGTTTTTGAGCATATTTTCACTAAACAGTGGAAGTCTACACCCCTGCATACTGTAATCTATTACCAAAAACCTTGTGACATAAGAATACAGTATGAATAATGATGTACAAGACAATGACAGAAGAGTACAAGCCTTGTGGATGAGGAGGTTTCTCACCTGCTTTGTTGATCTCAATGATCTCTTCTTGAGCCAAAGGACAGTCACCCCCTAATCCTCCCTGCAAACCAGAGTTGATGGCCCTCTGAGGAGAGGCGATTGCATCAGGCTTACAGTAGTTTGGGGATCCTGGCTGGGGGGGACGAGGGATGTGCTTATTCTTCTTCTTGGGCAACTTTTGCTTGGCCATTGCCAAACTGTAGTACATCCCAAAGTTATTCACAATGACGGGCACTGGCATAGCAATGGTCAGCACCCCAGCCAAGGCACATAAAGCCCCGACCAGCATGCCAGACCAAGTAACAGGGTACATGTCTCCATAGCCCAATGTGGTCATAGTGACCACTGCCCACCAAAATCCAATAGGGATGTTTTTGAAATTAGTGTGATTACTGGCTGTAGGATCACTTGGATCAGCCCCGATTCTCTCAGCATAGTATATCATTGTGGCAAAGATAAGAACCCCCAGAGCTAAGAAAATGATGAGAAGAAGGAATTCATTCGTGCTGGCTTTCAGTGTATGACCCAGTACACGCAGTCCCACAAAATGGCGTGTCAACTTAAAAATTCTCAAAATCCGAACAAAACGGACCACTCGAAGGAAACCTAGGACATCTTTGGCTGCCTTGGAAGACAGGCCACTTAGCCCTACTTCCAGATAGAAGGGTAGAATGGCCACAAAGTCAATAATGTTGAGCGAGCTCTTAATGAAATCCACCTTGTCTGGACAGAAGGTGATCCGCATCAGAAACTCAATGGTAAACCATATTACGCACACGCCCTCTACATAGGTGAGCCAGGAGTCTGTGACCACTTCGATGACTACCTCCTGTCGTGTCACGTTGTCTGCACTCCAGTTCTCAGTCTTGTTGATGATGGTGTTGAAGGCTTCATGTGTCTCCAAGCAGAAAGTGGTGATGGAGATAAGGATGAAGAATAGAGAACCAAATGCAACATACTGATGGTAAAAGATAGGAAAAGGGAGAGGGGTGGGGTTAGAAAATGAAACGGGAAAAGAAATAAAGATGGAAGACAGAAAAAAAGTGAAAAAGACAGTAGTTAGAAAACAGGTTCACCACAACAGCAAAACTCAGAAACTGTTTGATTGCCACACTAATTGTCACATGACGTCATGCAATCCAAAGAAGCATAGTGTCTGAAAAAATGGAGGTTGCAGAGTAGTATTTTAGCAGTATACAGTACAGACATATGACAACAAGTTTGTGAAAGTGTGACAAAACATGAGTTTAGAGAGAGAGAAAACAAAAATATTCAAACTTTATAAACTTAAGGAACAAAAATTGCAAATTACAAATAAGTTAGTTTCATTAAAATGCATTTTTTATTGAAGAAAAAATGCATTTTATGTTTCAACACTAAAAAAACAGTGCTAAAACAGGAACAGTATTTTATAGCATTTAAATATGAGCAAAGCTGTTATCATATAGACTACCTATGCCTTTTCCAACTAAATGAGCTGCATAGAGATACAAGTTCAGCTAGATCAGGGGTGGGCAATGTTGGTCCTGGAGACCTGCAGTGGCTGCAGGTTTTTGTTCCAACCCAGTTTCTTAATGAGAAGTCAGTTATTGCTGATGAAGCACTTATTGTTTAAGTGACATTTTGATGCTTCATTTTAGTGGTCTTGCGTGTTAAGGTTCCCCACCCTTAACTTCTTATTTCAATCTTAAACAGCTGCATTCAGTGTTTTAATGGCTCCTTATTAGCAACAAGATGTAAATGACAAAGCAGCCAGCAGTTCTCCGTCTAGTTTATTTCCATTTATATCTGTGTGTGTTCATCATGCACTGTTTGATTTAATAAAAAACTTAGTAGAAAATTGTGACAGACTGAAAATTATACATTTTAGGCTTCAAATCATGATAGCCTTGGAAAGGAAAAAAATCTATACTATAAGAACCTTACATTGCAGACTAACAAGCCATAAAATTAAACAGGGTCTGAGACTGGCAAGGATTGATTTCTAATTAAGCAATTGGGATGGAATGAAAAACCTGTAGCCAATGCGACTCTCCAGCACCGACATTGCCCAACCTTGAGCTAGATCAAAGTACTTTTAAATTGCTAAATGTAATAAAGTATTGCTGGTTGAGGCATTGTGTGTCAACTACGTGGACAATATCGTCATAATAATTGGCTTCTGTGTTTAATTAGAAACCAGTTCTGCTTAATGTGAGTGACAATATGTGCTTTTGAAAAGAGCAATATGAAAGAGAAACTATACATGCAGTTTTATATTGTCATTTGAGATGGTATTCTAGTAAAAATCTTTGCTACAGGCAAGAAGAGCTACACTAAAACAAAACGAAATGGAGTGTAGCCTTCACCTAAAGCAAATTTTCTTTCTATTTTAATCAGTATTTATAATAAAAATCTACAACTATATATTTTTCATTTCTCATAAAGTCTACTGCTGTCTATGGAGAGCAGTACTCCGAATTTAGCTGGCCAGACATTTTCTGCATTGCGTGGAAACATTTGATATTCCATTGTGTGTTACAGAGCATCTAAGCAGTAAAAAAAATGTTTAAAGATTCAGAAGCAACTGTGAGACATATACAGTGATTCAATCATTCTACTCATATACAGTACTATAGCAGTACAAGCGTCCCATCAAGGTATTTGAAACTTCAGCATACTAATAATTGGTATTACATTTAATTAAATTTACTAGCACTCTTTACTGTCTTCTACCATCAGTGAAGCATGCTAAAAAAGAAGAAAAATTCCTAATCCTTTATTATAATCCTTAATAGCAATTGTGTGCCTAACTGGTATCAGTACACTGATTCCTCCTTTAACTTCAGTTAGATGTTAGACTTTTACTTAATTTGGGTTTCCTTTCTATTTGTGGGGTTTTCTCTTTCTGCAAATTGTATCTATAGTCTTACGTCCACCGACATAGTAGCTTCATGCCCATGACACAAGAAGATTTCAAGCTAAATCCGGGTTTATCTTGAATACTGCAATATAGTTAATGTGGTTTTAAATTGTTGATGGCCAACCTGTTTTGCTGTTATGTAAGAAAAGTTTACAGCAGCAAAACTTCGCAAATATGTGTTATGATCCACAGACTTTAGCAGTAGAGTCTACAGTGCTACTTATGTTAAGCTGCTCACAATGTTTTTGATGCTGCTTTCATGTTTTCTAAATTCATCTCTAGCGTTCTTGTTCTTTCTAAGAAATTATTTGGATTATGGAGTATTTCATTTTAACAGCTAGCATGTTACAGCCTTAGGAACAGGTTTGGCCTTTTCCACAGAATACTTTAGCTTAAAACTTATATATTTTTAAACTTAACTGCACCACCTGCCTGAAAGTGCCTGGATTACAACAGAATAAAAGATTTGTCTTGTCCTCATAACTACTCGTGCACCGCTTTCTTCACATCATCATGTGTGAATGATGACCAAATGATGACCACCCAGATGTTTTTTAGCGGTTCAAAAAGATGGAAATCACATGGTGCCAAATCTCGTGAATAAGGAGGATGTGGCAATACCTCAAAGTTTAGTTTCTCCAGACAAGCCTTGGTGTTCTTAGCAGTATGTGGCCAGGCATTGTCAAGGACTCCTTGAGACAGCAGTCCCAGCTGCTTGGATCGAATAGCAAGCTTCACATTGGTCTCCAGCAAGTCACAGTAACTTGCACTAGTGACTGTAGTACCCCTTGGCATGTAATGTTCGACAATAACTCAGGTGCACGAGTGGTTAATTATTATTATTATTAGTTATTATTTATATTTTATTCTTGAACATTTATTGTAATGTTGTTACATGTTCATCTTTTGATTTTATGTCATTATTTAAGAATGTATTTAATTTATTTGATGTTGTCTTTATTTTGGGTTGCATTTTATATTTTTAAAATAAGTTATTTTATTTCATTTGAAGTTGATAGGTGTTCTGCACTTTTATATGTTGAACATTTTTTAGCAAAAAGCAATTAAAGTGTTTAACATGTTAACAGTAAATGCATGGCCTACAGGTTTATTTGGTTACTTTTCAACACACCACATTCAATATAGAATTTATCACTGTACTGTACTCAAAGTACTGCATCTCTTTGAATAGGGATTTTCATCCCAGCCGTCAGGCCCCCCAAGACAGTCCAACTTTTTGCTTTATTTTAACTCCCCTCTACAACAGAGCCAAGCAATCAGTAATACTGAACACATGGTTCAGGTGTGCTGAGAGTTAGAATAAAACAAAAAGCTGAACTGTCTAGGGGAACCTGAGGGCTGGGTTAGGAAACTTTCACTTTAGGAAACCTGAATTTTATTAAAGTGCACAAATAGCACGACACCACTTTGGTGAGTTTAATGCCTTTTAAGATTAAAAACCACATAAGGGTGAAAATATGCCAGGCTGACATTGGTATAACGTAAGCAACCGCAACAACGAATAAAAGTGATAATGGGTGTGTTAAATTTATAGTAGGTGTGCGAATGATCAAGCATTGACAACAGTTGTTTTGGCAGCACCAAGGCAGTGGGGGTGTGTGTGGCCCAAATATTGTTCTGCTTAGGGCCCCATAAAGGCTTGGGACACCCCTGGATGACTGGTTCAATGTGGTGAAGCAAAATGCCAACATACAAATGCACTCGTGGTGCTTTTATTTTCAAGAGTCACATATTCCCCAACGTAATGACACAATACATTTTAAAAGTCTCACATGCCATCTTCTGTGCTGTCTTTTTTTTTTTTTTGCACCTCCACAGCAGCATCAGAATGTATGCCAGCATATTTGAGCCACAAAGAAAAAAATTAAGAATACAGTGAAAAAATTTCGGCTTTAATCTCAAAACGTCCATTTTAAGCTTGTAGTTTATTTTATCACTAAAGCAGACTGTCGTAAAAGTCATCTTAAAACCATCCCAGTTGTTAATCCCTAAGTGCTTCTGGCAACCCAGTGAAGCGGCAAGCAGCAATCGCCACACAGAACACATTAAATTTATGATACAACAGCTATCTGCACATTTAGAATCCTTAGATTTATACTTGATATCACTTTCATGATGAAATGCATTAAAGTATGTATGTTACATTTTACAGATGAGTCGTTAACATTAATTTAAATAATGAATCCTGTTAATAATTACACATGTGAGGAGGCACGGTGGAAAAGCGGTAGCGCTGCTGCTTCGCAGGGAGTCACATCCCTGGTGTTCCCTGCCTGGAATTTGCATGTTTTCCTGGTGGGTTTCCACATTGTGCTCCAGTCTCCTTCCAAGGACATGCAGGTTTGGGGATTTGGTGACGCTAAAACAACACTAGTGTTATGTGCGTGCTTGTGTTCACCTTGCTATGAGCTGATGCCACGTCCAGGGATTGCTTCTGTCTTGTGCCTGATGCTTGCTGGAATGGGCGCATCCATGAATTAATGGATGTAATTTTTAAACATCATTTTTAGAGATATTGTGGCAAGGTGTCCTTGGAATTTAATGGATGTTTCAGGTAATTCACAACACTGTGATGATATCCCGCACTGCCGCCTTGTGCAATCTCTACAAAATTGGTACGTGCGGAAGTTTGCCGGAACCAAAGGTGGAGTTGTTAAAATAAAAACTTAAAATACTTAGATCTTAATGCGCAGTGAAGTTGCACAAGTGACGAAAGAGAGCAAGCGAGTGACAGAGAGTTGTCAATAAGTGAGATCGAGAGGATGTTTGAAAGGTAAAAAATGATGCTTAAGTTATGAGATGTTGAGGGAAAAATGTTGCAAGTGATTAGAATGCCTTGAAGGAATGCTCCATGTGTTTGAAAATGCTGTTCTATGACTAAAAAATGGTGTGTGAATGGAACTTCTTTGTCTGAAATGTATTGGTATTAAATTGAGTGTTCACAGTGTCTGCTAAAAATATATTGTGAACACAAATTTAAAACAAATATTAATTTCCAGAGCTCTGTGTAAATATGAGTTAAAATGTGAGTTTTGAAAATCTTATATAATACGCTATGGGTGCTGTTTTCATCTCTACCACCTTCGCCATCACTTCCTCTACCTCTTCATATCTTAAATCATTCTTGAGGCAGATTGAACACTTAAGTGCCAGCTTAAGTGAAAAATTAAGAAAAACGTACTAATTGCAACACAAACACTGACTTAATCAGTTTTAATGCGAAAAGATGCAGATGAAAGAAGAGAAGAAGCAGGCCGCTAGGGTGGAGAAAAGAAGAGCAGCTCATGAAACAGCAAGCGTATCAACCTTTGAGCAAACGAATGCTAAACGTACGGAGAAAGAGTCTGAAAACTATAAGTCAAGTGTATTCACTGCACGTTATCGTGCAGTGCGCCGTTACTGGTATGCAATATTTGATAAATTGAAAACGTCTCCACTTTGCTTATAAAAATGTTTATATGTATAAAATATCTTTTCTTCAGACCCTGATCAAGTCTTGGAGGAAAATGTTCTTTGATAATTATAAAATATAAGGAGACAATCACTGTCAAGAATAAAATGTTGCTGGTATGTGTTTGTGTGTCAGTTGACTTACTAAATAGGTTATTGAAGTAAGGATGATATGGTGGCGCTGTGGTTGGCACTGTTGCCCAGCAACAGGAAATGAGGGTTCAAACTTGCATATTCTCTGTGTGGAGTAAAATAAATGTAAGCAATGACAGGAAAAGAGTGTGTAAATGCTTAATAAATATCAGATGCTAAATAATAATAATAATAATAAAACTTGAGTAAGTTTAAATGTGTTAAAGGCAGTTTAAGTGACTTTTGAATGTGTTTTACAATATGTGAAAGATCCTTGTGACTGAAGTATATATGAAGGAATTTAAGTTAGTTTGAGTATTGACCATACTCAAATGAAAGAAAGTTCTTTTAGTAATTTAAAATTTAAGTAAAAAAAAGAAGACATATTCTCTAGGATAGCAAGAAAGCGGATGATGAGCACTGGCTTCCAGTCTAGGTAGCATTCTATACTAAGATATGCTGTGCAAAAGGTGGAGTTAACTAACAAAAAGGTAGACTGTGCTTCTTCTACAGATCAGCATTCTGGAGAAGCTGCAAGAAGCATCTCAGGATGATATCAACGAAAAAGCATGCATAAACAACTAGCCTTAACAGGAGGTTATGGGTAAAAGAAATCAATAGTATTACGCATAGCTAAATTTTATATATATATTTCAAAATATTATCTGTAAAGCACTGTATGCAGTGGTATGAAGCACTAACTACCATCATAGCATTTTTAAATAAAAAAATAGATTTTGAATTATAAGGCATTTGATACAGTGTGAGATGTTGATTTCTTTTCCCATCACTCCTTGTTCACAAGTAATTTGAAAAATTTAAATGTGAAGAACAGTGTTGATGTTTAATGACTACAGTACATAGCAGATAATAGGGGTTAGCTTTATTTTCTATAATTTGATGCTCTAATGAAACATTCCAGACACTTGATAAACTCTGAAGCTATACGTAGAAATGTATGTGTCAATTTAATTGGTAAAATATTATCTTAAAGAAAAGTAGCTGGGATATGAATATAGAAACCGTTTAGCTTTAAGATTATACATGTTGAGATAATAATAGATGTATTTTTGGAAGATAATTGTAGCTTTTGAAAAAACCCTGTTAGCCTTAGATGAAGTGAAAAATTAATTTCTTTTCTAAATAATTTAAATTCCAAGACTGTACATATTTGAACAATATTCTGTAATTAGAGCAATTGGGAAAGGGAAAGTGGAGCTGAACTGTTTAGTTTATTGTGATCTCATTTCTAACGATAATTAGGAATTTATCAGTCCAGAGTGTGGAATCTACTTGCTGTACTGACTGAGAGATGCTCTCTGGAGGACACTGATATTATGTTATCATCCATTACACTATGAACAGGGGGAACAAAAAGTACCTACCCAGATTCTAGCTCAATGGTGAAGGTTGAAGTCATTTCCAAATTTTCCTAATTTCTACAGGAACCTCCACTAAACATGGTTTTTTAACTAATAACCTCCAACCATTCTACTTTCTCTTTTGATTTGGTTTGTTTGGCACTTCTGCATATATGTGCTCTCTGTAGAAGAGTTATAACATTTGGCTTTTATGAACTTGTAATATTAATGGAATTGGTTTCAGGGTTCTTACTGACTGATATCCTCCTGCTCCACATTTCCTCTAAAGGGGGGTAGGTTGATATTTTTATTTTGCAAAGGTATTTGTATAACAGAAAAGTTTAAGTACCAATAGTTAGAATATTTTGAGACAATTGAATGCTTTTCCTTTGGTGTATGTATATTAAGACTGACTTTATTTTATATTGTGATGATTTACTTTTTATGATGAATATGCTTTTAATTGAGTTGGAGACCACAACAATGGCCAAACTAGATATAACTTTACAGGAATTTTTTGAGTAGAAACGTGTGCATTGTGCTTATTATCGGCTGTAAAAGTCATTTTTGACCATTAAAAACCAATTGCATAAGAGACAGAGACTAGATAAAATGACTGCCTGTTTAACCACTAGCATTTTTGATAAGGGGTTCCCCCAATGAAACAGGCCTAACATCTCATGAGACACTATTTTTGGGATCTATAAGTAACTTTTAAAAATTTATAAATGAAGTATTGCAATGCTGAATAATTTGGAACAACACTTTTAAGTCTTTACACTTGCAGGTAAAAGCTATTTTTCCTAGTATGTTGTTTATGACAGCACTTGATTTTGAACCTGGAGAATGAGCTGTATTAAAGGTCTGCAGACAAATGAATCATCCAACTCCCAAGGAGAAACAAGCCATACCAGAGAGGGGATCAAACCGTGGACAAAGCCATCAACCAATTGACTACTGGACAATGTATTTAAATTCCAGTCCAAGAGATCACAGGTTCATGCTGCTAACAAATCAACTGTGCAGGTGACCATTGATACTGAAAGACCACTGTGCGTACAGAATCGTAGAGGGCAGTCTGCATGGCATCCAGACCACAGCCTCATTCATTAGATCAAGAGCTCCAGGATATTGATATCTTTTGCTTTTGGGTATTGGAACCCAAGACCCGATTCAGACTTTTACTGTGCAGGGTTCTATGTGCTTTGCCAGAGCCCACTTTAACTGTCCTTGATTTGCCTCACAATTTTTTTTTTTGCCATCCACTTTTTTGCAATTTTGTGGCAGTTGTTGACCAAGTATTTGAATTCTTCTTGGCCTAGGAGTCGGAACTACAACCTAATCTCAATTTTTCCGCAACAACATCTTCGAGGAAAATTCATGATGTTAACTATGGAGCTACGGAAGGTATAGGAGAAAAAGTTAATTATCTACAAGCACAGCAAGGCAAATGAACACTTTTTCATAAGCAACATTTACTTATTGAATATTTGTAATTGTTTTATTAATGGAAGTACTGCACAGTTACTATGAATTTGAATAATTTTAGGTTTAACCTGTGTAGCAATTAGACAAGTTTAAAAAATGTGATTGGCATAACTTGGTCAGCACTTTGAGAAATCTGTAAGAGTAAATATTTTTTGATCGATGTTTTTAATAAGTTTATTGATACTTTGGTGGAAAAAAATACTTTTAATGTTTGTATGTATTTTGGACTGTTAATCAGGATTTAACACATGATTATTAGCACTTATAGCATTACCCGTTAAAATTCAGTCCAATTGTAAGCTTTCTTGGTTATTGATTGTATACTATACAGTTAACCTAAGAAGACAGGTGAAGATATAGTTTAAACTAAAAGACTTGAAATAAACAAAATGTACCATTTGTTTAATTATTGTTTTTCATGAAGAATGTACATTTTATTGTGTAGTAGTAAATGATACAGAAAGATGGAACAAATGTGAATATTAATGTATTAGGTATTTTGCATTAGGATTAAATGCAACATTAGGACACACATTGTATATTGGGTGTTAAACATGATAGATACAGGGTATAGTACAAACCTTTAAGTTTGTAGAACATGGTACAAGGGAAATTAAGTTTGTGGGATAGTGCAAATAGTGATTTTAGGAACTGGGGTAATTAGGGCCATATAGACAAAAATAGTTGGTGGCAATACAGGACAAAAGAGTTTATGGCTTCATGGGCCTAAGTAATATAGAAGATAGTAAAACAAAGTAATAATTCAGCACAACAGAGATGGGAGTGTCTTATGCGTGGAGTAAGGAGTGTGCAGTTTGTGAAATTGTAAAGCCCAGATATCAAGGATCCCAGCTGGTGGCAGAAGACTTTAACATCAATAAGAAGCTTGGGTACAACCCTTGCAATTTTAATGTGACCTTGACATGAGCCAGTGGCTTGCATTAATGACAATAGTGCTGACATCTTCTGAAGGGAGGATTGACACCTACTTTCAAAAAGATAGCTGTTTTTATATAGCAAAGATGATCATCTAATTTAAGGCCACAGCACGATGAAAATTGGGGAAACTTTGTGGATGAGAGCACAATGGATGTGAGCATGGTTGTTGTGTGCATGAGGACTCTGTCTCTGGTTATTGATGTATACATCATTGGTAACATAAACTAGACAACTTTTGAAGTTTTCAGGTAAATACTTGTGCTGTCGGTGTTGCCACCAACAATAATGAATGATCTGACCATTTATGAAAAATATAGGACTAGGTACACTTTTGTGAATTAAGATAGCTAATGTTTTTTGGATAAGAAGGAAATCAAATAATTGTTGACAACGTTTTATCATCATACTTAAAAGTTAAAAGGTTATGGGACACAAGTCTGAGATTTTTAGGGGAAAGCATGTAATGCCAGTATACTCTGAGGAAAATGGACTTTGATACATGTTATTGTTTGACTTGATTTTCAATCTTTTTTGAATCTTTTGATTTTATTAGCTATTATTGATTTATCTGATTTATCTTTATTAACTATTACTGATTTATGCGATTTATCTTATGTATTCTGCAGTGGGCTAGCACCCTGCCCGAGGTTTATTTCCTGCCTTGCGCCCTGTGTTGGCTGGGATTGGCTCCAGCAGACCCCCGTGACCCTGTAGTTAGGATATAGCGGGTTGGATAATGGATGGATGGATGGATCTTATGTATTAATGATTTCCACGGATTTCTATCATTTCCCCAAATTCAGCTAGCTAGGAATGTTTTACTTCTTTTTAGACCCAAAGGGGGAACATATTTAGTATACACACATTTTATACAGATTGGGAATCAAGTTACAGTTGGAAGCTGGTCCTGGGACTTTAAGAAGTCTCAAAGAGGGGAATATGGATGAATAATTTTAGGGTTAACATAGCTTTCATCTTAAAGAAATAGCATAAAGGGTTAAAAAATGTCAGAAACCTTTGTAGGCATATCAGGAAACCAGATAATGGTCAAGTGAACAACAAAATGTATTGAAAAATGACTAATCACCAGATGTCCTGTAAAGAACCAGAATGGACAGTTGTTATATTCACAGAGATTTTAAGTGTGGTGGCTCAACTCAAAGCTATAAGAAGAACCAGAATATAACATAATAAGACTTTTACTTTATATAAGTCATTTGGGTGTAAATCAATGAACCAACCAGCATAAATGTTTGCATTGATTGACACTGTATGTAAATTCAGTAGTTTATAAAATGAACCTCTATTCTTTGTTTCTCTGATCATTCTGACCATGCTGTAACAGACTGCTTTTGAAGAATGCTCACTTTAAGGCATTTTGCCGAGGAGTAATTAAAATATACAACGAACAGCTTTTCTCCTGCCTGATAACTGATTTGTCTTCTTACAGGATGTTTCTTTCTTTAATAAGATGTTATTGTATATAAGGATGCTACCCTTAAAAGAATTAAGGGTATCTATGTTTCATAAGATCATATGGATTTATTTATTTTTGTTACTTATTTATTAATATTGTGAGATTTCTGGACTCTTTTAGGACCCATCCTCCAAATGGCACTGCATGCCGAAGCATGACTGCCATGTCTGTGGAGGACTGCTTGTTTGTCACTGAGGCAACTGCAAGCTCGCAAGCGCAGCAGCATAGTGCCACGGAAACGACTGCAAACCGATTGCGGTTGCACTATAAGCTCCTGTCGCCAATGGGTGATACAAGGAACATTATAAATGCAGGGAACTGTATAATTTGCCCACTGACCTGGCCCCAACTATGCCTGTTTGCTGTGTCTGTGTATAGGATGGTGGTAGCTCTTGCTGCAATAAATAACCCTGCTGTTCCTGTTTCAAGCTAAATAAAGCTGGTTTTTCTAAAGTACTGAGACTCAGCCTTGTGTTTTGGGGTGCAAGACAGTGACTCACGCATCACAATATGCTTACCTAATTTTATTTGTTTTTTCTTTTCTTGTATCTTTCTCTTTGACATCTTGGAAAGCACTTTGAGGTACATTCTTTGTATGAGAATGTGCTATATAAATAAATGTTAGTATTGTTGTTACTTACCTCTACTAAATAAACAAATTCATCTTGAAAACTGTGGTGCAGTGGGTAGCGCTTCTGAATCACAAATCTAACATCCTGTATTTTAATACTGTGATCAGCTTTTGTCCATGTGGGGTCTACAAATTATTTCCATGTCTGTGTAGTGTTCATCTGGGTACTATGATTATCCTTATTATAATGAAGGATATGCTGGTTATGATGATTGTCTTTTTCAAACTGGTTGAGTAGGGTTGTGTGTGTGGACCTTGTGGTGGACTGGTGCTCTGGATATTATTGGAGCTGTTTTTTTGCCATGTAATTAGTACTGCCAGGGCAAGCTACAGCCCCCAAAGACCCTGAACTAGTATGAGAATGTTATGATATGTTATCACAAAATTATATCCTTGAAAATTAAAAATTCCAAGATTAAGTCCTTTTGGCTTTTTACTAAGAAAATATCGGTACAGCAAACTCCAGTTTCAGACTTAAAAATGTTTAAACATGTATTCCTACATCATAGTGACAATAGACAACACTACTTCATTAACTTTTTTCTACTAGTTCCACTAGTTTTTTTACAAGGGAGATTCTTGGATTCATTTTATACAGTATATTCAGTAAAAATGCTATACTTGCAATACATATACATGTTTGTTTCCCTTTATGCTATATCCATAACAAAACATGTATACTGCAGCTTGAGAATAAAACCAAATATTTTTCACATTTAACCATGTACAGTAATCATGTGTTGGTTGATGCATCTGAATATTTTTTTTTTGCTTCTGTGTCTACATACTTTATATACCTGTTGGCCAACTTGTTTAGTGCTCAGACTAGTACTGGCGTGCCCACATACTCACTAGTGCTCTGAGCTAAGAATTTAATCTTTTTCATAATTATGCAAAGTATTTATTGCAATCCTATATGCGTGCTGAGGTATCACCTGTTGCATGGCTGCACTCAGGTCCTAATCTGGGATCTTGAGGTGGTTTATCATGTGTTGGGTGCAGCAATGTGCTGTATCAGTGCATGCTCCTAACTTCTCTCTCTCTATATATATATATGCTATCTAGTTTAAGTGTAACATTTTCAGATATTACCAGAGTTTTAAAAAAAGTTTGTAAAATACCACGATAAATATCAGTGATATATTTTTTAAAAGCATGGATGTGGTTAATGTTTCAAAATGTTGTGTATAGTTTGGGAATTCTGTGTCCCTCTTGGGTTTAATAATTTACAAGGATCAGAATATATCTGATGTTACTAATGAGAGATTTTTACCAGTGCTTTCATATTAAAAGACATTTATATTTGCAAAATTAATATTCAAAGACATATATCTTTACAAAAACAACTGCAATAAGGGTGTAAGGACTTATGTAAGCATATACCAATCAGCCACAATATTAAAACCACTGAATAACTTTGATTATCGCATTACATTTGCACCTGTCAAGGGATAGGATATATTAGAAAGCAAGTGAACAGTTTTTGAAGAAGATAAATGGGCAGGCATAAGGATCTAATTGACTTTGACAAGGACCATATTGCAAGGGCTAGATGACTGGATCAGAACATCTCCAAAATGGCAGGTGTTCTAGGGTGTTGCCAGTATGTAGTGGTTAGTACCTGCCAAATGTGGTACAAGGAAGGACAACCAGTGAAGTGGCAACAGACCCATAGGTGCACAAGACTCATTGATGCATGTGAGGAGCGAAGGCTAGTCCATCTGGTGCAAACCCACAGATGAGCTACTGTAGCAAAAATATCAGAAAAAAACTTAATGGTGTCTGTGAGAGAAAGATGTCAGAGCAAACAGTGCATCACAGCTTGCTGCGTAGAGGGTTGCGTAGCTGTAGATCGGTCTGAGTGCTCATGCTGACTCCTATCCACCACTGAAAGTGCCCCCAAATGGGCATGTGAGTGTCAAAACTGTAGCATATAGAAATGGAAGAAGCTGGCCTGGTCTGATGAGTCACATTTTCTTTTAGTCATGTGAACAGCTGGATGAATGTGTGTCATTTATCTCAAGAAGAGATGGCAGCAGAATACATAATGTGAAGAAGGGAATGTGATGGCCAATATTCTGCTGGGAAACCCTGAGTCCTGGAATTCATGTTGATGTTACTTTGACACATACCACCTACCTAAAGACTGCTACAGACCACGTACACCACATAATGGTAACAGTATTCCTTGATGGTAGTGGCCTCTTTCAACAGGATAATGTTGGATGGTTTGAGGAACATGACAAACAGTTACTAAATGTTTGCACCCAAACTCCCCAGACCTTAAGATGATCAAGAATCTGTGGAATGTGTTAGAAAAACAAGGCTGATCCACGAAGGCACCAACTTGAAACTTACAGGACTTAAAGGATCTTCTGCTAACTTCTTGATGCCAGATACCTCAGGACACTTTCAGAACTCTTGTGGAATCCATGCCTCTATGGGTCAGAGCTTGTTTGGTGGAATGATTTGGACCTACATAATATTAGGCAGATTGTTTTAATGTTGAGACTGGTGTATGTCCAAATGTTTTTGTTTAATTAGGGCTCAAAGAATGATCTAATTCCTATATATACATCACTGAAAAGTGAAGGCAATTGAAATAATGGCATCAGCAATTTATATTCCAAAGTTAGGAAATGACAAAGGTGCTATAGTATAAGGCTATTTTTCATCCTAAATTACTTTTGATTGTGCAAAACTAGAAAAAAAGCTGAGCATTTTAGTAATCTAGAGCCAAATCTTAGAAATGATGCCAATACAATGCAAGTCCTGTTGGACGCTGGATTTTTTGGACGATGGCTTGGAGGAGTCAGTTGTAATAGAGAATTGGCGGACCTGGTCCAGGTATCCTTTAGAGAGATATTGTGCACCCCTAAGGTGGCACAGGAGGAAACTCCAAACCAGACAGATAGAAAGAGGTGGGTCACAGTCACAAGGCTAATGGTGCAAACTGTTTAGGGGCATCAACCTCTGAACTGGTAGTGTTCAACAATTTTCAGGTCCTAGTGGAACTGGATTGTGTCACTTGAGGCGGTAAGCAGGATGGAGGAGCAACCCCTAATCCCCACCCCCTAACAACCCAAGGGGGCTGAAGCACAGGTTAGCTCCATGCTCAGAGAGTCTCACACAGTATTTTGCCTTCCAGGTGCATATGTAGGAGACCTCCTTGGAAGTGTTGATTAAGACTCTTGACAGAGCAGGGCTTGATCCACTTGTCATTGTCCATGTTAGACCAAATGACATATATAAGGGCAGGCTGTCAGTTCTGCAAATCAGAACATTTTAAAGGGTTAGTTGCCAAGTCTTCTCAGGGATTCTGCCTAAGCCACACAGCAGTCCAGATAAGACTGAAAATATTAGAAGGGCTTAAATCTTGGTGTAAGATAGTAGGGTGAACGTTTATGGGGGGTTCTGGAACAAATGGGACTTTTTCCACCACATCAGGTTAACATTTGAACTGGATGGCATTAATGTGTTGAGACGACATATGAGTAGATTAGTCAAGGATTGTTTAAAATTGGGAATGGGGGACTGGGAGTTATAAGTGTACATGAAGAGATGAATAACAATAATAATCTATATATATAAAATCCCTATGTGCGTCCAGGTGTCCGTGTGTGGGTGTCTTCTGATGAAGTGCGCATGCGCGGGGCACGGTGCGATGCGCGATATTACTGTCAGAGAAAGTTACAGGCGTTTTATGGAAATACAAACCAGTGTTACTGCGAGAGGAAATTAAAGGTACACAATACAGTGACGCATATTACAGCCACATACAAGCCAGTATTACTGTCAGAGGAGATTAAAGGCATATTACCGACGCACACGCCTGTATTACCGCCAGAGAAAATTAAAGGTATATTACGGACGTACAAGACGGTATCCTTCAATAAGGGCGCGCACAAAAAGGCGAGCCTCAAAAGGGCGACCTCAATTGGGCACAGCGAATAATTGCTCTTCACATATTCCAGTGCCATTTGAACTAAATTATCTACGAACACCTTTATTCGCTGCGCTCAATTGAGGTCGCCCTTTTGAAGCTCGCCTTTTTGTGCGCGCCCTTATTGAATAGAGCCGTACAAGACAGTATTACTGTCACAGAAAATTATAGACACACAATACACGGCGGCAGCCCACGAAGAACGGTCAGCTCAGCAAGTAAACATCAACAAAAGAAAGGCTGAAAGAAAGAAAAATACGACCAACAAAAAGAATGAGGTCAAAGTCCCTTGCCATTTAATATAGACTGTTCCTACTAATGTTTATGCACTACTGTTCTAGCTCCCATTATTGTAACGGGCTAAATGACTAGTAATAATAATAATAATTCATTACATTTATATAGCGCTAATGGTGGCAAAACAAATATATATGGTATCATAAGTTCTAACCCAAAGTTTAAGTGTAAAAGTAAAATAAGTAACACACTAAAAATAGTTTGCCTTAATGCTAGATATATACAAAATAAAAAAGTGAATTGGAGTTGTATTTAGCTGAGCATAAATATGATATTATAGAAATACCAAATTCGGGTGGAGTGGTGGGTCTGAGGCTAAGGATCTGTGCTGGTATCCAGAAGGTTACCGGTTCGAATCCTCATCATTGCCAAAAGAGATCCTACTCTGCTTGGCCCTTGAGCAAGACCCTTAACCTGCAATTGCTCCAGGGGAGCTGTACAATGGCTGGCCCTGCGCTCTGACCCCAAGAGGTATGCGAAAACTAACAAATTCCTAATACAAGAAATTGTATAAAGCGAAATAAAGAACAAAAAAAAATACAGAAATCTGGTTAAATAACAAAGATGGGAATGGATTTAACATAGACTGGTACACACTTTTTAGGAAGGATAGACAAGAGAAATGAGGGGGTTTGCTGGTCATGTAAAGAATTTAAATGCAAGTCTTCTTTATTTGGATGATGAGGCACATCTTAGTGATGATCTCAGGATTCTTCTGGAAAGAATCAAGGAAAGAGGCCTTTTTTTTAGGAGTGTATTATAGACACCCCATGCAGACCGTAATTTCAATGTGCATCTTTTTAAATATATTAAAAAGGCAATTTTAAGGGGAATATAATAGTCATGGGGGACATTAACTAACTGAATATTAACTAAGCTAATGTTGCAAATAGTGAAGTACAAGAGCAAGAGTTTATAGACATACTGTAATCAGTTTTTAACATGGTATGTTAAAGCACCAATGTTTTATTTAGTACTTTGTAATAACCAGAATACATTCCAAAAACTGGAATTAGTAGGAAATTAAAAATAACTCTGTAGTTCATAACTAAGGAGATAAAAAAGAAGTTACAAAAAAAAAAAAAACACTTGCATAAGGTGTATAGGACTGATAACTCCAATGTGAATCATAAGACATATGAGAGCATCACGTCAACCATTGAGAAGGATAATAGAGAAGTTAAAAGGCACTTAGACAGGAAAATTTCAGATTAGGCAAAAGATGACCCAAAGAGATTTTTTCAGTATTTTAGTAGAAAAAGAACAGTCATAGAGGAGGTGAAGTGCATCAGGAATACTAAAGGGGAATTAAAAAAATACAAACAGTGAAATAGCAGATGCTATTTTTATGAAGATTTCATGTGTGAGGAAATGGATAACCTTCCAGCAGTAACAGGGGCAACTAAGGAGGTACTCAATGATTTGAAAATTGTTTTGGAAGAAGAACTGCTAAGATAAAATTTGTTGAAATCAAACAAATCACCAGGACTAGATAATATTTATCCTTGAGTGCTTAAGGAAGTTAATGAATACATACATAAACACTTGATGCATAATTTTACAAAGTCACTGCAGACTGAGGAGATTCGAAAAGAGTGGAAAATAGCAAATATTATCCTGTTATATAAAAAAGGGTGACTGGGCGGATCCAAGCAACTACAGGCCAGTAAGCTTAACGTGCATCACAGGTACATTAATGGAAGTAATTGTTAAGGATAAGGTTGAGTAAGACATGGGAAGAATAGAAGTTTTACTGAATACTCAGCATGAGTTCATACATGGGTATTTTACTAACATTCTGGAATTCTATGAGGAAGCAATAAAAGGGTAGGATCAGAGTGGTGCATATGACATTATTTATCTTGACTTTCAGAAAGCATTTGCTAAGGTCTCACATGAGAGGATGAGCATCAAACTAAAAGAGTTAGGAGCTCAATGTGTAGTGTTTAGTTGTGTGTAGAACTGGCTAAACACAGGAAGCAGAGGGTGATGGTATAAAGAACCTTATCAGAATCAGGTGAAATTAAGAATGGCGTCCCACAGGGTTCGGTGCTAGGACTGCTGCTATTTTTAATATATATATAAATGATTTGGAGAGGAATATAAATAACAAGATGGTTAATTTAGCCGATGATAGCAAGTTAGAATGTTTGGCAGATAATCTAGAATCAACTGAATCCTTACAGAGGAACTTGGACAGCATACAGGATTGTGCAGATTTGTGGCAGATGAAATTTAATGCAAGTTAATGTAAAGAATTATGCATAGGAAAAAAGTGTTTGATTTGAATACACAATGGGAGGTGTGAAAACTGAAAGTACACCTTATGAGAAGGATTTAGGAGTCATAGTGGACTATCAATTTCCAGACACTGTTTAATAGCCTTGCGGTGGGTTGGCACCCTGCCCAGGATTGGTTCCCTGCCTTGTGCCCTGTGTTGGCTGGGATTGGCTCCAGCAGACCCCCGTGACCCTGTGTTCGGATTCAGCGGGTTGGAAAATGGATGGATGGATGGATGTTTAATAGCCATTAAGAAGGCTGGAAAATTATATGTAGAGTACAAGTCAAAGAGGTTATGCTGGAGGTTTATAATGTATTCCTCATCTGGAGTACTATCTGCAGTTTTGATCTCCAGGCTACATAAAGACTAAGCAGCACTAGAAAAGGTACAGACAAGAGCGACTAGGCTGCTTCTAGGAAAGCAAGTGATTAGTCATGAGGAAAAATGTAAACAGTTTAGCCTTTCCAGTTTACACAAAAGTGGATTAAGAGGTGACAAGATTGAAATGTTCAAACTTATGCTCAAATTTATGAAAGTAATTAGTGCAATGGATCAAGAGTATTACTTTAAAATGAGTTCAACAAGAGCAAGGGGATACAGTTGGAAACTTGATAGGCGTAAATTTCACACAAACATCAGGAGGTTTTTCTTTTCACAGACAAATATAGATATATGGAATAAGTTACCACGTAGTGTGGTAGACAGTAAGACCTTCTAAACGCAAATTCATAATATTGTGGAGGAATTAAGTATATAGGACTGCAGAGCTTTGTTGGGTCAAAAGTTCCACTCCTGTCTAAATCTTTCTAATGTCCAATTTTCTGATAAGTAGTGGAAGATTTATTTCATAGGATAGTTGTTTTCTCAGGTCAAATGACTTAATGGAAAATAATTGGCAGAGGATATTAGGTGTAAGTTGGATCTTGATATCAAGCACTGAATTTTTTAAACAACAGATCTTGAAATCTACATGTTGTTTGAACTAATATGGCTTTATATTGGAATTTTGGGGAATCAATGTGAAAACTGTCAAACTATAATTAGGCAAAGAATTATGAAAATGTAATAAGTTCAAATGTTATTAGAGGAAACAGAAGTAAACATATTTGTTATTCTTGATCTTAGCAGTAGTCATAGGCACAGAATTTTAATTAATCTGCTGTTCAATAAAAACATGTGTATTTATTTCTAAAATGTTAGTGTTGCAGTTTTTTTGCAAAGTAGTAAGGAGCATAAGCAATTATGTTAAATTTTGTAATCTAATTCAACATGGGTTTACCTGGTGTGACCATGTTTCACCGATATGCTGGACTTTTTTGTGAAAGAGGCCAAAGAATACAATCAAAAAGGTCTTTATAATATTATTTGTTTTGATTTTCAGAAGGCTTTTCCTAAGGTCACACATGGTGTGTGATCATATGAAAAGAAGAGGGAGTTCAAGGTGCATTGTGTTTTAACCTTGAGTAGGAAGCTGTTTATGTTTGCAGATTGTACCAATACCAGAAAGACAGTTAAATCAGAATCAGCCAGATGGACTTGGACCTGTACAGAATTCATACTTCTGTAAATTTCAGTAAATGTAAAGTATTACACATAGGAACTAAAATGTTTTTATTTGAAAGAATAATGTTAGGTCTGAAACTTGAAAGTTCACCTTATGAAAAGGACCTGAAAGAAAGATTCTTCACTGCCCACAACCAGACAGTGTACAAAAGGAAGTTAAGAAGGCAATACGTTATATAGCACAATGTGTAAAGTAGAAATTAAGGAAGGTTATACTTTAGCTATGTAACTCACAAGTTAGACTTCACCTGGAGTTCAGCTTGGTCTCCTCATTATTAAAAAAGTCATAGAACTGCCACAGAAAATCAAACATATAGCACAATGTGTAAAGTAGAAATTAAGGAAGGTTATACTTTAGCTATGTAACTCACAAGTTAGACTTCACCTGGAGTTCAGCTTGGTCTCCTCATTATTAAAAAAAGTCATAGAACTGCCACAGAAAATCAAACAGGCAGGCCAAGTGTCTACTAAATTAAATTGCCACACTTTTCCCCACAGAAACTGTATGAAATGGAAAAGCAAACCAAAAAGCTGCAATGCTGGGAAAACAGTTTTGCAGGCATTCTGACAAAAGAGAATTGAGAAAACCTAACAGTAAAGGTGAGGCAATACCTAAATTTTAACACATTTGTTGTTGTACACACTTATTGACTTATTGTCCTATAAACTCTTTGTTGATGACCAACAAAATTTCAGTGAATTACTGAAAAAAATATGCACATTTTACATTTTTCAACAAATGGTATATTTTTATTCAGTATGCATTTTTTATTATGTAAAACACATGTATTAAAATGTGTATACACATATAAAATAAATTAACAATTAATTTAGGGGAGGCAAACATGTCGGAATAGATGGCCTGGTCCCCTGAAGACATGGTTCATAAGTCTATTACAATGACTGTAACAAACAAATTGATGAATCTATAGAAAATCATCTTTTCTGAAATTGAAGTTAATGAACATCCATTTTAAAAGGCGTTTGCTAATTTGTAGGGAAAAGGTAATATGTAAAGGAACGTTTTGAGTATGGATATTTTCACCAAAAAAAAAAACACTGTATAAGGATTTCTTCTTTTGAGATTGCCATTGTTTGGTGTGTTCTATCTTCTGCAGTATCCTTGTTGTCTTCCACATTCTTGCTCATGTCCATGTTGGTGTTATCAAACTTCATACTATTGCTGAAGCTGCTAGATGTGGCACTATTAGCCATTGACTGCTATCTATAAGGCCACTCTCATTAATGTCAACTGCAGTATTTATTGCTTGTTCAAATGATTTATTTATTAGCTTACATATATTTTATGCAGCAAATGTCCATATAGGTATAGGTTTCAGCAAAATTGTGTCTCTTGCTTCACTCTTTTTCATTTTTATTTTCATT
This sequence comes from Erpetoichthys calabaricus, assembly GCF_900747795.2. Classification (NCBI taxonomy): domain Eukaryota; kingdom Metazoa; phylum Chordata; class Cladistia; order Polypteriformes; family Polypteridae; genus Erpetoichthys; species Erpetoichthys calabaricus. Next base: position 102,545,869 of record NC_041404.2, read on the forward strand.
ACACCACAGGGCTCAAGCTTTGAATGACATTAATGATAATAATAATACATTTTATTTATATAGCGCCTTTCCCATGCTCAAGGCACTTCACAGAGTTTAAGAAAGAACAGCAGGGTATACAGTATATAGCATTGTACTAAACCAGATAAATAAATAAAGAAGATTAAGACAGTAAATTCAGAGAAAAAGCCTAACAGACAACATAATTGATGGTATAGCACACACACATACAGGTTACATGAGTATCTTGACATAGAGGTAAACTGAGAGAAGGGTAATAAAGTGAAGTAGAGCTAAAAGTTTTCCTGAACAGATGAGTTTTGAGTTGTTTTTTTAAAAGAATTCATGGTGTCAGCTGACCTGATTAATTTCGGTAGGTCATTCCAGAGTCTGGGCGCTATACAGCTGAAGGCCCTGTCACCCATGGAGTGTAGATTAGTGTGGGGCATAATAAGATTTCCAGAATCAGAGGACCTTCGTGGGCGGACAGGCACATAGTGATGGAGAAGGTCACTAATGCAGTTTGGCTTCAGGTCATTTAAGGCTTTGTAGGTTATTAGTAATAATAATAATAATAATAATTCATTACATTTATATAGCGCTTTTCTCAGTATTCAAAGCGCTATCCACACAGGGAGTAACCGGGAAGTGAACCCACAATCTTACACAGTCTAGGATTTTATATTCGATTCTGTAAGATACAGGGAGCCAGTGAAGGCGGAGCAGGATGGGTGTTATGTGCTCGCTGCTGCTAGTTCGAGTAAGGACTCTTGCAGCTGAATTTTGAATAAGCTGGAGGTGTGATATAAGATTAGAAGGGGCACCTGCCAGTAGGGAATTACAATAATCGATGCGGGATGTGATAAAAGCATGGACATGTTTCTCAGCATTAGAAAAGGAGAGGAAGGAGCGAACACTAGATATGTTACGGAGGTGAAAGTAAGAATGTTTCTTAATGTGATTTATGTGGGCGGAATAAGAAAGGGAGGAATCAAAAATGACACCAAGATTCTTTGCAGTAGAGGCAGGTCTGATGAGATTAACGCCAAGATGGACTGGGAAATCGCTCATTTTATTAAGTTGCACTTTAGTCCCAATTTGCAGGAGTTCAGATTTGTTGCAATTTAATTTTAAAGAGTTCTGTTCCATCCAGGTATTAATTTCACTGAGGCAGGTTGTGAGCTGAGAAAGCTCTGATGAAGTTCCACTTTTAACATTGAAATAGACTTGAGTATCATCTGCATAAAAATGATAACCCAGTCCAAAGCTACGAATAATATGGCCAAGGGGAAGCCTATAAATACTGAAGAGAAGAGGGCCAAGGACAGAGCCCTGAGCTAGATCTGCTGTTGCCAAGACTAACAAACTCTTGCCTTTCAGTCAGATAGGAGGACTGGACTGGGCAATGCCAGAGATACCCAGCATGTTCTTCATTCTGGACAGTAGAATGTCATGTCTGATAGTGTCAAATGCTGCACTGAGGTCTAATAGAATTAATATGTTGGTTTGTCCAGAGTCTGCTGCCATAAGCAAATCATTGGTTACCCATAGCAGAGCAGTTTCACAGCTGTGCTGGGCCCTGAAACCAGACTGAAAGGGTTCCATCAAATTATTAGAGGTTAAGTAATTGGTGAGTTGGAAGACTACAACACGCTCAAGACCTTTTGACAGAAAAGGTAAGTGGGAGAAAATCGATAAGATTGTCAGCATCAAGACCAGACTTTTTTAACATTGGGGTTACAGAAGCAATTTTAAAAGTGAGCAGCACAGAGCCAGTGTCAAGAGATGAGTTTATTATTGTTGTAACAGTCGGGATTATGGCATGAAAGCAGGATTTAAGTAGTGTGCTGGGGATGGGGTCCAGTGCACAAGTAGTCGGCCTCATCTTAAAAAGCAGATTATTAACAAACACAGATGTGACTGGATGGAGTGGGAAAGCAGGGAAAGATATAGACAGATGATGTATTTATGTTAGTTGAATTATTTGGATCTTTAATTTTGTTATGGAAAAAGTGGAGGAATTTCTCACAGACTTCAGAAGACGAGGTAGTTGGGCCAGATGCGGATTTGAGTAGTTTATTAACTACAGAAAACAAAACCCTTGGGTTGTCATGGCCACTTTCTATTATTCTGCCATAATGGGTGTTCTTGGCAGCATTTAGTGCTTCTCTGTAAGCTCTTTGGTGGTCAGAGAAAGCCTGGATGTGCACGGTGAGGCCAGACTTATGTGACATTCTCTCAAGGTGTTGGCCAGCTGCTTTCATAGATCGCAATTCTGAGTTATACCAAGGAGCTGATTGCTTAAAGGAAACCTCCTTATGTTTTAAAGGAGCTGTTTTATCTAATGCTAAATGAAGGGCTGAGTTATAGTGGTCAACAAGACTACCTAGTGTTGATGGAATAGGTGAAGACAGTAAAAGATCAGAAATGGATCCAGAGAGAACAGAGGGACAGATATTTTTAAGGTTTCTGTAAGAAATTTGTCATTTACAGGTAAGAGGAGGGAGAGATAGTGAGACCGTGAAAAGTACTGCTTTATAGTCAGAGAGTCCCAAATCAGTGCTGTAAGTGTTGGCAACAGGTAGTCCGGATGTACAGGTCAGGTCCAGTATATGACCACCAGAGTGGGTGGAAAAATCAACATGTTGTGTCAAGTCAAAGCAGTCCAGTAAGGATAGGAATTCATTTCTTAGTTTAGATGTGGGGATGTCAATATGGATGCTGAAATCACCAAGAAGAATGACTCTCTGGGAAAAGGAACTTAAATGGGTTAAAAAAAGTTCAGTCAGATCAGATAAGAATGATGCATTGTATTTTGAAGGATGATAAAGAACAATGAGTGAGATAGGACCAGATTCCGTTATTAGTTTAAGAGCCAGGCACTCGAAAGACAATGGACAGTCAATTGGGATTCTTTTAATATGTAAATCCATTCTGACTATTACTGCAAGTCTACCGCCTTGTCTTGAGCTGCGAGGCTCTGTGTGGAAAGTGAATCCAGGAGGTGTCACCTCCGTGAGAGACGTAAATTCATTCAGTTTTTGTCAAGTCTCCGTTAAACACAGTATATCAAGTTTGGTGTCAATGATGAATTCTGACAGCACCAATGCTTTGCCATTAAGAGATCTCAAATTAAACAATGCAATATTAGTTAATGAGGCTTCTTTTTGCACAGAGCCGTGATCGCAGTTTATTTTCACATAATTTTCACATAATGTAAATTTGGCACACTGACACTTCTATTTCTAGGGCCATGAGTAGGACGGCATATTCCTGAGCAAATGCCGCTGGTAGTCTTTTCATTCGCAGCCCGGCGGTGGCAGCGACCTGACCCGCGATATACATATTTTGGTTGCTGCAAAATACCATTGTCTTTTAGGATATTCCAGTCAGACTATTTGCTCTGGACAAACTGTTTAATATGAAGGAGTTTGTCATGAGAGTATCTTAGCAGGATACTGAGCAATACTTATCTGATGGCAGTGGAGAAGCAGCACAGCACAGCGGAGCTGGGAGGACAGGTGGGTGTGGTAGTGTAGATGAGCGGCAATAGCAAAGCAACAGAAAGCATAGCAGGAGGAGGTAGCAGGTTTTGGAGATTCCAACAAATAGCCATAAACAGTAACGCTGGGTATTACAGGCGTGATCACCCCAGAGCCACAAGCCAGGTGGGTATGAACATCAGATCAGTTCTTAGTCATAGAGCACAGTAAAATGAATCAAGACCAGCATAGCAAATATAATCAAGGAGACATTCATTTTCTCTGTTTCTGCACGGTAACATATCAAATGTATGATCTCATAAAAGCAACCTAGTAGATACCTGCCCTGATTGTGCCCCACTCACTGGCATTTCTTTATTAAAAGCTTTTTATTTAGGTGTGATTAAATAGACTTGTAACCATGATGATTGGAGTGGGGCAGCCTAGAGTGCCTGTACTATTGGCAAAAACATGGATTTTTTTGACACCCTGATGTTAAATCTGGCTATGACTAGGAGGAAACATTTAAGGAGTTGAATAGATTAAGAGTTGAAATACGATTGAAGTATTCAGAATTATGACAGGGATCAGTATTTTTGTAACCTCTTACTTAAAAATTAGTTTTTGAACAAGAACAAATGGCACAGTTGTTAGTTTCCTGAGTGTAAATGTCCTACATATGTTTTTTTTACACATAGAACTACGGACACATGAAACAGGTGACCAAACAGTAGTAAACAGCAGTACTTTAAGGATTGTAAAGCTGTCATCATGAAAACTGTTCCAATGTTCTAACAAATATGTCCAAACTATATGTCCTAAACAGCTGAAGACTGGTGACTTTAGTAGTGGAACAGAGAGGATAAACCAGTTTATTTCTTATTTAATAAAAAAAACAATATTCATAGAATTTATTTATTTTAAAATTGCAGCGGCAAGTATTTTTTGTAAGTCATTTTTCAAAGACTTTATTATAATAATTTAATGTCTGGACTTTCTTTTGTGTATATATAAATATATATGTGCTGCTGCTAATGAGTAGGTATGGTATTAAGTGTTTACATAAATATCCTTGCTGATGTTTTGTTTTACGGTTTTTATTTCATTGGTATGTTTATAAGGGGAACTTTTGATTTCTAACAATTAATTGCTATCCTTTTCCACAAATTATAAAATGGGATCTGTTCTGATTAGTTGTTTCAGGGTTTGATTTTGTATGTGAGGTTATAAAATAGGGATTAGCTTTATGGAATGTCTGAATGTTAAATTGTATGATGGTATTGATTTAAATGTTTTTAAGGAAAAGTGACTCTAAAAGATCTCTTTTAAAGGCATTGCTTCAAATAAAAATTGCAAAAAAAAAAATGAAAACATCTTCACACTTCATTGACATTTTTTGATGTTTCTAATACCTCAAGTCCATTATCACTTTACATTTACTGCAGCAAGCTGACTTTTTGGAACTACCATATGTTTCAGATTAAAATAGTAATGAAAATAAATATCTTTAGTATTTGCTTGAAACTATTTTTAATTTTTTCTACCATTTTTGACCTAATCAACAGCTTGAAATCTGAAAGATCAGTCTCTGTCACTTATTATGGAACATTTTTTTTTTTTTTTTGTTATCTTTTAAGTTTAGCTCTTGGAATAATAAGCAGACACTCATTTGAAGATCTAAGGGTATGATCTGGAGTGTAAGGTGAAAGACATTCTGAAATATAGGATGGAGCGAGTTTATTTAAGACTTTGTAAACAATAAGCAGTATTTTAAAGTCAATTCTAAATGACACAGGTAACCAAAGTAGTGACATCAAAACTTAAGATTCTAGCAGCTGAATTCTGCACTAGTTGCAATCGATTGATGTCTTTTTTGGGTAGTCCTGAGAGGAGTGCGTTACAGTAAACTAGCCAACTGAAAACAAAAGCATGAACTAATTTCTCAGCATCTTGCAATGTTATAAAAAGTCTAACTTTTGCTATATTTTTTAAGTGGAAAAATACTGTCCTAGTAATCTGATTAATATGTGATTTAAAATTCAGGTCAGAGTCAATAGTTACCTCTAAATTCCTTACCTCCGTCTTGACTTCTAACCCTAATGCATCAAGTTTATTTCTAATATCCTCATTATATCTATTTTTGCCAATCACTAAAATCTCTGTTTTCTCCTTATTTACTTTGAGAAAATTACTACTCATCCATTCAGAATCACAAGTAAGACACTGTGTGAGTGAATCAAGAGAGTCGGGGTCATCAGGCGCTATTGATAAATACAGTTGTGTGTCATCGGCATAGCTGTGGTAGCTCACGTAATGCCTTGAGATAATCTGATCTAATGGAAGCATGTAAATTTAAAAGAGCAGTGGACCCAGTACAGAGCCTTGTGGAACACCATATAGAATATCATGTGTCTTTGAAGTATAATTACCACAACTAACAAAGAATTTTCTACCTGCCAGGTAGGACTCAAACAAATTTAAGACACTGCTATAATGAAAGGACTGGGGAAGAGAGCATGCACAGGGCATCATCTCCCCTGGAACACTAGAGAGTAGCCTCCCTGGGTTGCTGCGGCACCACAGATTCCAACAGGGCTTCAAGGGAGTTGGAGTTTGGTACAGCCCTGTTTGGTCCCATGGTCACCAGCAAGGGGTGCTGTAATAAATGTGGAGGCCTTTATTGGAGCACTTCCATCACACCTGGAAGTGCTGGGAGAAGAAGAATATGGGACACCTTCCAGGTGCACTATAAAAGGAGCTGCCCCACTCCATTCGGGGAGCCAGTTTCAGGAGGAAGGCAGACAAAGCTTGCCAGAAGGAGTGGAGGCAAAAGGGGAGAGAAAGAGAGAAAAACGAGGAAAAAGGAAAGAAGAAAAGTGGACTTTAGTGTTATTGTGTTAGCTGTACTGTCCTGAGCAGGTGGGAAACAAGGGAAAGTGTTTCCTACAAAAAATTAAAAATGTGTGTGCTGAATTTGTGTCCTGTGTCAGATTTGGAGAGCTGTGCAACCCATGCAGGCCTCTATCTATCTATATCTATCTATATAGTCACAGGTGACTGGGGGGCGACCCAGCCGGGATGCCCCAGAGGGCCAGAGGAGGGCTTACGCCTCCCTCAGACTACGTGTGGACGACTGCCCTGGTGGCTATGAGGACCACAGGTACAGAGCTTTGAAGCTCAACCCTGTAGGGGCCCATGGACACCGCCAAGGGATGCCCCAATGCCTTTTGAGCCGTGGACCTCAGCACGTCCACCACACCTGGAAGTGCTGGGGGGAAGAGGATTGGGGACACCCAGAGTGCTTCCGGGTGCACAGCCGGCACTTCCGCCACACTGGATAGTGCCGGCGGAAGATTGTCGGGAGGCATCTGGAGCACATCCGGGTGATTATAAAAGGGGCCGCCTCACTCCGTTCGGGGGCTGGAGTTGGGAGTAAAGGAAGGACGAGGTCTTGGAGGAGGCAAGGAGGCGGCCTGAAGGAAGAAGAGGCATTGTTTGAGGGCCTGGACTTTTGGGGACTTTGGGGTTAGAGCGTGCACTATAAATATGGAGACTTATAATAAATGTGTGTTGGGTGACTTAAACGTGTCCGCCTGTCTGTGTCCAGGCCATCTTCCACAATATATATATACAATATCTCACAAAAGTGAGTACACCCCTCACATTTTTGTAAATATTTTATTATATCTTTTCATGGGACAACACTGAAGATATGACACTTTGATGCAATCTAAAGTAGTCAGTTGTACAGCTTGTATAACAGTGTACATTTGCTGTCCCCTCAAAATACAGCACACAGCCATTAATGTCTAAACCACTGGCAACAAAAGTGAGTACACTCCTAAGTGAAAAATGTCCAAATTCTGCCCAATTAGCCATTTTCCCTCCCCAGTGTCATATGACTCGTTAGTGTTACAAGGTCTCAGATGTGAATGGGGAGCAGGTGTGTTAAATTTGGTGTTATTGCTCTCACACTCTCTCATACTGGTCACTGGAAGTTTAACATGGCATCTCATTGCAAAGAACTCTCTGAGGATCTGAAAAAAAGAACTGTTGCTCTACATAAAGATGGCCTAGGCTATAAGAAGATTGCCAACACCCTGAAACTGAGTTGCAGCATGGTGGCCAAGACTATACAGCAGTTTAACAGGACAGGTTCCACTCAGAACAGGACTCTCCATGGTTGACCAAAGAAGTTGAGTGCATGTGCTCAGCGTCATATCCAGAGGTTGTCTTTTGAAAATAGACGTATGAGTACTGCTAGCACTGCTGCAGAGGTTGAAGGGGTGAGGGATCCGCCTGTCAGTGCTCAGACCATATGCCACACACTGCATCAAATTGGTCTGCATGGCTGTCGTCCCAGAAGGAAGCCTCTTCTAAAGATGATGCACAAGAAAGCCCACAAACAGTTTGTTGAAGACAAGCAGACTAAGGACATGGATCACTGGAACCATGTCTTGTGGTCTGATGAGACCAAGATAAACTTATTTGGTAACGATAGTGTCAAGTGTGTGTAGTGGCAACCAGGTGAGGAGTACAAAGACAAGTGTGTCTTGCCTACAGTCAAGCATGGTGGTGGGAGTGTCATGGATTGGGGCTGCATGAGTGCTGCTGGCACTGGGGAGCTACAGTTCATTGAGGGAACCATGAATGCCAACATGTACTTTGACATACTGAAGCAGAGCATGATCTCCTCCCTTCGGAAACTGGGCCGCAGGGCAGTATTCCAACATGATAACGACACCAAATACACCTCCAAGACGACCACTGCCTTGTTAAAGAAACTGAGGGTAAAAGTGCTGGACTGGCCAAGCATGTCTCCAGACCTAAACCCTATTGAGCATCTGTGGGGCATCCTCAAATGGAAGGTGGAGGAGCGCAAGGTCTCTAACATCCACCAGCTCCGTGATGTCGTCATGGAGGAGTGGAAGAGCATTCCAGTGGCAACCTGTGAAGTTCTAATGAACTCCATGCCCAAGAGTGTTAAGGCAGTGCAGAGAAAATAATGGTGGCCACACAAAATATTGACACTTTTGGCACAATTTGGACATTTTTCACTTAGGGGTGTACTCACTTTTGTTGCCAGCGGTTTAGATATTAATGGCTATGTGCTGAGTTATTTTGAGGGGACAGCAAATTTGCACTGTTATACAAGCTGTACACTGACTACTTTACATTGTATCAAAGTGTCATATCTTCAGTGTTGTCCCATGAAATGATATAATCAAATATTTACAAAAATGTGAGGGGTGTACTCACTTTTGTGAGATACATATACATATATATATATATACATATACAT